>NC_056522.1:30749032-30754462 GCF_019175285.1 Sceloporus undulatus | reverse complement strand
TAATAATAATAATAATAATAATAATAATAATAATAATAATAATAATAATAATAATAATACATAAACAGGGAATATATTAGGAGTAAGTCAGGGGTGTCACCTCTTTGTTCAGATAGGCATATCATCTTTAATACCTGCATAGTAAGTAGATATGAGATGGTTGACACCATATTGGTAAAAACTAGACATACTGAATTTGGACAGTACAAAAAAAAGGGAGGATGGTGTTTTTTTTAATTTGTTTATTGAAGAATGTTATAAAAATTTGTGAATGTATTCATAGACAAGAGAGAAGGACTTTCAAATTTTAAAAATTAGAAGGTTCATCCACCCATGGGATAGGGAAGAACTCTCCTATTAAGTTGTGTGTTTTATTGTAGTCCTCAAAATAAGCTTAAATAAAATCCAGAAATAAATTTCACAAGATGAAATGGAGTCTTATCAGAGATAAACATGACCCTAAGGAGCACGGACTTTAAGTATTACTCATGACACAAATGATTTAGTGATCTCCAATTATTCAGATTTAAGTGTTCACAAAAGTCTACTGTAATTCTGCAGATGGCTTTAGTTCAGTGCTAGATTTCCCGTTCTACTTGCTTGAAATGTGCATTTGGCTGGGTTATTTATTTTATTTGGTTAACAGACCTTGCTGTGTTCATTTGATCTTGTTACGGGTGGACGTGTGTAATAAATCCTATTTAATATGGGGCTAGATAAGTACATTCCAAACTTCATGAACCCCTCACACAAAATTATGTTGTTCAACTTATTATTTTTATAAACCTTAAGAAAGGGCACCTTGAGAAATGTAACTTTCACCCACCCCAAACTTACACAAAATTCATTAAGCTCCTCTTTGAAGACCCTTGAGATATGTTTTATTATAGATCAACAAACCACTCCTAGCCTGCTCTCAGTGCTGGTTGCCAGAAATAAGCACAATGAGCATATGTTTAGTACTTAGGAACTGTTTTGGAAACTTAAAAAGCACAGTGTGAAGAGGAAAATGAAACCCGAAACCTTCCCTCCTGCTCTCAGACAAGCAGACAGCCACATCATGTGTAGCTGGCCAAACCAGACTCGCGCAAACTGTGGAAATGTCTGGCAAGATAAAATGTACCCTCAGCTGGAGAAAAATGACTCAGGAATCACATGATGTTCCATAGCTGCAGAGGCTTGGAAGCAAACTTTGTGAAACCTGTTCAGCCTATATTAATGAACCTGGAGACATGAATTGCACAGATAAGGGACCTTAGCATCTTCATCAGAACTTTCTGAACTTCTTCATTTATAGCTTGCTTGTTGATTTATATGGTAATTATTTGATTTTATACCCTACCCTTCAAGTCGCAAGAGTTCCCAAAAGCTGCTTACAGATTAAAACATAAATATATACATAGGTTTGTGCAACAACATGAAAAAGAAACAGGCTGTTGCCACACTGCAAAATAACGTGTAGGCCAAAAGGTCCATTCCATCCCTCTTTTTGGCATCATCCTGTTTGAATGACACATATCCAAAACCCCAGTTCTGGTGTGAGCCGTCTGGATGATATCTGGAACATTTTGCACCAGAACCAGGCTATACCAGCCTTGAAACAGTGTATATATATATATATATATATATATATATATATATATATATATATCTGTTGCTCCAAATCTTCCAGAAGATCCAGTTGCTCTGTTCCTATGCTGCTGCGGATGTCTGCATGGGTGTCCCACCTGGGTCATCTGTTGCCACCACAAGACACTTGTTGTGAGGTTAGAAAGAGGCACTCAGCATATTATTTCTGCTGGGTGCTCAGTCTGACCTCAGAAGCAAGCAACCTACAGCAGTGGATGCACTGGATGGCTCAGTGTGATGCAGGAATGGAAGCTGAGAGAACAGGGCTGGTCAGGGCAGTTGTGGAGCCAAGATACTCCAGGCTGCCCCTGGAGTTTCCCGGACAGTGTAGACAAGGCCCTAGTGCCAGACAGTTTGCATGGTTGTGCTATTGGACTGAAAGAATGTTTGTTAGTATTTGTTCCCTTGCAGACTAATTGGTTTCCTGCTGCTTGAGAAACTCTTGCTAATGGTGAAAATGTTTTGCCTTTTGTGAAGTCTTTCAGGGAGTTATTTTAAACACATATACAATTTTCTACATAAAAAATTACTTTTATGCAAAAGAAAACCCATGTTTCTTCCACAAAGCTTTATTTCTTCTGCAGGAAACATTGCGTTTTACACAGAAAGCTCTGGGTCTTTGCGGAGAAAGGTGCAGGTAGGGTTGATACAACAATACTTCAGAGACCCTACCATTTGGGGGTTAATTGAGACTGATGGATAGGAACTTCACTAAGAACTTCTTAGTAGTAGCTCCATATTTGTGAATTTCCTTCCCAATGGAAATAAGTTTAATCCTTCCTTAACTACATTTTATAACAAGACTTAAAAATCTATTTATCTTATTCTTCTTTTTGTTAGTGCTGCATTTGACCATTTATTGTTTTATAGTATTGTTCTGCTTTGTTTTATATTGATCTGAATTGTTTTCCTGGACCTACTGGCCTTGACTGTAGAATGTTAATATTGCTGCTTTACTTTTACGGTTCTAATGGATTGATTTTATCTGGATTTTCTATTGTAAGGTTTTATGTAGGGTACCTTGGAAGAGTTTGCCTCCTGAAGACTGCAAAGAAATGTTGGAAATCAGTCACTTAGCCATCAGGTAAATACAGGGAGTATTTATCAAATGAATACAGAGGGTCAGTTTTGTTTTATGGATGCTAATGGGATGTTCAATGTGAAGTCAAAGGCTTTCACAGCCTGCATCCATAGTTTTTTGTGGGTTTTTCAGACTGTGGGGCTATGTTCTAGAAGAGTTTATTCCTTTTCTAGAAGATGGCCTCATAGCCTGAAAAACCCACAAAAAACTAATAGGATGTTACTAACCTACTTCTGCATTTTGAACTCGGTTTTGCACCAGTGGAAGTAAGCCAAGTAATAAGTAAAGCAGTAGGAAGAGAGAGAAATTGGGACATTTTAAAAGCAGCTGAAAAAGTGGAACAGCAGAGGATTAATCAAGGTTGTCCCTGAAAAATTGAACAGTTGGAGGATATGTAGTGCATATCAGTGGGAAAGGTTTATGTCACCTATTTTCTTTGTTGATGGATTTTTTCCCTATTAAAGAGTGAAGGGATGAAAGTCAGAGGTACATTCAAAGGTCCTGTGACAATTGTGACTAAAAGCCAATTGTTCACCCAATTGCCACTGAATCAAGATGTATACAAATCCCACTGGTTCAAAGGATCTTCTCTAGCAGGAATTAACAATTGGATTTAGACCATAGAGTTTTCTAAGGCCATAACCAGATGACAACATCTTGTTCTTGTTCTTTGTTTTGACAAAAGCTGGTGGCTGCCCTCTGTGGTTTGACCATGTTTCTCCTTTATTATCATCCATTCACTGGCTCCCCTTTCCCTTCCATATTCAGTATAAGCTTCTGTTGTTAACTTTTAAAGCCCTGAATGGGCTGGCTCCTCTTTATTTATCTGAACTTCTTTCTCCTTTTATTCCCACTTGTACCCTCCTTTCTGGTAGTCAAGGTCTGCTGACCCAGCCTAGGATATCCACTGCCCCATCCCGGATTTGTCCCTTTTCACTTGCTGCCCCTCACTCCTGGAACCTTCTTCCCCCAAGAACACGGCTCATCACTTCATTGACAACTTTTAAATCTGAGTTGAAGACCACCCTATTCAGGGAATCGTTCCCTGGCACTGTGTGAATTATTTTTCTGATATTTGATTAGATAGTGGATGTTGATGTTTTAATTGTTGCCTGTTTTTTTAACCAATTCTATTTTATATTACTACCTACTCTTTATATGTATTTTGTAGACAGTACACCATTGGCAGGTTTTATATTTTTATTGACTTGATTATCTGTATGTACAGTGCTGCGTACATTTACAGTGCTATAGAAATAAACAATAATAATAATAAAAAGAACAACCTAGGGATTCAGTGCAGTAAAGAGCAGCAAAATTTGCAGCATTGGCCCAAGAAATTTTTCTATCTGGGATAAGGAAAGAAAATGGCACCCCCTTCCATTCCATGTGCAAAAGCTAACTGAACTACCTACTGAATGTATCTTCAATAACGTGACAATCGGAGAGCAGTCTTCACCACTCTGGAGAGATGCAGGCTAGCTTCAGGAGTGCAAAACAGGCTGAACTTGGCTAGGAAACTTTTGGACTCAATGCATGCACTGTACAACTGAGGTATGAACACTTATGGGTTGAATCGCCTCCTCTCCCTTCTTTCTGTACCCACTACATGACTACTGCTGAGTGATAACAAATACAGCATTGGATCACCATACATTATGTACCAAACCTCAACATTTGAATATATGCATTGAAGAAAAGACAGGCTTGAATAATAGTGCTCTTATTTTCACAGTGCAAAATGTAAAATTTGAGCTATACATATTGAGCCATGCAAAACTTTGTGGACTTTGGTTTGTCAGAATTCAATCAAATTCTTTGATTAATATCTGTACTCTGTACACTAACAAAATGTTTTCTGCTTCTTCAGATTCTGATTACTTTCAATAAAGTCACTAGCAATTTTACCCTAAAACATCAGGTTGCAAGTCTTTAGAAAGGCTTCAGGACACTAAAAATAGACCTTAGTTGACTCAGACATCAAGCTATGTTTATTTGAGTTGAAATTTGGCCCAGGTTTTATGAAAACTCTGCACAGATTCAGCAAAAATATTTGTGAAATGTTGGGCACATTTGGACAAGGTTTCAGATTTTGGAACCAATGTCAGAATCTAGCAATAAGGCACGAATAACAGCAATGCCCTGTGAACTTGTAGAAATGTCAAGTACCATGTGTCAGACTTTAGCGTCTATATTTTTCCTTTCCTTTCCTTTCTTTTCCACACATCTCCAACAGATCCTCTTTTCATGTCCTTGAAATCCAAGAAGCATACACACCCCCTGAAGATGGAAAGGCTTTTCCAAGTACTTTTAATGTTCCTGTCTGCATTTTAATTTCTTAATTAGATAAACAACATACAATGAAATGGAGCATTGCAAAAGTGTCTTCTGATCAGTGTTCTTATGATGATTTATAGAATGTTATATGTTATATGAACATTACAAAAGGTTACATGTAGTGTTAGTCAAACCTACACTGAACCCAGTAAAATCAACAAGACTAAAGTTAGTTGTCACTGACAAGAGTCATTCAATGCAGTCAACTTGCTTTAGGTAGTTTGAAGTGAGTTTGGGCTCTGTCACTAGGCAAATGGGTTTTGGAGCCTTTGTTAGCATCTTGGCTAAACATTAACAACTGCCCAATGGTAAAGAAAGGGCTAATTTGTATTTAGTGACTTTGGCCTGTTACAGACAGCCAAAATAAAGCTGCTCTGATGCTC
>NC_056522.1:30654276-30749007 GCF_019175285.1 Sceloporus undulatus | reverse complement strand
CCAGCTTACTTGGCATCCAGCAAATGGTGTCTCATATGTCAGTGGCGGGGTGAATCCAACTCTGGCTTTTCTATATAAACTTTAAAAGCAGCTATCTGGGTAGGGTTCATCACACTGAATTCTTTTAAAAATTTGGACTAAACCCAGGGTGATTCTGTCCTACTGATGTAGGAATCAAAATGCTGCCATTGCAGCCTCACAACAACATAGAGACCACCAAAACTACTGGCTAATTATTTGATGGTAACAATTTCCAGAGTGTGAGGCAGTGATTAGTATTGGGAATTTGTCTACCCTATGCAAGATGAGTGCTTCTATTGAAGCTAAAATGCTAATCAGCCTGTCATCTTTCAGGTTTGTTGTTATTTGTCATAAAGTCAACTTTGACCCTATGAATGAGAGACCTTCCAGAGCACTGGGTTATTGTCCTGTTCAAGTCTTGTAAACACAGGACCCTGTCTTCCTCTTTTTGCTTATTGCCTTCCACTTTGTCAGCATTGGTCATATTTTCAGTTAATCATGTCATCTCATGATATGTCCAAAGTACAACAGCCTCAGTTTAGTCTTCTAGAATAATCTTCTATTTTCTAGACACTCTAAGCCAAAAAGAGTCTCTCCAACTCCCTCAAGAGATTTTACCAGTGCAAGGCAAGAGCTTTTTTCTGTGTGTATTGCTTCCTGCGTTTGCACAAAAGCCTTGTCTCTTCACAAATTGTGTTCTTTTCCCTTGTTCTTTCTCTACAAGGCCAGTGTTTTACAACACCCTGCCCCCCATACATCTACAGAAAAAACCCTTTTTTTTAGGCAGAACCTTGCTTTTAGCTACTGTGACACAAGGGCCTTTTTAATTGAGTATATTATGTTTTTAATCTTTTTATTTTGTAATGTTCTACTTAGTGTTTCTTAATGGAGCTGTTCATTTAATGCATTTTAAACTTTTGTATCAATGGTTTTTAGTGAATTTTGGCCAGAATTCACATGGGGACATTGTCTTTGTTTTGACAATCTGTATTCAGGAAGGGTTGCTCTTATACTACTATGTAGAGAGCCAGCAAAAAGATTGATGCACACAACAGGATCATGCACAATGAGAACTGATGCACCAATGGGACTGATGCAAGTTGGCACATGGCTGGTGAATTCTGATTGCTCTGACAGTCTGATGTGCATCAGGACACTCTTGCCAGTGTCCCACTATACATCTTCACAATACACTAACAGAGAACTTTATCACACATGCTTTTAAAGAGCCATAAAAATTTGAAAAATATTGCCTTTGGTGATACCTACAATATCACACAATGCTATTTCTGTCTGTTGCTGCCTTGTCCTTGAGTGCTGTTACAGTATCTTGCCATTGAAGGAAAAACCCTCAAATCAGGTCTGAATCACTGTGGTATAGCATTGTATCCTATGGGATTTAAGTTACTCCACCGCAGTTCCAGCATTGAGCCATTGTGTTGTATCAGTTTCCTACACTCCTATATCCTCTTGTCCCTGTTATTAAATAATAAAGTGTTTATTTGTACCCCGCTCCTTCCCAAGATCAGGCGGCTCACAACAAGTAGTTAAAAAAGAATAAATACATTCACATCAAACATCCAGTACAATAAAAAAACAGGCTAAAATGCCCCATTAGCCCAACCTTTTGGCCACGAAAGAGGAGGGAGGCCCACGGGATTTTTAGTCGGGGAATGCCTGTTGGAACAGGAAGGTTTTCAGGTCTTCTGAATTGGGGCCAGGGTGGTAGTCGAGCGGAGCTTGGTGGGCAGCGTATTCCAAAGGGCTGGGGCAGCAGTGGAATGGAAAATTCCTCCGTGTGGTGGAGGCTAATCTATCCCCAGGGACTAGTAATTGCTGCCCAACGTTCTGAGGGTGCGAGGCGATGTACGGGGAGAGGCGGGGTCCTTTAGTATCCTGGACCCAAGCCATTAGGGCTTTATAGGTAATCACCAACGCCTTATATTGAGCCCGAAGCGGATTCCAGAACAGCATGATGGTTTTTTTTTACATTTATTTACTTATTTAAATTGCATTAGCATACTTCTGGAATTACACGTAAAAAACAAAAACACACAACACACAACAAATGAAAGGCACACAGGTAGGGCACAGGGAAGGAAGGAAGGTTTGAGGTCAAGGCAGAAGGAGGTGCAGGACCAGCAACAGCCTGGTTGCCCTTTTGAAGAGATGTTGTGATAGGAATAGTCCCAAACTGGTGAGTATGCATTTCTTTTCATTAATATGATTGTGGTGAGAAGGAGGGGGGAGAGTTATGTGATAAACTCCAGAATTTCTTAGAAACTCTGTTACATAACTAAATGTGTCTAGTTATGCAAGACAGACAGAGGTTCTGTCCTTTGTTCTTAATTGATGTCAACCTCTTGTGTCCTGTCTAGAAGAGAAATGGAATATTGAATAAATAAATATACAAAAATGCAATTTGCATATGCACTAAATACTGTTTATTGAAGATGCATGGATTTTCAGCAGCACAAACAAGAAGCCCACTTCATGGAAACTGAGTATTTTCCCTCATTTTTTTTGTTACTACACAAGGATGGATCAAATAAGGGGTTATCTCTCAAGATCACTGTAAGATTTACGAGGCTCTAGCAAGGCATTCAGCTCCATTCCATACATGCTTTCCATTTTTTTTCTGGTGCAGCCTCAATATTCCATGGGTTCTGAGCATGCTCAATCCACTTAAGAACTAGTTTACTATTACTTTCTTCCTCTTTTTTACTGGCTCTAGTTTGGCTTTCATTTCTATCTGCATTGTTGCTGTTCAAAGAAATTTACCCAGAATGTCATAGTGTTATATTACAACACAAAAATACAATTAACTTGATCCAGCAAAAAGCACCCAATCCCAGAAATGGCTCAGTCCAGACTAACTATATAGATCCCTTTTGCCCCATGTCTGATTATTATCTTTGTGATCACACATGGCTTCTCAAATGAGCTCTCAGTGACCTCTTGATTGTCTGATGTCCATAAATCTGTGGATTTTATTTGAATTCCCTGGTTGAAAAAATAAGAATTTAACCACATTTGCAATTTCTTGGTTAAGATATCTTTATATTCTGGTTAAAGATATTAAAGCTTTTTTGTTTTGTTTTGTTTTGTTTTTTAATGCATGTGGGAGAAACTGAATTTGACAGATTTGATCATCCTAGTCCTAGTTGATTGCTTCATTCTTACATCTAGGTTAAATTTCTCCTTTGTCCAACAGATTCACTGTCTGCAGCTTGTTTCTGGGTACAATTAGTGATGACCTATAAACCCCGTATGTCTCAGTTCAGGTTGTCTGAAGGACCATGTCTTTCCATATGCACCCCCCTGAAATCTGGGTTTCAACAAATCCCCCTGCTTCCCCCTCCCACCCTTTTTGCCTCCACTGCTTAGATGTGTAAATTTACAGCACTATATAAATAAAGCTTAATAATAATAATAATAATAATAATAATAATATAATAATAATACATAAACAGGGAATATATTAGGAGTAAGTCAGGGTGTCACCTCTTTGTTCAGATAGGCATATATCTTTAATAACCTGCATAGTAAGTAGATATGAGATGGTTGGACACCATATTGGTAAAAAAACTAGACATACTGAACTTTGGACAGTACAAAAAAAAAAGGGAGGATGGTGTTTTTTTAAATTTGTTTTTTGAAGATGTTATAAAAATTTGTGAATGTATTCATAGACAAGAGAGAAGGACTTTCAATTTTAAAAATTAGAAGGTTCATCCACCCATGGGATAGGAAGAACTCTCCTATTGTTGTGTTTTTATGTAGTCCTCAAAATAAGCTTAAATAAAATCCAGAAATAAATTTCACAAGATGAAATGGAGTCTTATCAGAGATAAACATGACCCTAAGGAGCACGGACTTAAGTATTACTCATGACACAAATGATTTAGTATCTCCAATTATTCAGATTTAAGTGTTCACAAAAGTTACTGTAATTCTGCAGATGGCTTTAGTTCAGTGCTAGATTTCCGTTCTACTTGCTTGAAATGTGCATTTGGCTGGGTTATTTATTTTATTTGGTTAACAGACCTTGCTGTGTTCATTTGATCTTGTTACGGGTGGACGTGTGTAATAAATCCTATTTAATATGGGGCTGATAAGTACCTTCCAAACTTCATGAACCCCTCACACAAAATTATGTGTTCAATATTATTTTTATAAACCTTAAGAAAGGGCACCTTGAGAATGTAACTTTCACCCACCCAAACTTACACAAAATTCATTAAGCTCCTCTTGAAGACCCTTGAGATATGTTTTATTATGATCAACAAACCACTCTAGCCTGCTCTCAGTGCTGGTTGCCAGAAATAAGCACAATGAGCATATGTTGTACTTAGGAACTGTTTTGAAACTTAAAAAAGCACAGTTGTGAAGAGGAAAATGAAACCCGAAACCTTCCCTCCTGCTCTCAGACAAGCAGACAGCCACATCATGTGTAGCTGGCAACCAGACTCGCGCAAACTGTGGAAATGTCTGGCAAGATAAAATGTACCCTCAGCTGGAGAAAAATGACTCAGGTCAAATGATGTTCCATAGCTGCAGAGGCTTGGAAGCAAACTTTGTGAACCTGTTCAGCCTATATTAATGAACCTGGAGACATGAATTGCACAGTAAGGGACCTTTGCATCTTCCTCAGAACTTTCTGAAATTCTTCATTTATAGCTTGCTTGTTGATTTATATGGTAATTATTTGATTTATACCCTACCCTTCAAGTCGCAAGAGTTCCCAAACTGCTTACAGATTAAAACATATTATAAACATAGGTTTGTGCAACAACATGAAAAAGAAACAGGCTGGTGCCACACTGCAAAATAACGTGTAGGCCAAAAGGTCCATTCCATCCCTTTTTGGCATCATCCTGTTTGAATGACACATCCAAAACCCCAGTCTGTGTGTGAGCCGTCTGGATGATATCTGGAACATTTGCACCAGAACCCGGCTATACCAGCCCTTGAAACAGTGTAAAAATAATTATATATCATGTTGCTCCACAATCTTCCAGAGATCCAGTTGCTTGTTCCTATGCTGCTGCGGATGTCTGCATGGGTGTCCCACCTGGGTCATCTGTTGCCACCAACAGAACACTTGTTGTGAGGTTAGAAAGAGGCACTCAGCATATTTTTCTGCTGGGTGCTCAGTCTGACCTCAGAAAGCAAGCAACCTACAGCAGTGGATGCACTGGATGGCTCAGTGTGATGCAGGAGGAATGGAAGCGGAGTGAGAGAACGGGCTGGTCAGGGCATTTGTAGCCAAGATACTCCAGGTGCCCCTGGAGTTCTCGGCGTGTAGACAAGGCCCTAGTGCCAGACAGTTTGCATGGTTGTGCTATTGGACTGAAAGAATGTTTGTTAGTATTTGTCCCTTGCAGACTAATTGGTTCCTGCTGCTTGAGAAACTCTTGCTAATGGTGAAAATGTTTTGCCTTTTGTGAAGCTTCCGGGAGTTATTTTTAAACACATATACAATTTTCTACATAAAAATTACTTTTATGCAAAAGGAACCCTGTTTCTTCCACAAAAGCTTTATTTCTTCTGCAGGAAACATTGCGTTTTACACCGAAAGCTCTGGGGTCTTTGCGGAGAAAGGGTGCAGGTAGGTTGATACAACATACTTCAGAACCCTACCATTTGGGGGTTAATTGAGACTGATGGATGGAACTTCACCTAAGAAATTCTTAGTAGTAGCTCCTATTTATTTATTCCTTTTCTAGAAGATGGCCTCATAGGCTGAAAAACCCACAAAAACTAATGGATGTTACTACCTACTTCTGCATTTTGAACTCGGTTTTGCACCAGTGGAAGTAAGCCAAGTAATAAGTAAGCAGTGGAGAGGAGAGAATTGGGACATTTTAAAAGCAGCTGAAAAAGTGGAACAGCAGAGGATTAATCAAGGTTGTCCCTGAAAAATTGAACAGTTGGAGGATATGTAGTGCATATCAGTGGGAAAGGTATGTCACCTATTTCTTTGTTGATGGATTTTTCCTGTTAAAGAGTGAAGGGATGAAAGTAGAGGTACATTCAAAGGTCCTGTGACAATTGTGGACTAAAGACAATTGTCACCCAATTGCCACTGAATCAGATGTATACAAATCCCACTGGTTCAAAGGATCTTCTCTAGCAGGAATTAACAATTGGATTTAGACCATAGAGTTTTTCTAAGGCCATAACCAGATGACAACATCTTGTTCTTGTTCTTTGTTTTGACAAAAGCTGGTGGCTGCCTCTGTGGTTTGACCATGTTTCTCCTTTATTATCATCCATTCACTGGCTCCCCTTTCCCTTCCAATTCAGTATAAGCTTCTGTTGTAACTTTTAAAGCCCTGAATGGCTTGCTTCTTTATATCTGAACTTCTTTCCTTATATTCCCACTTGACCTCTTCTGGTAGTCAAGGTCTGCGACCAGCCTAGGAATATCCACTGCCCCATCCCGGATTTGTCCCTTTTCACTTGCTGCCCCTCACTCCTGGAACCTTCTTCCCCCAAGAACACAGCTCATCACCTCATGGACAACTTTAATCTGAGTTGAAGCCACCCTATTCAGGGAATCGTTCCCTGGCACGCTTGTGAATTATTTTCTGATATTGATTAGATAGTGGATGTTGATGTTTTAATGTTGCCTGTTTTTTAACCAATTTCTTTTTTAATTACTACCTACTCTTTATTGTTTTGTAGACCATACACCATTGGCAGGTTTTATATTTTATTGACTTGATTATCTGTATGTACAGTGCTGCGTACATTTACAGTGCTATAGAAATAAACAATAATAATAATAAAAAGAACACCTAGGGATTCAGTGCAGTAAAGAGCAGCACAAATTTGCAGCCTTGGCCAGAAATTTTTCTATCTGGGATAAGGAAGAAAATGGCACCCCTTCCCTTCCATGTGCAAAAGCTAACTGAACTACCTACTGAATGTATCTTCAATACGTGACATCGGAGCAGTCTTCACCACTCTGGAGAGTGCAGGCTAGTGTCAGGAGTGCAAAACAGGCTGAACTTGGCTAGGAAACTTTTGGACTCAATGCATGCACTGTACAACTGAGGTATGACACTTATGGGTTGAATCGCCTCCTCTCCCTTCTTCTGTATCCCATCATGACTACTGCTGAGTGATAACAAATACAGCATTGGATCACCATACATTATGTACCAAACCTCAACATTTGAATTATGCATGAAGAAAGACAGGCTTGATATAGTGCTCTTATTTTCACAGTGCAAAATGTAAAATTTGAGCTATACTATTGAGCCATGCAAACTTTTGGACTTTGGTTGTCAGATTCAATCAAATTCTTTGATTATATCTGTACTCTGTACACTAACAAATGTTTTCTGCTTCTTCCAGATTCTGATTACTTTCAATAAAGTCACTAGCAATTTACCCAAAAAATCAGGTTGCAAGTCTTTAGAAGGTTCAGGACACAAAAAATGACCTTAGTTGACTCAGACATCAGCTATGTTTATTGAGTTGAAATTGGCCCAGGTTTTATGAAAACTCTGCACAGATTCAGCAAAAATATTTGTGAAATGTTGGGCACATTTGGACAAGGTTCAGATTTTGGAACCAATGTCGAATCTAGCAATAAGGCACGAATAACAGCAATGCCCTGTGAACTTGTAGAAATGTCAAGTACCATGTGTCAGACTTTAGCGTCTATATTTTTCCTTTCCTTTCCTTTCTTTTCCACACATCTCCAACAGATCCTCTTTTTGTCCTTGAAATCCAAGAGCATACACACCCCCTGAAGATGAAAGGCTTTTCCAAGTACTTTTATGTTCCTGTCTGCATTTTAATTTCTTAATTAGATAAACAACATAACATGAAATGGAGCATTGCAAAAGTGTCTTCTGATCAGTGTTTTTAGATGATTTTAGATGTTATAGTTATATGAACATTACAAAAGGTTACATGTAGTGTTAGTCAAACCTACACGAACCCCGTAAAATCAACAAGACTAAAGTTAGTTGTCACTGACAAGAGTCATTCAATGCAGTCAACTTGCTTTAGGTAGTTTGAAGTGAGTTTGGGGCTTCGTCACTAGGCAAATGGGTTTTGGAGCCTTTTTTGCATCTTGGCTAAACATTAACAACTGCCCAATGGTAAGAAAGGCAAGGTAATTTGTATTTAGTGACTTTGGCCTGTTACAGAAAGCCAAAAAAAGCTGCTTCGAGTCACAGTGGACATATGGTGTTTCAATGATGCATGTCCTGAGAGTCCAGAAGTCGCACCAAAGTCATGCTCCAGCCTAAGGACTGGAGCGTGGCTTTGGTGGGCTCTGGACTCTTAGGACGCATGCATCATTGAAACACCAACTCCACTGTGCTCGAAGCAGCTTTATTTGGCTGTCTGTAACAGGCCCATGTCTGAGCATTTGGTTTAAGTGTTGCACTAAGACTCAGATGACCAGGGTTCAAATCCTTGCTCAGAGACAGAAACCACTGAGTAACCTCAGGCAAGTCACACTTTCTCAGCCTCAGAGGAGGCAAACCCCCTCTGAACAAATTTTGCCA
Organism: Sceloporus undulatus; assembly: GCF_019175285.1. Lineage (NCBI taxonomy): Eukaryota > Metazoa > Chordata > Lepidosauria > Squamata > Phrynosomatidae > Sceloporus > Sceloporus undulatus. Next base: position 30,740,455 of record NC_056522.1, on the reverse strand, counting down.
AGAAAATCTTATGATAGGTTTGCTTAGGGTCACCATAAGTCAGAAATGATTTGAAGGGACACAACAACAACAACTTTGTTAGATATATTTTGCTATAGCATGTCTTGAAAAGATATTAGTTTGGAAATAGACTGGGGAGTGAAATTTCTCTTTTAGTAACCTGCTTGTACGGTTCTGATAGCTGAGGAGGGAAGGATCACATTTACCAACTTTGATTTTGTGTGCTTCTGGGCACTCAGTGAAGGCCTCCGCAGCCCACATGTGAACTTCAGTTGCTGCCAGGGATAGTCTGGGTAGGATTAATGTTTGGACACCCAGTTTTACCATTGCTGTGAGTGGATTTTTTAACCCATCAACAAAAAGCCTGGAATGCTTCTCACCAGTACACCATCTGCTGTTTCATTTACCACCAATAAAGCTTATCTTATAGCATTAAACTGTGCCAATGTTTGGTACAAAATGAAGCCTTCAGCAGTTCTGGAACAGGACAAATTTCTGAGCACATTCATATCATGGTTTTAAGATAGTAAATACAATAAGTCAAACAGCTAAAGCTAGTGTTAGTCTTACCTAGAGTATTATTTACGTATTAATGACCCAGCTTTCTCCCAAAATGGGACCCAAGGCCAATAACAATTTGAGTTATAAATGAAAGATGATAAGTGTGTGGTGTGTGTGTGTGTGTGTGTGTGTGTGTGTGTTATTTGCCTTGAACTCATTTCCAATTTATGGCAACCCTTGCTGAACCTATCACACGGATTGTCTTGGAAGTTCTTCAGATGGGATTTGCCATTGCTATCCTCTCAGTCAGAGAGAGTGTGACTGCCCAAGGTCCCCAGTGGGTTTTTGTGGTCAAGTGAGTATTCGAACCTGTTCACCCAGAGTCATATCCAATACTCAAACAACTACACCATGCTGGTTTCATGCTGCAGATACAAGATGCCATTTACTCAGAAGCGACTGGGGTCCAGCATATATGCAGCAAAGTTATGAATTGTCCAAGCCATTGTATCCCCATTACCATGTATGGATGTTACAGCTGGCAGTGAACACACTGGATAAGAAAAAAAAAAAATTCATTTGAGACGTAGTGCTGGAGAAGAGTGCTGAGGTACCATAGACAGCCAAAAAGACAAACAAATGGATCTTTGAACAGATCAAGCCTGAAATCTCTCTAGAAGCTATGATGTTGTCGTTGGCCCCATCATGAGAAGGCATGACTCATTGGAAAAGACATAATGTACAACAACGGGCCAATGACATAGATTCCGACTGCATTCAGGGCATATGTTCAGATGATGCATGCCTTAAACGTGGCTGGAAGCTGCACTGATGCTGCACCACTCCTGGAAGAACTGGCTAAGAAGGAGTAGATAGATATGCTCCTTCTGGGGGCAGGTTCAGGTCTGATTGGGGGCTGGTTGCATGCGTTTGTGTATCCCTGACACATTTGTGTGGCTGCACACTGCTCTATCAGGCCTATCTGTTGCCAATGGTGGGAAAGGTACAGGGGCAGTAGAAAGAGGATACTGTACATCAGATGGATGACTCAACTAATCGAATTTACAGGAACTAAGCATAGCATTGGAGGACAGAAGTCTTGGAGATATCCATCCACAAGGTCACCATGACTTGGGGACAGCTTGAAGGCATTAAAAAGAACAACAAACATAATAGTATATATAGATCAGGTCAGTCAAGGTCAAGTAGTCCCTGACATGAATGTCTAGTCATAACTAAATTGTGGGGCGGTGCTCATCTCTGTTGCTAAGCTGAAGGGCCAGTGTTGTATGAGGACTACTCCAGTAGTTGGCAGAAGCTGGGACTAGTGACATGAGTACCCCCATCGCGCAGCACTTGGGCCTCAAACTTACAACCTTCCAGTTGTCAGAATTGGCATTTAACCACTAAACCACCTTGATCAGGTCAAGGTAATGTAAAATGACCAGAGCCTGGCAAATCACATTTTAAAGTAATTTTGTGTTGTTAATGTATTTGAAAAGCAAACCTGTATTATTACCTTTATAATATTGGAAAAAGCACTTGATCCTTTAAAAAGAACTTTGGAAACTACTGTATGTAGAAACTGTTATTTATTTCCAGCAATAAGTAACTATGCTCTTATTCATGTCACTATTAAAATGTAACTTTGTTCCACCCTTGTTAGAACAGCCTGTGCCCCCAAGGAGGTTTACTCCTTTCTCCCACTGTACTAAAAGCAAGTAGAATAAGCCAAGGTGGTTTGGGGATGGGTACCAATGGTAGATTCTAGGTATTTTGTGACTAAGGGGAGCCTTGCAGAAGGAGGACCTGAATACCTCCTTCCACAAGGTATGGAAAAATACCTATCTGAGTGAAACCCCATTATGATAACATATGGGGGATACAAATGGGCAGACAAATGTTGTGGCCTCCGCGAGGCCTAAAAAGACCCTCTCCTGGCAGAGGTTTGCCATTGTTGCCCTCATTGCAACAATGATGTCCATGCAGCACTGTGCTGTTTGGGCACTGCGCCCCATGGATGTCACCATTGCGTGCCCCGTGTAAAAGCGGGCACCAAGATGGTGCCCTCAGTGTGCCAGTGAGCTTGGGAGTGTGCAGACCGCTTCGCTCTCCCGAGCCCTACTTTTGGCCCCCTGGCTGGCACAAGTGCCAGTCTGTACTAAACTATATGTCAGCATCTAAGTCAATATCGTATATTCTAGGAACAGGAATCTTCATCCCCTCAAATGCTGATGAACTACCACTCCTGTCACATTCTCACCACGGCTGGTCTGACTATGGTTGATAGTACAGTCGGCCCTTCTTATACACGGATTTTTATACACGGATTTAGTAGCATACACGGTTTGAAATGTTCCAAAAAAGTATAAATTTACCATGATTTTCTATTTTTTATAAGGGACACCATTTTTCTATGTCATTTGTTAATGGACTTGAGCATACACGGATTTTGTTATCACGGGGGATCTTGGAACCAAACCCCAGCGTATAAACAAGGGTCCCCTGTATTTGTGGGGAAAATATAAGAAGAATGTCTCTCTGAGACCAGAATGAGCAGCCATATAAACCCCCATTCTTTTCCTCCTACATCCCCATGGGCCATTCTTCTACTTACGAGGAAAACAACAACCAACAACAACAAATTTTATTTCAGTCATAGACCAGTATAAAAATAAATAAATATAATGTAAAATATAAAAGAATTGATGTAAAATTATTAAAACAAATCAGAAACCGAAACAAGGAATCAAAATTGTCTCTGCCAACAAGCATCAGTTGTACCAATCATTTGACAGTGGTTTTACATATAATTTAAACAAAACTTTGGCGGGTTATAGACCGCCCATTTGGGGTGGTCTGGACCCGCCCCTTTCCCCGGAGTATGGGGCTTCAGCGACTACACCGGCAGCCGCTGGAGGCCCCGATCCGCCGCTTTTCAGGCTTCGGGGGAAGCAGCAAAACGCCGCTTCCCGCAGCCTGAAAAGGGGTGTCCTTGGGGGCTTCAAGCCCCAAGGCAACCCGTGGCGCGGGGAGGGAGAGAAAGGGGCCGCTTGGCCCTTTCTCCCTTGCTTCGCTGGTGCAGCCGTTGAAGGCTGCACCCAGCGAAGCAAAGCGGCGCCGCGGACAGGAGGAGCTCCGAAACGGAGCTCCTTCCTGGTCCGCGGAAAGGGCGCCCTAGGCGCCCTGCCGCAGATGAGGATGTCACATCCGCGCCGCCCCATCTCGAGGCAGCGCGGCCATCACGTCCTCACGGCAGCGGCCGTATGGAAGGGCCGCTGCCGTTTAGTGCGTGATGAGCACTCACTAGGGTTAGGGCGGTGCCGTAGCACCGGCCTTTTGTAACCCTAGTGCGTGCTCGTCACGCACTAAAACGCCGGTCTGTAACCGGCCTTTGCTACCTTAAGTATAACAGTTTGATTTTGACTGTCCAACAAATAGCTTAGATAAAAATAATAATAATAGTAATCAGTGTGTCCAGGAAATTTGGTTAGAAGAGGGGTGATCAGCCGATGATGACTGTCCTTATAAAACTGACAATATAAAAGAACATGAGCTATGGTTTCTACTTATGAGGAAATTACCAGAAAGTCACTTTAGTTTTGAGGAAAATGCAAGCCAGTTTTGCTGAGAATTGCACCCCTCGGGGAGACCCTGGGAGATGTGGGGCTTCAGATGCCACAGTAATATGGCATAAAAGGGTCGTATATGACCTCCTGCTACACTATTCTCAACCATTCTCTAGGTTCTTGGGTACAGTGTTTCCTCTGCCTAATCCTTTGACTGGAGATGCCAGGAATTGAACCTCCAAAATGTTAACATGTGTGTCTTAGTTTTTCTTATCTCCTCCTAGCATACTCAGCAACACAATGCATAAAAGGGCAACATGGTTGTGCTTGTTGCTGATGCAAAATGCTACAGGGAGGAAAATGAAGTGAAGGTGAAAGGTAGAATTACTCTCTCATTTACAAGAGACAAGGCTTGATTTATTACTTGGAGAAGTCACGGTCCCTTCCAATGGTTTAGGCTTTCATTCAAGCATTTGCAGAGATGGCAAGCTACCCCTCAGGCTCCTTTTCCCCATAATTCATATCAGGGTCAAGCCTGACAGGTTTCAATGGGAACTATGCACAGAGATTGCTATAGACACATGGTGCTTTCACAATTGCCAGAAACAGAAGGTCTTCAAGTTATACCCAGAGCTCAGTTTCTGAGACTCAGTATAGTCATGGCTATGCCAGCTTGTCCTGGGCATGTCCTGGGAGGCATAGTTCAAGATAGCAAACCTTCCAAGCTCTGATTATATCCCCAGACCTGCAGACCTCTTGGGGTTTAGCTCAAGGGTTTTACTTTGTTGAGAGGATACATTCAAAGTTGCTCAATCTGATCTAAGTGTCTGGTTTCAGCTAAAGTACACCTGGTGACTTACTTGCTGAATGCTAAGCCAACCCATGCATAAATCCAATCATTTCAGTGTGTCTACTCCAGTTGGGATTAGCAACTAGATATTAGTCCTTTGTCATTATTCCAAATGTATGAAAAAAACATGCTAAAGCCAGAATCAAAGTCAGTCCACTCTTTTTTTTTTTTAAACGGGCCATTTGATCGTCAACTTCAGAGTCTATCAATTTCATTTCAGTGGATTAAACTAGCATGAATCTAAGCTAGGCATATGCATCTTGTGAAATTGTGAATTGAACATAGCTTTAGGTGAAATTCAGTGAACAGTCTTGTGACAAAAGAATATAATACAAGAGCTGGGGCACTTTCACACTACACAATTCTAGTGCTTTGATTTCACTTTAACTTGGGTGATTCCATCCTGTGGAATTTTGGGATTTGCAATTTAGATTTCAGGTCCAGGCTACATGGCAGACTATATCTCCCTGTAAGAACTGCCCTGGGCTCTAAGGTCCTCAGGAGAGACCCTTCTCTCAGTCCCACACCATGGCAAGCACTGTTTGTAGGGACGTGAAAGAAGGCCTTCCCTGGGGTTGCCCATAGACTCTGGAATTCCTTTCCCAGGGAAGCTAAAATCTTTTTGTTTAGATAGGCATTTAAAACAGGTTTTTTAAAGTCCTGGAGGTGGTGTCTTGTTTAAAAGTGTATGTTTTTTTTTTCCAAAGGGATTTTATCTCTTTAAAATTATATTCTATTTTTAAATGAATGGTCTTTTTAATATTGTGATCGTTTAATACCATTTTGTCAGTTTTGCAGGTTTTTAATTGTACTATGTTTTTTTCAAGACTGTAAGCCACTTTGGGTTCCAGTCTTGGGAGGAAAGTGGGATAGAAAAAATATGAACTACTAATATGCTCTGGTAACTTCGAGACTGGATTTCTGCAATGTACTCTACATGGGGCAACCCTTATACCAAACTCGGAAGCTGCAAATGGTGCAGAACATGGCAGCCCGGCTGGTCACTGGCGTTCCCAGGACCAGCCATATAACACCGGTGTTAAAAGATCTCCATTGGCTGCCCATTCGCTTCCGAGCTCAATATAAGGCATTGGTTATTACCTATAAAGCCCTAAATGGCTTGGGCCCAGGATACCTAAAGGACCGCCTCTCCCCGTACATTCCGCCTCGCACCCTCAGAACATCTGGGCAGCAATTACTGAAGGTGCCTGGGGCTAGGTTAGCTTCCACCTCGCGGAGGACATTTTCCATAGCTGCGCCAGCCCTTTGGAATACGCTGCCCATAGAGCTCCGCTCATCTACCACCCTGGCCCAATTTAGGAAGGACCTCAAAACCTTCCTATTCCAGCAGGCATTCCCCGATTAAAGATCCTGTGGGCCTCCCTCCTCTTCCGTGGCCATGAGGTTGGGCTATGGGGCTTTTTATTTTGTTATTTTTGTAGCTGCTGTATTTGTGTGTTTTTAATCTTTTATATGATTGTATCATGTTTTATATTTTTGTAAGCTGCCCTGATCGTTTGGAAGGGCGGGATATAAATAAAAATTATTATTATTATTATTATTATTATTATTAATGATAATAATAATAGTAGCAATTTCAAATCTTCTGCCAGAGAGCTCCAGTGCTTCCTCAAAGTACAAACTCTAGAATTGAACAGAACAAAACTAGGGCAGGTTACAAACCGCCATAAAGTATGCGCTCTGCGCGTACTAGGGTTAGGAAGGGCCGTATTAGGGTTAGGAAGGTTCTTACCTTCCTGACGGCCATTCCTCCCAGTACGCGCGGAGCGCGTACTTTTTTGCGGTGCCCATCCACATGGGCGCCGCCATGTTGACGTACTGGACGCTGTGCGTCCAGACGTGTCGCGGCGGAAGTGACGTCGCGAGGGCGCACTCCACCCCTCGCGGCGCCACTTCCGCGTTCAAAAAAGGAGCGGCATTTCGCTGATCCTTTTTTGCTGCGCAGGGAAGCCTCGCGGTCTGGCAGCTGGGGCTTCCCTGCGCAGCGAATGGCGGCGGCGGGAAAACGGCCCCTTGAGGGCCGTTTGTAACCCGCCAAAGGCAGTTAAAATGGAAACAGATCATATAGCAGTGTAGTGGGAAAGGGCTCCTGATGTGGTAGCTAAAAGGATGAGCTTTGCACAGCCAATATTGGGAATGAGCCAAGATATGGGGGGTGCTTAACTACATAGGAACCCCTGCTTAAAAAACATGTCCCATGTTGAGAAGGTCTTCCCTTCCCTTCAGCCTTCTCCTAGTTCTGCCCTTACTTATCTTATCTAGACTTCCTCCACCTGTTCTCAAATGAAAAAAAAAAATCATTCTTGAGGGAACAGAGAAAGCCCTCCACATAAGAAATTATAGTATGATTTATATATTCCCCCAAGTATTGATGCATAGGTAGCTGCCAGGCCCACAGTGGGCAAAGTGCACCCTTTGAATCAGATCAGCCTCTAAAGCTATTTTTGGTAAGCCCAGTGTCCCTTTCCCTATTACCATTTTTTGGGCCAAAAAGGGAAGGAATTGCCTCTCCACCCTTGAGGAGTGGCAATTCACTTTCTAAATAGGTTGCAAAGAGGGATTCCTCCCTAATTCAAGCGGACTTCAGGGAACTCCCAGCTTTTTTTGGGGGGGGGGGAATTCAAGGGGAATTCATGGCAATCTGTGTGGCTTCTGGAGGGTCCAGGAAAATTTGTCCCCATATAGGCTTGCCATTTCACGCTGGTGGGCGGGACTTTCCCACCCCCTGGGGGGCGTTCCCGGTCCCGCCCCCGCCCCCGGGTGGCTGCCCAACTCTGAGCTCCCAGGGCTGCTGCCTGCCTTCAATAGAGTGCTGCCTGTGAAGCATGCCCGGAGCAGCCTGTGAAGCATGCCTGAAACCAGCAGGGGCGGGGTCTGCTGCACTGCCCTGCCTCTATTGGCCAGCCCTCTGCTTCCTTATTTGGGCAACATCCGAGCAGGGAGGAATTTACACTCAGGCGAGCTGCTGCTTCCCCCTTTCTCTTTCTCCTCCTTCTCTTCTTATTATTGTTCCGTTTTTTTCTTCTCCAAGTTCTCCTCCTCTTCCCCTCCTCTTCCTCCTCTCCTTTTTCTTCCTTTCTCCCCCCTCCTCATCTTCTTTTTCTCTTTCTTCCTCTCTCTAAGCCCCCTCCTCTTCTTCTCAGGGGTCCAGGGCTTCTCAAGAAAAGAAAAAATGCTTTGGATCTGTCCCATAAATCCCTCCTAAGTTGAGACATACCTGGGAAAAAGAGGGGGCGAGGGGTTTGGGGGGCTTGGAGGGGGCAAGGAAAAGGAGGAAGGGGGGAATTGCTAAGAAGGCTTGGGAGTGGGAAATGTAGTTTTCAATGGCACAAGGGGCTGCCTGTGATCTTGCAAATGCTATGCCTGCTTGGAAGTGGGAAATGTTCTTGTAGAATTGGGGGGGGGGGTGTTTGGCCAGAAAGAGAAGTACATTTCAGCCTTCTGTCTAGGAATAATGCCAAAATGTCCTCCATTTTGAGCATGCCTAAGAAACATGCATTTATATTAACATTTTAAAAAAAGTATCAATTTTTTCATGTGTCCTCCATTTTTTAAAAACGTGTCCTACATTTGAAAATGTGGCCCTACATTTGTCCTACATTTGTCCCAGTTTGGAGGTCCTGCCTTATGGCAACCCTATCCCCATACATCTTTTAGTTCTCTAACAATGCTGTTTAATGTACACACTTCCCAATCAGAACAATTTTATAATTTGTTATATCCATGGTTAATGAACTTTTTAAAGATATATTTCTCTTAACATGTGGTCTTAATTTTAATTGCTCCCACCAAAATAGGCCCTTTTCCTTGATTAAAGTGTGAACTCCTTTCTTTCTTTCTTTCTTTCTTTCTTTCCATGAATTCCCTTCTAGGACAAGCAAGATTTACAATGCACTTTGATATAATTGATGCGACAAGAAGCAAGCACAAGCAAGTATGTACAGCCCATTCCAGTCAGCAAGAACCAGGCTGTGCAAGTCTGATCAACCTCCCTCTGTCAAGTCAAGTAAAACAAAAATCAATCAATAAATAGCAGGAGTGGGAGCACTTAAAATGAAAAAGGAGAGCCCATTTCCTGCAAAGGGAATGGAGTTCCTGAAAACCACTGCCATTTTGAGTCTCAGAGCAAAACACTACAAGGAAGTGAATTCTAGGTGTTCTTTCCTAAGGACATTACACTGAGAATGCAACCCTTTCTTTGGTGTCATGGCAGTCTGGTGTGAGATGTATGGTGTTGATGGTTGGAAACAGGTCTTTCAAAAGACGAGCCCAGGTCAAAACTAACCTGACCTTAAGAGTCACATTTCCATCTGGACTCCATCAGCAGTCCACCCACACAGGGATACACTTTCAGTTTTTTAAAAGGCCTTTTATACCTGGAGTTGCTAACTTGGAGCTCACAGTTAATCAATGTGACCAAATATTTTCATTTGAAATGTGAAGCCACTAAGAATATCTAAAGCATGTGCTTAAACGAAAGCTAGAGGCCAGAAGACAAGCATGTCAGCTGACTCCATATATAAATACTGCAAGGGATAATGCTAAAAGAGGTCCCCAGGAACATTGAATAATATAGCCTGGAACCAAATCCTGGAAAGTTACTTTTCAAAATAACTGGTTACCATTATAGTTTCAAGGACAATACTGTATTAGTTCATTATCATTGTAGTTATCTTTTAACAGTAATTCTTATCCAGAATTCCAAAATCCAAAATACTTCAAAATCCAAAATTGTCCAGATGGGTGGATGAGATATTGACACCTTTGTTTTCTGATTGTTCAATAGTCACAAACATTGTTTCATGTACAAAATGATTTAAAGTATTGTCTACAAAATTACCTTCAGGCTACGTATATAAAGTGTATATGAAACATAAATGAATTTTATTTTTTGACTCGGGTCCCATCTCCAAGATATCTCATTATGTGTATGCAAACTTCCCATAATCTGAAAAAAAAAATCTAAAATCCAAAATACTTATGGTCCCAAGCATTTTGGATAAGGGAGATACAACCTATACTAACAAAAGTAACAAAATAATGTTTTTGTTACTTATAAGAAGTTGGAATGCTATCCTGGCCTATGGTACAAAATAGCATCTTCCCATACACTTTGTCATTGCCTCACAATTACACTTCAATCATGTGATATTCTTTTTCCACCCTTTATTGACACCACCCCACCATCAATATCTATACAGTTAACAAAAACATCATACCTTCATCACAAAGGTTTTAGGTTATCCTTCATTTAGTTATACTTCTATTGTAACTGGGAAAGGAATTAATTACACATGTGAATTACATGCATAAATTATTATATGTTATTGGAAAAGGAAAATAAAGGACTGGGACGTAAGGAGACCAGACTTTGAATCCTGCTCAGCCATGGAAACCCACTGAGTGACACATTCCCATTCTCTCGGTCCAAAAAGAGTGCAATGGGAAACCCCTGAATAAAGCTTGCCAAGAAAATCCTGTGATAGGATTGCCATAAATCAAAGTCAACTTGAAGGCACATAACAAAGTTATCTATAATTAGTTACTCCCAGATTCTGTTTATGAGTAATACTTCAATGCCTGTAAAAGTATTAGACACTTGGATCATTTGCCAACCTATTAAATTGGAAAAGGGTATATCGAAAAATCAAGAGAACTGGAGAAGAAAAATGGAAACCATTTTTAAAATAAAATAAAAATCCAGGTTATGGAAATATTGGAATCCAGGGTTTGGTGATATTACTGAAGCATTCATCAACTGATATGTTTAGTAGGTGAATAGGATGATTGGCAAACCCATTGGAGGTTCAGTTCCCTGATTCATACAGCTATGACTTACTCAAGGCTGTGCCTTACTCAGAATCAGATTTTGGAAATGTTAGCATAGCTAAATGGAGCAGACTGCACAGATTCCCTCAAAATATTTAAACCACATTTTATCCATTAAACTGAATACAGCTTTAGCAGTCATTTATGGTAACCAGTCAAATGTTTGACCACTTCCCTTATTTTGCCATCAAAGGCTGACAAAAAAAAGTTGCTCTCCTGGTGGATTAAAATACATAGGTGTTGGACTGTGGACTTTTCAGGAATTAGGACAGAGATGGGGAAAATATGGTGCTAGGACTGCATGGCCCTTGATTCCTCTAGGCTCGCTGGACTACCCAAGTCTCCATGAGTGGCAATTCACCTTGTGAATAGATTGCTACCTCCCTCCTTCACCACTGTTTAATGTAACAGATTACAATTTCTTGAAATCCCATGTGGAATTTCTGGCACAACATGTTCCCCTCCCATATTTTGGCTTTTTTTGGGGGGGGGGGGGGTCATTCGTGTAGCCCAGGGCACAAAATTGTCCCCTGGGCCTACCCTAATTGGTCACTCTAGTTTACAAGCTTACCTTAAACACCCAAAGTGAATGGAAAATGGGCAACAACAGAAAAGGCATTTCTACTAGACTTCCCCCATATGAAATGGTTTCTCCACAATTAGTCATTGGCCTAGTTTCCATGTCATAGTTTCCATGCACAAACTTTTGACATCGTATGCATAACTGGAAGGGCGCTGACTCTCTGTCTTGTTTTCCATTTGATAAACCAACAGAATTAACTCTAAAGCAAACCATCAATTATGTATTCACCTTATTCAAATTTGGGGGAAATTACATTTTTATCACAGCTCCCAGAACCCTGCAACTGATATGGTCCAAAAAATAAACTTTCTAAACTCTGGTCTTGTTTGGAGGGGGGGAGTCAGAAAGCCCACTCCTGTGGATTTCCACATCATAATAAACAATCTAAGGGGTCATTCAGACTACCTTTTGTACCAAATTGTAACCCAGATTAAAAGTTGGAAGTTCCCTTTGGCACTGGTTTAAACACATCACAATTGGGGTCTTTCACACCCAATCCAGGGCAAATCCCCCTTAGAACGTTTTTTCCCGAAAGTGGATTATTTCCCGTGTCTTTTAGGAAAACCCATTTCTTCCCTGCTGCCGGCAAATGTGAACTTGGCCCTGGTCATGATCGGGTCAAGTTCAGGGGAGGGATTTAGGTCAGAGGGAGGGCAGAGGGCAGAACATGCCTCCCTCCCGCAGGCAGCATTCTCTCTCTCTCTCTCTCTCTCTCTCTCTGGCGGGATACACACCACCATATAGTACGTATTGTAAACGTACTAGGGTTAGGAAGGGGCGGTGCTTCCGCACCCCCCTAACCCTAGTACGTATACAATACGTACAAGATGGCGCCGGCCCTTCTACATGGCCGGCGCCATCTTTACGTACTGGACGCATAGCGTCCAGACGTGTCGCAGCGCTAATGACATAGCGAATGCGCCCTTGGCGCTTCGCTACGTCATCCGTGCGCCGCAGAAAGAAGCTCCGAAATGGAGCTTCTTTTTTGCTCCGCGCGGGAACCGCGCGGTTTGGATGCTGCGGCTCCCTCGCGGAGCAAATGGCGCCGGCGGGGGAACGCCGCAAAGCGGCGGTTTGTATCCCGCCTCTCTCTCTTTTGTAATTTTATTTTTGACAGCTTATGTGAATGCTTGTTCTACAGGTTGATACATATTGATAGAATGTATCTGCTTGTGCTACATTTCCCTTTCATTTTCTTGCTGCCAGCATGGCATGTCATTTTGCAAGTGATATTTTTTAAAAATTGTGTGTGTGTGTGTGTGTGTGTGTGTGTGTGTGTGTGTGACAGAATATGTGAATGCTTGTGTTTCCTTTTAAATTTGGCAAATTGATACAATGCGTGAATGCTTTTGCTGCATATGTATATGTGTATGTAAGGCATTCTAGGGTGGCAATCGGAGGGACAGCAAAGAAAGAGAATGCAGAGATGGCATTCTGAGGTGAGGTATTGTTGTTGTTGTTGTTGTTGTTGTGACAGATTATGCACATGCTTTGGGTTGGAAGGGAAGGGAAGAGAAGAGGTTCCAAAGAGGAGGAAATGTTGGGCTGGAAGCGAAGGGGAAGCTAGAGGCTGGCATTCAGAGGGAAGACTGTGGAAATCCATGACTTTGGGGGAGTCACACTCTCTCAGCCTCAGGGGAAAGGCAATGGCAAATCTCCTCAGAACCAATCTTGCCAAGTAAACCCCAGGATGGGGTCGTTTTAGGGTTGCCATAATCTGTAATGACCCAAACACACACAACACACACACACACCTGGAGGTTTTTAAATTTGACTCATTGACAGAATATGTGTACACTGCCACCAGTTTTTTTAAAAAAGGAGGGGGGAAGCACCCATTCAGTTGGCCAATGGTTGTAGGATATGCCACCTTTGATGAAAACGGAAGTGAATTTGATTGACAACAAAGGAGGCTCCATTTTAAAACTGCAAATGTGAACTTCAGAGGGGCAAATTGCATCGATCAAGGTAAGGGATAGTCAGAACTTCTGCCCAGGCAGATTTGGTATGGGGGCAACCGGATCTGCCCAGTTCTACCCAGTGCAAATGGGCTAGTTAGAATGGGGCCTCTGAGCCCAATATCAGTTTTTTTTAGCTCTGCCTACTACAAACAGGAGCGTCATCCATGAGAAGCCTGCTTGTGACATCCAAAGACAGCCATCATCTGTGCGGCAAGCTTGTTTCTCTTGATCCTCCCTTATATTGAGTCAGATGGTTGGTTCACTTACTATGGGATTATCTGCAGTCAGCCTTCTGTATGCACAGATTCTATATCCATGGATTCAACTATCCATAGCTGAAACACACACACAGACATTCAACAAGCAAATTTTTATTTTGCCATTTTATAAAAGGCACACCACTTTACTATGCCACTGTATTAAATGGGACTTGAACATCTATTATTATTATTATTAACCTTTATTTATGAAGCGCTGTAAATTTACACAGCGCTGTACATACACTCTTTTTAGTTAGACGGTTCCCTGCCCTCAGGCTTACAATCTAAAAAGACATGACACAGAAGGAGAAGGGGGTGGTGACGGGAAAGGGTAAGAGGTCCAGCAGTTCCTCTCAACCTCCGAGGCCTGGACCAAGGCAGATGGACTGGAGGGAGGGCTTGGCTTCATAATGGAAGGTTAATCATTATCCAGGGAAAATACATACTCACAAGTAGGATAATACATATACAGTACATAGCAATACAGGAAATGGATCAATAAACAGCCAACAACAGAAGATCAGATAGTAAGCGACAATTATGCGATGCCTGGGAAGGCTTCTCTGAATAGGATGGTTTTCAACTCCGTTTTGAAGCTGGTTAAAGAAGTGATGGCTCTTGCTTGTGGAGAAAGAAGGTTCCAGGAGTGAGGGGCAGCAAGTGAAAAGGGGCGAATCCGGGATGGGGCAGAGGAAATCCTGGGCTGGGACAGGAACCCTTGACTACCAGAACGGAGGGCCCTGGTGGGAAGGTGAGGAGAAAGAAGGTCAGATAAGTAAGGAGGGGCCAGTCCATGGAGGGCTTTGAATGTCGACAGCAGGAGCTTATACTGAATGCGGAAAGGGAGAGGGAGCCAGTGAAGGGATGCCAACACAGGAGAGATGTGGTCAGAGCGGTGGGTGGAAGTGATAATGCGTGCAGCTGAATGCTGGACAGAGATTAAAGGACGGAGGTGAGAAAGAGGAAGCCCAGCCAGGAGGACATTACAGTAATCAAGTCGTGAGATCACTAGGGCATGGACCAGGATCTTGGCAGTAGAGGCGGAGAGATATGGTCGGATTTTGGCAATATTGTACAAAAAGAATCTACAAGCCTTGGCTGTGGTCTGGATCTGAGGGATACACGACAGAGAAGAGTCAAAGATAAAACCAAGACTGCGGGCTTGCTGGACTGGTTGAATGGAAATGTTGTCCACAGAGACAGAAAAGGAGTGTTGAAGGTTGGGCTTAGGAGGAAAGACAAGAAGCTCCGTCTTGGACATGTTGAGCTTCAAACGCCGATGGCGCATCCACTGTGAGACAGCTGTAAGGCAAGACGAGACTTGCTGTTCAAGCCTTGGAGAAAGGTCAGGGGTGGAAAGATACAGCTGGGTGTCATCGGCATAGAGATGGTAGGAAAAACCAAAAGAGCTGATGAGTTTTCCTAAGGACAGTGTGTAGAGAGAAAACAGAAGGGGACCCAGAACAGAGCCCTGGGGAACTCCAACAGATAAGGGAATAGGAGATGAAGTCTGACCCCCTGCAACTACTGCAAAAGATCTGCCAGACAAGTAAGATCTAAACCAGTCGAGAACAGAGTCTGAGAACCCAAGGTCAGAGAGTATGTCGATTAGGAGACAGTGATCAACAGTGTCAAAGGCTGCAGACAAATCAAGAAGGATGAGAACAGAGTAAAGGCCATTAGCCTTGGCCTGTAAAAGGTCATTTGAGATCTTAGTGAGGGCTGTCTCAGTGGAATGCTTTGGGCGGAAACCAGACTGAAAGGGATCGAGAATGGAGTTGGCTTCAAGAAACTCAAGACAGCGCGAATAGACAACCCGTTCCAAAACCTTAGAAAGAAAGGGGAGAAGAGAAATCGGACGATAGCTAGACAAAGAGGAGGGGTCAAGAGAAGGTTTTTTCAGAATTGGGGAAATGAGAGCATGTTTGAAGTCTGACGGGAAGGAGCCTGTAGAGAGAGAGAGATTGAAGATATGGAGAAGCGAGGGCAGAAAGGAGGGAGCTATAGAGATTAGAAGACGAGTAGGAATAGGATCAAGAGGACAGGTAGCAGGTTTGGAAGAGTTCAGATTTTGATATCCACAGGGTCCTGAGACGAAACCCCAGCAAATACCAAGGGGCCCACTTTATTCTGAATTGCAATGACTCACTAGAATTGGAAATAAGAGTCTTTCATTCTTACTTAGAGATGCTAGGGACTGAACCTAGGAGGATTTATATCCAAAATATCTTCTAGCACTGTGCTACAACCCTTCTCTGTCCTTGCCTTTATTTTTGGCTATCTCTTCCTGCCTTCTACCTTTGTTATGATCCTCCAGATGTATCCAGCAGGCTCTCTGCACTTCCGACAACCCTTTCTGCTTCATGCTGCCCTTTCCCGATATGCTGACTACATGCACTTGACCAAATTTGACATGATGCATGAGCAAGGGAACCTCTTCCATAAAAAAATCCAGCATTCCTCTGGTCATTCTGCTTGTATGCCAGAGCCCTATTTTCCTAATAATGAATTGATCCAGACTGACCTGGCTAAGTATGCAACTGCATTCTTAGGCTGCAAAAAAAATCCCAAAACTCTTTTAGTTAGCTGAACCCTTGCTGGGATTGCATTAACTTCTCAAACAGATGTCAAAACTGCTAAGCCTTGGATGGTCTGTCTAGATGCCATTCAACCATAACTACCATCCAAAAGCTAGTATTCTTTACCAAGCCATTTTGGTTTGGAAAGTGGGCTGGAAATGTTGTAGGATCAAATGTTCTTATGATGTTTACAGTGGTCTCATCTTTCTGCCAGCTCCAAAGGACCGTGAGAACAGGCTGTTGCATGGTTCCTTGTGTCATTCCTTCAGTGCCTGCTCTTCACTGAATAACCCCCACTCCCTCTTTCTCTCTCCCTCTTTCTCTCTTTATATATTTATCTTCAAAGCCCTTCCCTAATAATTACACAGCATAGATAAACCACAATCTCATATGTGCTGAGTTATGCATAAGATGAACTCCTTGCAAAATCTGGAAACCGCTTCCTTCCCCCCTCCTTTTGTGAGGCTTAAATCCAAAAGAGATTCATTTCAAAGTCAGCTTCAATCACAATTTTATTGACTTAGAAATGAAGCTAAGGCTAATTCAACCACTACAGAAAGGTTTTAATTTTTTTTTCTCCCTGAAGTCATACGTATATGATTCTAAAAGAATATGTATGCGCTTGTTTTTGTCTTTCCTTTCTGGTGTCTGTGTTATTATTTCTTTGGGGGGAGGGCATGATATGATATCATGTTTCAAACCACAACCACAACCCTCAAAACATTTATCCTGGAGTAAAGCTCTTAAAATGAATGTGCCTACTCAAAAACAGCTGTTTTGTGCATTATAGAATAAATCACATATGGTTCTTTTATTCATGAAAACTTCACAAGAAGGGAGCGGGGAGAGAATGAGACAGACAGAGTTGGAAGCTAGGGGTCTTTGTCTTGCCTCAAATTTGGCAATTACATGCTGTGACCGCTAATAAAGTTCTGGCTGGAAAAAGAAATTATGAATGTATCAGAGATGAAAGCTCTGTCTGAGCATAGATAGAGGAAGCACACCTAGGTAGAAAAGATCAGTCTTCAAATGAATGGGAAGAAACTGGAAGAAGAAAAACAACTGGAAGGAGGCCTTGCTGGCAAAAACAAGTTATCATCCCAGAACTTGAAGCCAGCAATGTTGATGACTGTTTTCCTGTTGAGTGCTGGGATTAGGTGTCAGAGCACAAATTCTTCTAGACATGACTCTTAACCAGCACCTCCTTATAGGTCTCTATTTTTTTCCCTCAAAGTGATTGGTACTTAATGAATAGACTGTGAACTGAAATACATGATAACTAGCTGGCATACAGCTACTAACACCTTGGCAATGGCCAGTGCTATTTAACTGGATTCTTAGCTCAGAAGGCATGTCTGTAATATGAAGGAGCCAGTTTCTTCAATGGGGAAAAATGAAAAAGAAAAAACCACCAGTACAAAGCTTGAAAAATAAAAAAGTTTTGTTTTTTAAAGACTATGTTTTCCAGCATTTCTCAGCCAAATCGGTTGAGGGAGTCCAGAAAATGTAGTTCAACAAAGTAACTTTTTAATGTTCTCCCTATGTAAGTGTGCAAACCCTGGAGCCTGGAAAACCATGTTGGAAATGACTTGAAGGCACATAACAACAACAACAAATATCTGGGGGGCACAAAGGGTGTGTATGGATATATATATATATATAATTGATATTATATCAGCGAGTACAATCTTTGAAAACTTTTTTGGATGGTTATCTTTTGGAAAAAGGAATTCCATTTGATGATGTTATAGTGGGCCCACTGCATTGGAAGGCTAGCAATCCATGAATTTGGCTGCCTGTGGATCACCATGCCCCATATTATTCAATGGCAGCATATGCACTGACAAACTGACATGGAGGCACGCAGATCACCATCCACTGAATAATATGGAGTGTGCCCATCTACATTTTTCCTATCTGTAGTGGTCCCCAGAATTAAATCCCTGCAGATGGTAAGGGTCTACTGTATTACATTTATTTCCTGCCTTTTCCAGTGAATTCAGGGTAGTATATTTGATTATTCTCTCCACTTTATCAGCTTTGTGAGGCAGATCTAGCTAAAAGAGTGTTACTGGTGCAAGGTCACACAGTGGGTTTTAGGGCTAAGTAGGGGCTCAAATCTGGCTTTCCCATGAACCAGTTCAACACTCTTAATCACTATACCACATTGGTTCTTTAAAAAATATACAGTATTTGAATCTTTTTAAACCACCTTTCTGGATCACATCCAATGCAGGTGGACATCATAAGAAAATATGCATGAGCACTTTTTATCACTGATGTGAAAAAATAGGGATTTTTGTTTATTAAAATGTATATTCCATAATTTGTTGAAATTACATACAGTACATACTGAAGAAAGCTTGTAAACTAATCAGGAAGATGCTTTTCAATATGTACTTTACATATTTCTTCATACTGTGGCCCGACTCATGTGATACATGAATTTGTCAGTGTCCCTTTCCCTCATATTCTAATTGTTTTCATCTCTAGTTCATTTCTTCCTGAAAGATAATTTGTATATTTTAATAAATTGTTTTCAAAACTAAATGTAAATCAAATTCTCTCTCATTTGCTCTGGCAAAATTCAATACATACTGCTATTTTGATCATGATGTACCTATCCTCCACATAGCTTTTAAAGGTGAGGAGTCTCTTTTAAAAATGAGTTGGCAATCCAAATTAATCAGAAAGATTCTAAGACAGACCTTTAAGAGCTAAGCATTTAAAGCTTTATTCCTTGATGGATAAATCTGGCAATTTCTCTTTTGCCCATATCCATTAAAAAAATCTCACTAAAATATATGAAGAAGTATGCAAATTTGAATAAAATATTTATTTATTTATTTAAAAAGTCTTACCCTTTCTCTGCCCAATTCAAATGGTTGCTAGTCTGTGCAGAGCAAGCTTTAGTACACACAGATGTTTCTAACTGAATCATAGGATTATCAGGTGAGGTCTATCCATTGCCTAGAGATCCTGGGGTCAAAACTTGCACCCTTAATGCTGAATATAAAGAAAACAAAAATAACAACCACAGAGGAACTATATAAATTCACCCTAGACAAGCAAGCAATTGAAACAGTTAAAGAATTCCTTTGCCTAGGATCAAACATTGATTCGAATGGAGACTGCAGCCAAGAAATAATAAAAGGGAATGGGAAGGGAAGCTATGAAAAAACTAGAGAAGATCCTAAAGAATAAAGACATATAAGTGAGCACTAAAGTTAGAATCATCCAAACTATTGTATTCTCCATCACCATATATGGATGTGAAAGCTGAACAGTGAAGAAAGAGGATAAGAAGAAGAAAAATGAACTCACTTGAGATGTGATGCTGGAGAATAGTGCTGAGGATAATGTGAATGGCCAAAAAAGACAAACAAATGGTTTTCTGGAACAGATCAAGCCTGAGCTATCCCCGGAAGCTAGGATGATGATGAGGATGATGATGATGATGATGATGATGATGATGATGATGATGATTTTTATTTATATTTCCCACCTCTCCAACAATAAAAACAACAATTACAAGATTAAAACTACAATGTCATATAAAACACACTCAATAAAACAATAAAATCATTACCGATACAATGTATTGACTAAATCACCATTTAAAATACAGACCAGTATGCCAGGTCTGACCATATAACACCAGTACTAAAATCTCTTCATTGGCTGCCAATTACCTTCCGGCAGTACTAAGTGTTGGTCATTACCTTTAAAGCCTTACATGGCTTGGGCCCGAGTTACTTAGAGGTGGAATATTTCTAACTTTCTTATAACAGATTGGTTGGATAGGCCTGCCGGAAGAGATCCGTCTTAAGTGCCTTCTTAAAGGCATCTAAGGTGGTAATAAGATGGATCTCTTCTGGCAAGTTGTTCCACAACTTGGGGGCTACAGTAGTAAATGCTCTGTGGGAAGTTGTTATTAACCTGTAATGTAATGCGTATTAGCATATTCCAAAAGTTGCTTCCCGGATGTTGTGAGAGTGCGTGGTGAATTGTGTAGGGAGAAACGTTCCCTCACTCAGCAATTCCACACAGATACTTTACTTTTTATATTCCATCTTTCTTCACAAGAGCTTAGAGCAGCTGTGATTCCAAAATCCTTTTATTGGTCAGTCACCTATGTATTAAACAACCCATTTTTTTCCTGCTTGGAAATGGAGCTAGTACAAGAGACCCCATGACTTTCTCAACATGCAGAATCCTGCTGAAACTCTGGAAGATTAACAGTTTTATCTGAGCTACTATTGTAGGAGCACAAGAACCTTTAATTTCTCTTCTTTTTGTAGTGTAGGATTTAATAATATTTCTTTTAATGAAAAAAGGCTTTTAGTAACAACCAAAATCTCATTCCCAGGTCTAGGTTTGAAGAAAGCTGGAGCACATACCTTCAACTTTCCCAATTTGTCAGAAATATTCCCAGTTAATTCTTTTTTTTCCCCAGTTTGCATTTACAATGTTCTAGTTTATGGAGTTTATCAAACAGGAAGAATTTCTCTTAAATTCGAATGAAAAGAAAGTGGGGCCAGAATGCGTTCACTTAAAGTCGCTAGTTTTGCGCAATTACGTGAATACGCATTACATTCCAACTGGTTTCCCATTGTCCGAAAATAGCATGCCATTGCCCGAATTTGCGTGTGGCAGTCTATCACACAATAACATGAAACCCTATGATTGCGTTCAGACTGACTTCCCATTGCCCAAATTTGTGTGTAGTGGGTTATCACGCAATAACGTTAAACCCCATGATTGCATTCAGATTGCCATCAGATTATATTCCAGTTCCCCTTGTCTGATAAACTCCAAACTCTCCTCCTTCCACTTATTCTGTTTGTCATCAGCTTACTTTAATTGCTGCAAACTGAATTCAAAGTGCAAAAACTGTATGCACTCAATGAAATCATAAGAAAGGAGAGCAGACAAAGAAGAAAAATCTTGCTTTTCCCAGTAGGCTCAGGCAATGCAAACTGCTGCAGCCTCTTCGAGCTTTTGTATTCTTTCTCACTAATAACTTATGCCATCTCAACCACACTGTGATGTTGCTTGACCACATGTTTCCTGGTTTTAATCTATAAAATGTTGGAGAGTATGGGACAGTGATTTGATGCCTTAGGTCAAGCAAGAAATCTGTTTCATGTGTCGGGACCTCTGGGTTCAAATAACGTCTTCAAGGAGTGAGCATTGGTGTGAGTTCTGGGAAATGTCCAGAGCAGAGACAAAATCTTCAAATTCTATGGGAGGCCCTAAGCAGAAACCCTGTTAGTAAGGTTTTCCATCTAAATATGTTTCAACCAAAACTGTCATGTTTCCCCACATCTATAATAACAGCCTGGCCTCCATCTGCACTCCTCCTCCTTGCCATGAAAACTAGTTATTTCAGAATCACCACTGTTTAACTCTACATTTTGGATATTTCTGGATTTCATAGTTCTCAAGAGTGCCTAAAATTGGATCAGGCTTAAAGCCTTTTTCTTTTCTTTTGAGAACCATAGCTGAGAACCTGTGCCAATAACAGTTTCCTAATTTTTGGAAGCCAACCAAGATGTGACATCCACTAGATCCCTCTTGCTACAAGCCAGATAAATACAACTGCTTGTACAGTTGGCCCTCATAGGCTTGAATAGGGAACACCCCCATGTATGTGGCCTGGGCATGCACTCTGTGCACACACCATCAGAATTAATGAAGGTCACCCTTCTGCGCATAATCGAGGTAACGGATCTGAGATCTTTGAGTTAGGAGGAGTGACTGTACTTCATTTCTGTTTCCTTTTTCCCTAGGACTATATATTTCTGCCTCTGGGGTCTACCATTTCACCAGCATTCAGTTGCATTGGCCCGAGAGCAATTCCATTTCCATAGTATTATTTCATTATTGTTGTTGTTTGTTGGTTTTTGTTTTTGTTTTGTTTTTGCCAAATATTGATTTCTCCCCTCACCCTACTTTTTCCTATTTAAAATAGAGGTAGACAAAATTCCACGTTTGGGCTTCACATCTCCTCCCCAGTTCTTTTATCTGAAATTAGTTTGAGTGCACTCCAGTTCTAAAATGGGACTCTAATCAGGCTTATGCTTTCTCACCATATGATCTGTGGATGGGTGGGAGGGAATTACCTATTTCTAATCACAGTAATTTCAGCGTACCTAGGAAATTCAATTGATAGACCAGGTAAATTGTGACCACTTGACCTTTCTAATTCATCTAAATGGGTTTAAATTGGATCTAATCAAAATGTTCTGCCCACATAGGTTTATGGGTTGAGCTTTCAAAGTACGTTAAGAGTCGATTCTGACTTTGTTTGCTTTGACAGATGGATGTTAATGTTATTTGAGCATAGGCCTCTCTCTTTTACTACAGTGTCATGCATCCTGCAATAGCAGGCAATATATTCCCCAAACTTTATTCCACACTGGAAGTATTTTGGAAGATATTTGTAATTTATTTATTTTAGATATTTTAATTTGTGATTTTGTTTACTTGCAATCCATCATTTAAATACTGTCTTTTTGTGCATCTTGTTGGGCACTTTGAGGAAAGGCAAGAAGGGTATAAAGTATAAGTAAGAACAGTGAAGAAAGAAGAGAAATAATGTAATGAAAAGTTGCAAGTATGATTTATGTAAGTATGTGTTGTTTTTGTTTTTGTGTGCCTTGAAGTCATTTCTGATTTCTGATTACTCTAAACTGAACCTGTCTTAACAACCTAGACAGAAATATTATTTCCTGTGCAGAAAACGCCATTTCCTACACAAAGCAACCACATGCAAATTTTGTGCAGAACAAATCCCAAATTGCAGAATTTTCAGTGCATGAAATATTTTCTGTGTAGTTAAGAGTATTTCTGCATAAAAATATTGTTTTCTATGCAGTAAATGCTGTTTTCTGTGCAGAAAATGCCACCTTTTTGTGTAAAATGCGAATTTTGCACAGAATAAGTCCTTAACTGTGAAGATTCTCATCAGTACAGGAGGCTTCTTGTCATAATTTCTCAACATTGGAAAAATGTGTTTTTCAATCAATTTGCACATATTTTGATACAGGCAACTCATGTTTTATGTTAAGGATCTGTTCGGGAACACTTCAAATAATGTGAAATTCACTTATAACCTGGACTGGTTTTTTTTAAAAAAATAAAAAATAAAATGTGTGATGTACTTCCTAGGTCCTTCAGGGCAACTCTGTGGTATATTTCTGCCAGAGGTTGATGATAAAGTCAAACTAGAGGACCTACAAGTACCTAGAAAGGGTTCTTTCTAAGAATTTTCTAGGTGCTATAGTACAACTTTCTGGTCAACATCTGATAGACGTTGTCTGCGACAACAAGCAAATGTTTGCATTGTTTGCAAGGTGGGAGCCACAGTTCCTTGCATGTAAGTGAAACCATGTACAGTGGGCCCTTGGTATCCACTGGAGTTCCAGGACCCCTGTGGATACCAAAATTCATGGATGCCCAAGTCCCATTAAATACAACAGGATAGTAAAATGGTGTCCCTCATATAAAAGGCAGAATCAATGTTTGCTTATTGGAATTTTATATTTTAATATTTTCAAGTCATGAATGGATGAATCCTGTGTATAAAGTCTGTGTATATGTCTGTGTATAAAGAGGGCCAACTGTAATAGGAACTCACATAATGTAGGGTTCTACTGTACATTCTTTCAATCTGTAATTGTAGCCCCAACTTTTCCCAAGCTCTGTTTTTGTGAAACTGTGTGCAGCAAATGTTATAAGCAAATGCAGTTATTTTACACCATACTTTAAGTGTGAGAATCTTTTTTTTATTCCTATATTTTTCTGTGAAATACATCTTATAGTTTTGCCATATGACATTCATCTTCCAAATTAATTCAGCAAATGCACACATGTCTGTTCTACAATAAAAATGTTATGGAGAGGCTTTTAATGTGTTCACGGATTCTTAGAATATCTAATTACATAGCAAAGAAAGAAAGAGGAGTCATTAAAAAGAATATATTTGAAATAGTGAAGGGCTGATTCTTCAGGTACCCCCACTCTTATTAAAAAAATTAATAGCCAGGAGCCCTTTCTGAGGGCAAAATATGTGCAAAACATATTTTTAAAACCTTCTCACCAGGCCTGTAATTTTACCTCTGGTCATGGGATTTCTCAGCATTCGCAGCATGGGGTGGTGGGAAAGGGCAACAACTTCTTCCACTGATATATATAGTGAGAGCTGCATTGCTGGAAACATTACTTGCTCAGACAAAATCTATCCCCTAATTCAGAACTCCATAGACAGAACCAGCGATAAGGCTGGAGGAAAATACAAGAATGGCATGATTTTTGAGGGCAGCTCAAGGATGCCGCTTCAGTTGGAAGATAGAATCTACTGTATATTAGGGATGCTGTGATGTCCTAGGAATAGGACTGATGTGAAATATTTGAAAAGGTTGTCTTTTATTCTCTTGTGGTTGTATGGATGGAAAGAACATTCAAAAACATGTATTTGAGTGTTGACGAAGCCTGACAAGAAAGATCATCTGGAATGATGAAAATCTTCACAGTTGCATTTATTATGTGCAAATGTAGACATGGTTGATTTGCACAGAAAACAACATTTTCTGTGCAGAAACAATATTTCTATACAAAAAATATTGTTTTCCACACACACAAACACACACACACACACACACATGCAGTAACTGGGGATTTATTCTGTGCAAAATTCACAATTGGTGAATTTGTGTAGGAAACATTTTTCTGAAGGACAAATAAAATTTCTGTATAGATATATTGTTTTCTGTGGAGGAAAATACTCTTTCCTGTACAAAACAAACAGGTGCAATTTTTGTGCAGAATAAGTCCTGAGCTGCAAATAGGCTTTAAATGTTTATTTTTATTTTTATTTAAAAAAGACATTCTTGCAATGGAAAAAAAATGTTAAAATTATTTATTATTTTCTTTGAGAAAAAAAATTAGTGAAGAATTACATCCCTAGCATAGGGTCGAACTGATCCACTGATTTGGATCGTAAACTGATTTATTTGTAAGTGGGAATGAAGTCAAGAAAGTGCATTACAAGTAAGTCTGGATTAACCTAGTGACATTACTATGTTTATTTATTCAAATATTTCTGTTCTACCCTCTATTGGGAAATCTCAGGGTGTCATAAAATTAAAACCATATAGACAGTTTAAAACAATCTCAGATGAAAATAGAATATTTTAAATTGGATAAAAGCATAATAAATAAATCATCAAGTTAAAATAGCAGAAAAGACTAAAACAGCCAAAGCCCTATAAATGTAAACCCCAAAAACTTAAATAAAAAGCCAGGTTTTAACTTGCTGCCTAAAAGAGAACAATGCTGAGGCCACCCAGTGATTCCATAAACAGGGCTCCACAGCAGAGAAATCTCCCTCCCATGTCCCTGTGAGATGTGTAGATCACACTATTGAGTTATGGAGAACATCAGTCTACATCTAGTAGGAAAGACAGGATTGTCTAACTCTGCCACCATCATCCCTTGCAGGATTTCTTGATTCTTCATGCCAAAAATTGTTGGAACTGTTTTGTGCTCCGAATGTCAGGGAATACAGATTTGCAGCCTAAGTTGTCCATATATCTGTAGAACCTCAATTAAAGACTGAGTGACAACAGAATAGATGGAGGAGAAACTTGGGCCCTTATGCTTCCAAATGCAGGGAAGTACAGCATTACTTTGCAACAGCCACTAGGTATTTGTTCATACACTAGTTGATCAACAAAAACATTCAGACAACTTTAGAATGATTCAGTTTGTGGTGAACCATAAACCTCTGATGACTTCAAAGCACACAGGAAATTTACTCAAACACCTTTTTGAAATGATCCAGAGACATCAATTTTTAGTCTTCCCATTATTTACTTATTTATTTAATACGTTTCTTGGCTGCTTCTTGAAACCATGGCTTTCCTGTGGTGGCTTATAACAAAACAAAACATAAGGAACAACATAAAACCTCCAATAAAATATTTTAAAATAAAATGTTAAAATATCCATTTCAAAGATTTTAAAATAAGCCTGTTACCTGCAAACAAAATTTCAAATATTTAATTTGCAAGCAATATCACAAAATGTCATTAACGGGACAAGTTGTCTTTTAAATATATATATATATATATATATATATATATATGCATTCTCCCAGAGAAAACCAGTGTGGCATAGTGGTTTGAATGTTGGAATGCAACTCTGGAGAACAGGGTTCAATTCTGTGCCCAGCCATGAAACCCACTGGGTGACCTTAGGCAAGTCCTATGCTCTCAGCCTCAGGCAAAGGCAAGCCTCCTCTGAACAACTGTTGCCAAGAACACCCCAGGATAAGTACACCTTAAGGTCACCATAAGTTAGAATGACTTGAAGGCACACAACAATACAATACAATTCTCTCCAGAAGGAGGAACTGAACTATTGTTACAAGTATGAAAGGCTGAATAAAAGTTGTTTCTGTTGTTAACAACAAGATGGAGTCAGCCTGTTTGTGAGGGAACAAAAATACAAGGCAGAAAAGTGGAGATACCTACAGCCCCCGAGGTGCCAGTAGCTAACTTTTCAAAACAGATAAAAAGAAATCATCACTATTTCTACACATGGGTGTAGTTATGGGAGGGAGAAATAAGGGCATTAAACCCCATATAAATTCTGCACCCTGCTGAAACTTTCCTTTAATCCCTACATTTCTACCAGTGAAGTAACTTTAAACATGGGAGCATATCGCTCCACATAAATAACCTGGCTTACTTCATCTGAATTCAAGTCAAAATCGTGAAAATCGTCCTCTGTAGGATGGATGGGGAAGAGAACGGGGACTTCCAGCAGCATTGGCAGCATTCTGGCATGCAGTAAAATGCATCCTTTCCCAATTCCCTTCCCTTCCCACACCCTTTCGTTCCACGCCAGGCCTGTACTGCAAGTCCTGTACGATGAGGTCCAAGTTAACATTAGCAAGAGAGTGTGAACACAGCACTTCTCTGATTTCTAGGAGTAAATGATATTCAGTGTCTTGCCCTCTGAAGTGCTAGACATCTGGGGACTGAATAAAAATTTGATGGGGGGGGGAGACATAATTCTTATTTGGTGGTGGTGATGGTGTAATTAACCTATCATACCTTCCCTGTAGGAAGATAATGAACTCCTTTGAAATGTGATGCTAGAGGAGAATTCTTCAGATACAATGTACTGCCAAATAAACAGGTTGTAGAATAAACCAAGCCTGAACTTTCCCTAGTTAACATGACTAAACTGAGATTGTTGTGCTTTCTCTATCGTGAAAAGACATGGATCACTAGAAATGACAATGAAGCTTGGCAAGGTAGAAGGTGGTAGGAAAAGAGAAACACCCCATTACAGGTGGATAGACCAAATCAAGAAAGCTAAAGCACTGAGCTTGGAAGACCTGACTTGGAGGTCTCATTCTTTGGGTCACCATAACTTGAAGCCCACTTAGACAGCAGTTAACAACAACAATTTCCCCTGATGTATGCATATTTTTATTTGACTTTTTGTTGTTGTTGAATACTTCAAGTCATTTCCAGTCCATAATGCGATCCTATCATGGGGTTTTGTTGGCAAGATTTATTCAGAGGAGGTTTGCTGTTGTCTTCCCCAAGGCTGAGAGCATGTGACTTGACCAAGGTTATCCAAGTGGGTTTTATGGCCAAGCTGGGAATCAAACCCTGATCTCCAGAGTCATAGTCCAACCCTCAAACCACTACTACACCATTCTGGCTTAAGTACTGCATCAATAATAATGGAGAAGTATCAATACTGAAAGACAATTCTGTTCTTGGTTGCAGAACAGATTGTGGTCTCTCATTCATAGGGTCATCATTAGTCCAATTCAACTTGATGGCAGTTAATAACAACAACAAAATAGAACCCTGCACAAATGTCTCTACACTATGGAAACAATAACAATCACAAGGGACGGTAAAAGAAGTCAAATGAATTGATTGCACTATTACTGACAGAGATTATGGCACTGTACACACCACCCATAAGTGGCGTACCAGCACCGATACTAGGGTTAGGGACCATGCGGCAACCGCATGGTCCCTAACCCTAATGAGGTAGGTGAAATTTCAGCTACAATAGATTTACAGAAAGATGGAGTCAGTTTGGTCAATAGAATTATGCATTTTGAATTGAGGCCTGGGAAATGTAAACAGAAAGTAGAGTAAAGCAGTAAAAGGCACAGGCTGACCTTAAGTGGAGGACCTGGAGTTCTCTGGTGCCTGGAGCTAGCTGGGAGACATAACTCATGATAAGGAGGTATCTCTGTTGAAGGTTAAGGGCGGCTAAAAGCAAGGAGGGTATGGAATGTGGCTTAAATGGTATTTTAATGTATTCACAATTCTATGTCCTGCGTGAATGAAAGTTTTTGTACGTTTGCACTTTGAACCAGCCAATAGAATACATTGTTAGAGACCTCATTGTTGGAATTACCTATATGAACAGCCATTTTCTTTGCTTTGGGGCCTCAGTTTTTGGAACTTTGAATTCCACTAAGGACATTTTTCCTTTGCCGGTATTTGGAATAAACTTTGAATTCTCAGCAGATTTTCTGGGTCCTTTTGTCACTTTGCTTCGTCAGACTTGTGGCTTAGTGAGAGAAAGCCTTGGCTCCTGGGATTTCTATAACACTAGTAAGTAGTGGTGGCATTACAATGGAAGTGCCCCGTGTACACAGGTGCCACCATTGTGACATAAGTGCCATGTGGCATCCACATGGCACCGTGCATCGCTTACATCACGAGTGCGTCAATGGTGCACTTGCAACATCACTGCAGTGCTGCAGAAAGAATCTGGAAATACCGGGTTCTTTTTGCTCCGCAGTGACGGCGCGCTGTTTGGGGGCTGTGCCATCCCTGCAGAGAAAAAATGGGTGCCGGTCACCATTTCTCAGCGGTCTGTCCTAGGCCTATATGACAAAGAAGAGAAATAGAATAAACTCAAAAGAGACTTAACAGAATTTACCCTAGGACGAAGCCCTGACTTTTGAAAAGTCATTATAAATAGCAAGCTGGATACGATGGTCTGAATACAAATGAAAATATGACAGAAAATTTTCAAGGATTTAGATATTTTAAAGATATCCTTTTCTATATGCTTATGCCTGTGCATTGAGATTTCCTGGAGGGGCTCTCTTCTTTGTCCTGCTGTGGGAGCAATATTTTATGTGGTGATATGTGAGAGTGCCTTCTCTGCTTTGGCACCATGGTCATGGAACAGTTTATCCTTGGAGGCCAAGTATCTCAGATATTACCTTCATTTTGATGCCAAACTACACTTTCAAGGCTTGGGGTTCATGACCTGATGAGGCTGAGAAGTTCTCTTTCAATGCTCATAGTTTCAGATTCTTATAGGTCATTTTAAATTGTTCTTAATCTTTTAGGGGTGAAACAGGCAGGTGAAAAGGGGCAGTTTAGAGCCACCACTTTTAGGCTGGATTCAGGCCAGGGCAAACATATGCCTAGCCCCAATCCAGCCAGATTCATTGGATAAAGTTACAGAATCCTTGTCAAGGGGAGAAAGAAAGGTGACATCCCTGTTGTTGTTGTTGTTGTTGTTGTTGTTTTCAAATCAAATCATAGCTTTTCCTCAGGGTAAAAAAGCAGGGTTTTTTATCCTTGCAATTAAACCTATTTCTTAGTTGTGTCTATTATACAATA
Organism: Sceloporus undulatus; assembly: GCF_019175285.1. NCBI lineage: Eukaryota > Metazoa > Chordata > Lepidosauria > Squamata > Phrynosomatidae > Sceloporus > Sceloporus undulatus. Next base: position 30,710,617 of record NC_056522.1, on the reverse strand, counting down.
AGAGGTATCACAATGATATTTTATGATGGCAGATTATAACCATCTATTGTTCAATGATTACTAGCAGATTGTATAATTACACATTTACCCAAAGATAGATACAAGGATAGGATATTACAGGAAGCAGTTGCTTCAGACTTATTGTTAGCAGAAATAAACCTGCAGTAGGTATCAATTATGTCCACATTCCATGTATTAGATACTTGCAAGACTAGCTTTTCCCCCTCACATTCCAAAAATTACAGCTTAATTTCACATTGTGTCAAGAAAAAAAAAATCAGCCCACCCTAGCTTTTTAATTTTTTTAAAACTTGTACCAACATGTACAGTAAGATTTTGTTAAATGCATATTCCTCCACTCTTGATAGCTGGGATTATATAAGTAATGGCTATTCTCTCTGTGTAGAAAATGCTGAGTCCAGAACAAAAAAATGTTGTTTTATGTGCAAAGCAACCACATACAAATTTTGCAAAGAAGGCCTGAGTTGTAAATAGGCTTTGAAAACAGTGGTGGGGAAGGGGGAGGAATTGCTGAAAAAAACCAATTACTTCCTTTGGGAAGAAAATTTGTGAAGGATTGCATCTCTAAGCATCCAGTGTCTCCATCCTGATCTCTAGATACCTGTAAAGTATAACCTTTCCCCTCTTTGGACAGAAGGAGTGGACCTTTTCCTTTTTTTTTTTCTCTTGGAGAAGACCACAAAGTCTATAAAATGATAGAAAGAAAAAAAAAGGGGGGGGGGAAGGCAATTCAGGATGGAGGAAATGAAAGAGCTAGTTTATGGGCCTCCTAGCATCCTCACTGTATGTTTTGTTTCAATGCTGATTCTCTGTTCAGCTTCTGGCATCTTCTACATAAATTTCACACGCTAGCTGTTTAAAGGCTGTGGGGAAGGAGTGTGGGAACAAATAAACTTTATTTTACATAAATCAAGAGTGCACAGTGGAGGAATATTACATCCCTTCCTGAGTTCCATATTGCAATATTATTTATGAAAACATTTTCTCAGGTATTTTCACCCATGCTGTGTATATATTCCCAGGAGAAGTGGAGAAAGAATGCCAAGAGCTGTGAGCCATAATATGGTTGGCAACAGACAGTAAACAACATCAGAGTGGATCATGTCACTATAACAACAAAAGGAATGAGACTATCCTTACATTCATAAAGGCCTAGCATTTCTGGCAGGCTCCCTTCCTGAAAAGCAATCTTCTCCTTTTGCCCATAATTTATGCCTGCGAAGAGCACTTGTCCCATACACTCTTGGTATTTCTGTTTCTCTGATTCCTGCTCAAAGGAGAAGCCATGACATTTAAAAAACAGTGACCAGTGAAGATGTACTCTGTGATGCATTCTGTCATTTTGCCCACTGTTTGCCCATATCTTCATCTAAGAGCTAGATGCATGTGGGTGATTTTTGTGCTACTCTGCCATCATGCAGATCAGAGCTCAAAATAAGTTACTACAGGTTGTTGAATCTTCCTTATCTGAAATGCCTAGAACCAGAAGTGTTTTAGGTGGTGGATTCTTTTGGATTTTGGAATACCTATATTTTTATATGCGTACACGGTGAGCCAACATGGAGTAGTGGTTTGAGTATTTGACTACAACTCTGGAGATCAATTTTTTGCTCAGCCATGAAACCCACTGGGTGACCTTGAGTAAGTCACATACTCTCAGTCTCAGGGAAAGGCAATGTCAAACCGCCTCTCAGGGACGTAGCCAGGATTTTAGGAAGGGGGGGGGGTCCAGACTAAGTGCCACCATTATAATGGGGCTTGGGTGTGGCAGGGCAGCAGCACACACCATTCATTTTTCTAATGGAAGGGGGGTCCAGCTATGTCCCTGAACAATGTAATGCTTATGTCAGAGTTATTATTATACAGCGCGCCCGCGCATACGCGGGCGCGCCATACGCAGCCCTGAGTATATGCGCTCAAGCTGCAGGGCATGCACGGGGCAGAAGGGGCGGCGCGTCCCATTCAATTGAATGGGCGTGCACGCCTGTTGCGCCCCACGCGCTCCCGTGCCGCCGCGCATGAGCCCCATTGTTTCCAATGGGGCTCGAGCATAGGCGGAATTCGCCTTACGCGGCGGGATCCGGAATGGATCCCCCACGTAAGGCAAGGACGGACTGTATATTAAAACGTAAAACTAACTTAGCCTCTCATTGACCACTTGACAAACCAGTATATTTTATTACACTATAGATTTACACTTTTATTGTAATTGTGAGTACAGTAATAAAAGACTTCAAAAGATTAAAATATAATTCTTCCACTACAAATAATTTTATTTCTATATGCCAATTTGACAACTTTCACCTCTTTTCCTATAATGAAGTTGTGATACATTTAATGTACTTACCTCTTTTAGTTTGCTGTCAGAACTTATTTTCTTTCTGATCACAAACACATCCATCTTGAACACTCAATATAAAAACTGTTAAACTATTTTAATATCACATCGCTCAGAAAAACATACGATGTGGTTATGCAACAAACGTGGCAGGTCAGCGATAATGCACTGGATATCATTAAAACATAAACAAGACAGTCCAACAGGCCAACAGGCCAAGGGATGAAGAGGGGAAAGATGTATGTCTACAAGTGGAATTCCTGGCTGCAGTGTGTGTTTGTACCATACAGTTCCCAGAATTCCCTAGCACTGAGCCAGCCAGGGCAGTCTCAAAGCAGTCTCAAAGTAGATTATTGCTGCAGGTTGGCTTAATAAAGTTACTGCAAATGTATGGGTTTTGGTATTTGTTATGTAAGACCCACAAGGTAAAATTTGTTGTAGTGGTTTGAGTGTTGGACTATGACTCTGAAGTCTGGAGACCAGGGTTTGATTTCCACCTCAGCCATGAAACCCAGTGTGTGACCTTGGGGAGTAAGTCACACTCTCTCAGCTTCAGAGGAAGGCAATGGCACAGCTCTTCTGAACAAATCTTGCCAAGAAAACCCCAGGATAGGTTCATTTTAGGGTTGCCATAAGTTGGAAAGGGCTTGAAGGCACACAACAACAACAACCACCCAGATCACAATGCACTATAATGGAACTATATTCTGTTTTAACTTTAGCAGTGGCAACACTGTGAGCTACTACATTGTAGAAATAATGCAGTTTGACACCACTTTTAACTTCCAGGGCTACTAAAAAAAACAACCCCAAACCCCTGGGATTTGTAGTTTTGTGAGGCACCAGTACTCTTTTAGAAAGGAAAAAAATGCTTGTAAAAATACAAATCCCAGGATTCCACAGAATTGAGCAACAACACTTAAAGTGGTGTCAAAGGGTATTATATCAACAGTGTAGATTCCCCCATGCTATAGAATTGTGGGCTTTGCAGTTTGGTGAGGGGCATTTGGAAAGCTCAGCCAGAGATAGAGAGATGGGTGAGGTCACTGAACTACAACACCCATAATCCCAAAGCACGTTGCCATGGCAATCACTCTACAACAGCCTAGTATGATAAAGTACTCAAGTTGCAGAGTTGGAGTGGAAGCCAGACTCCTATGGAAACGAAAGGGAAAGAGCTTGCTTTGTCTTTCCCCCTTTCCCTCTCCGAGCTCCGTGGTTCTAATGGAGAGGAGGAGGAGGGGGAGGAAGGAGCTTGAATGCCCCCAGGCCTGAAGGGGGGGGACCAGACCCCCCAAACCGCCCCTCTAGCTACGTCCTTGCGCCTCTGAACAAATCTTGCAATTGGAAACTACTTGAAGACATACAACAACAAAAACAACAAACAAACATAATGAGATATCTTGGAGATGGGAACCATGTCTAAACACAAAGTTCATATGAAGAGGAAGAGCCCTCCCCTCCCTCCTTCCAACTGTCATCTTCTGGCCTAGAGGGAGCGAAAGGACAGGCCCAACGCTATCGGGCCTGAAGATGAAGAGCCCTCCTGTCCCTCCTTCCAACTGTCATCTTCTGGCCTGGGAGGGAGGGAAGGGACAGGCCCAACGCCATCGGGCCCGGCCTCAATTAAGAAGAAGAGCCCTCCCTTCAGTCCATCTGCCTTGGTCCAGGCCTCAGAGGGAGAGAAGAATGCTGGATCCCTTCCCCCCCACCATTCCCTTCTCCTTTTGTGTCGTGTCTTTTCGATTGTAAGCCTGAGGGCAGGGAACCATCTATTATCCCCTCTGTTGTAAGCCGCCCAGATTCCCAGTGATTGGGTGGCATATAAATAAATCCTATTATTATTATTATTATTATTATTATTATTATTATTATTATTATTATTATTATACAATTTTTAAAAAATAATTTCGTGCATGAAAAAAAGTTTGTGCACATTAAATCATCAGAAAGCAAAGGTGTCACTATCTCAGCCACCTATGGGGAAAAATGTGTTTTAGAGTATTTTGCATTTCAAAATTCTGGATAAGGGAGACTCAACCTGTATTTATGTGTATGTGAGTTTGATCCCAAGGCTCCTAGGTTGACTCAGCCTTCCATCCTTTTTCAGTAAAATGAGTACCAAGCTTCTTGGGGGCAATTGGCTTACAAGCATCCTAAATCCAATTTCTAGTCTCAGCTACATCAGAGCCACTGAATTAACCTGAAAAATAAGTGAACACTTACATATGTCCATCAATTTAATGGGTCTGCTTTAGGTGGGACTAGCAATTGGATTAGGCCAAAGTGTTTTGTACACATGCCAGTGGCTTATTGCCTTCATGCTACTTTTTAAAAAAACAAAAACAACAAAGATATCAGTGAAAATATTTGTTTATGAAAAATGGAAAAAGAAAGAGTTTTATGTATAATACTAACTTCTCACTTTGGGGATCATTTGGACTATAGAGTTTATCACACAGGGAAAGTACCATGCAAAAACAGGATTTAAAAGCTCAGAAAAAAACCCACAAAAGTGGGTTGATTTTCACACACGTCATTGTTAAAGTGGTGTTAACCCGAATGGAACGTAGACAAAGGCCATTTCTCTACTCTCTCTCTACTTTCCATTTGGGTTAACACCACTTTAACAAGAAAGTTGTGTGAAAATCAATCTGCTTTTTGCAGTTTTTTTCTGATTTAAACCCCCGTTTCTGCACGGGATTTCCTCTGTGTGATAAACGTCTAGAACAGTATCTAATTATTATTAGTTTTAAGTAACTTTCCAGGCTTTGACTGGAAGTGATCCTTGAGAATCCTTATGGCAGTTTGTAGGGGTCAGCTTTGGAGACTTGGGGCATACAGTTCCTACACTTGCACTATAATTTATTGTTTAATAATGAATTATTATTGTTTCCTTCCATTCTCAGGTGAAGACTTTTTTTTGTTTAAACAGGCTTTTGAGAACTGAACATTTTTAAAGAAATGGTTGGCAGGGTGTCATTCTACTGCAAATTGTATTCTTTTAAGCATCTTTTCTATTTTTTAATTGTATACTCTAAATTGTTTTTAATGTTACTTTATTATTATTATTGTTGTTGTTGTTGTTGTTGTTGTTGTTGACCTTCTGTGTGTTTTAACAATATTGTATTTGGTTTAATTTGTGAACAACACTGAGTTGTTCCATTATGTGGGTTGGACTAGGTATAGTTCTGCTTAAAGCAGACATGCTGAAATCAATGGGACATGTTAAACTAATTTAAGTGTCAGGTATTTCAATGGGCCTACTCCAAGCATACCAGAGATCCAGCATGGTGGTATGGTTTGAGTTGTGGACTAGAACTTTAGGAGACCAGGGTTCAAATCCTCTCTCAGTCATGGAAACCCACTGGGTGGTCTTCAGTCATAAAATCATAGAGGTTTATTCCAAGAGCTCAAGGGCCATCCAGTCCAGTGTCATCCAGTCCAACCTCATGCAATACCAGAATACACAACCTAAGCACTCCTGACATATAGCCATCCAATCTTTGTTTAAAAATGCCAAAGAAGATCAAGTCACACCCTCTCATCCTCAGAAGGCAAAAACAAACCCCCTCTGAACAAATCTTGCCAAAGAAACTCCATTATAGGCAACAAGAACACCCCAAGCATAGCTAGGTTTGGATCCAGTCACCTCTCCTTGACCTGTTCTGACAATGAGGCATGTGTTTGCTCTTTGTCATCTTCCTGCAGAGCAATAGTTGGTGGATACATGTATTTCTATGTATGTCTCTCCATCATTAGAACTGCTAACATAAATGTATTTCCCATTGTCTTGATTTATGGGGTGGGTGGGCTTTTTGGCTCTTGTTTTCCCACTGTCTGTAATGTTGTAGTGTTATTTCTAGGAGAAATGAAATATGGTTATATCTAGTAAAATAATTGTATAGTAGAAAATGTTCTTGGCAAACCCACATTAAGTTAGGATGAGCACATAGCAGGCACTTGAATGGAATAGCTGTTTTCTGTTTATTTTTCCATTGACAAGCCAAGGAGTACAATGGTCTATTCTCAACCCCAACCTTCTCCCCCAGACAATTAGTTATTATTATTGCTATTTTGAATAAAAGACTAAAAGGCAGAATCTTCTTTTCTTTTGTCTCTCATCCCAAAGTCCCTGACTAATAGCTTGCTTAAATGATATTTCCATCACTCTACAGATGTTATTTATTCACTTTTCAGTAATGTTCAAATTCATAATGTCCCAGCCTTTTTAATGCACACAAAGTTTTTTCCTTATGCTACAGTGAAGCTTGGGTTTTCATTCCCATGTGAACTTCAAGGAGAAATTTACCAGATGGGAAAGAAATTACACAACATTATCTATTATCTACAACACATTAATTGTCTGGGGTAGCAAAGTGTAAATAACATTTATTTGGCATCTCTTTAAGTCTTATTCAATATCCATTGTCTTTTCTCCTTTTACTTTCAGCAAAGTGTGGCCTATGGCTCACACTGCCACACAGCCCTACAGAACAGCTTCAAACCTCCTAGGTGTCTTACCCTACTAAACCCAGTTTTCTCTCCTTATGGCAAATTATACCACAGAAGCTCTTGAAGGGCAATTTGCCATCTATATGTAGTTTTGGTGCTGTTAGACCCTGTTTGAAGCCAAACACAGTTTTGGGAACTAGAAATGACTACACTTGCTATTTTTAAAGGATTGGGAGGGGGGAGCAGAAAATTGAACCCTGGACTCCAGAGTCAAAGTCCAGCATCCAAACCACTGTGCCATGGTGACTCAACACATATAGCCAAAAACAAAACAAAACAAAACAAAACAAACAAAAACAAAACAAAAATCAAACAGAGTGGCCTTTGCCACTGCCCCAAAGAAACCCCCAGTAATGGGGCCCAAAAAAAAAAAAAAAAAAAAAAAAGGAATGCAGATAAATAAAAGGGACTGAATGGAAATGTGATCAACCCAGAAATCTAAAAGATGGCTATGTTAAAACACACACACCAACAGTTGGAAAACCTGTATTCAGCATTATACTATACATAACTTAAATGTACTGGATCTTGCTGTAGTGAGACAGTAGCAATTATTAGGCTGTGTCTGTTTAAATTACATGTCTTATTGAAAATAAGGTACAGAAAATCAGTAGTTTTTCAACTGCTTAGCCTAAAACTGACCCGTGCTTAGTAATTTCCCAATTCCAGCTTTTCCTCTAAAATGGCACTTAAGCAGGTTGCTATTTGCAAGATTGGTTATTGATCAAGGTTTGGTGGTAAGCACTAAAAAAACCCTGATATTAAGGGTGTTTCTTAGTGGAAATGCCTGTGATTATCGTAAATAAATGCCATGTATTTGTCTTGGAAGGAGTCTGCCAGGCATCATGACATGGAAGGAGCAGAATGTCCACCATCATATCAGAGAGTAACATGAACACAATTTAGTGATGCATTTTTTTATTAGTCAAGGATGGATTGAAAAAGAAATCTAGGCAAAATGGTTTAATATTTTTGCTAGACTTCATATGGCTCCAGACTCATGCTTAGAACAGACTCACTGAAATCAGTGAGACATATCTACCATGATCATGTTAAGGGTGCAATCTTATTGGTTGGCACAGCTTAGCCAATAAAGATGGCAGTACAACCAAAGGATTAAAATAGTTGAAGGCACTGCAAAACCAGGGTAGAGAAGGATGGCAATCAAAGCCATTTCCATCAGGCCATTGGTCAAGCTACTCAAGAACCAGTAGGATGGCTTTCTCTGGCAACTAAATGGCTTCCTATTCTTTAGCTCCACTGCTGCTACACACCACTCCAAAGATTTGTCTTACACTGGTATAACAAAGTATTTCAGTGACATTAGTCACCAACAGGATTCCATCCTTTTATCACACATCTCCATGCCCAGGCTGAAGGCACTCCGTACCATATCTGGATTTCTCTTGCACCTAGCAAAGAACAGAAAAATCTCATTGTTTCAAAAAGTGTAGAAGACATTTTGATTGGATATGGATGTCTCCTGATCAAAGGTGTGTGATAAAATCCACATATAAAAGTTTACATCTCATGCCTAGCACAGGAGGAAGAAATGGGAAAGGGTGGTGTGATATGGCCATTCCATAGGTGAGCAGTAACTGCATGAAGATGAGAAGGAAGGATAATAGATAGTGTCCCTCTATAAGGAAAAAAATGCTGGGAGATGGGGGGGGGAGAGAACTTGGTCTAACCCACTATAGCTCTTCTTATATTCCTGTGCTCTTAATGTAATCCATTTTGCTTATGGAACTCTGTAAGGAACTGTGTCAGCAGTATTCTGCCTATAAAACTGAGTAATAATGATTTGGAAATAATGTTAGGCAGGTCACTCGCATTTTCCAGAGAACTTTCCAAGATGCTTTCCAGGGATGTTCCTTTTCTATTCATTTTTATGTGTTGTTTGTACCTGTTGGAAACTGGAGGGAGTGGGGGGAGGGGGCAGAAACTTTTCCTTCAAAAAGTGGACTGGCTCAATGCTAAAGAATTCTGGGAAGTGTAGTTTTGTGAGACATTTAGCCTTCTCTGTCAGAGAGCTCTGGTGCTTCAACAAACAACAATTCCCAAGATTCCCTAACACTGAGTCAGGACAGTTAAAGCAGTCTCAAACTGGATTATTTCTACCTTATGTTTTTGACTTTGAATGGCCATGGCTCAAGGTTATGGAATTCTGGAAATAGTAACAGAGCTCTGGTGCCACAACAAACTACTATTCCCAGAATTCCATAGCCTTGAGCCATGGTCATTCAAGTGGTGTCAAACCAGATTAATTCTGCAGTGCAGATAGTTGCCTGAGTCTCCCTTATTTGGAATTCTGAAATCCAAAGTAGTCCAAAAACCAAAACTTTTTTCATGGGTGACTGAGATAGTGAAATTTTTGCTTTCTCGTGGTTCATTGTGCACAAATTTTGCTTCATGCACAAAATTATAAATGTTACATAAAATTACCTTCAGATTATGTGTATAAATTGTAAAAATAAATTCATTTTGTATTTTGGTCCCATCTCCAAGATATCTCATTATCTACGTATATGCAAATATAGGTATTCCAAAATCCAAAAAATCTGAAATCCATAACACTTCTGGTCCCAAGCGTTTCAAATAAGAAGATTCAACTTGTAAAATTATTCAGATGCTACAGCAGTGGTATGTAGCTTTTGTGTCATCTAGCTACCAGAGTATCAACGTGCAAGTGAATGAATTCTTTTTTAAATCTTTTAAAATTAAATTCTAAAAAAAAAAAGATTTAAAGGAGATGCTTAAAGTTAATTTTAGATTATCCCTTTGTAATGAATCAACTCATCATTACAACTAATTTATTCTGAGTGGGCTGGAGAGGTGGAATGAACTCATGACTTGATAATTGTCCTTGGCTGAACTTTATTATAATAACCAATTAATACTTATTACAATATTGAAAGTTATAATATAATAATATAAGTTGGTTTGAAGAGGATTAATTTCATTTTTGCTTTTTTTACCTCTAAGGAGTTTATCACATAGGAGGGATGTGCCCAAATCCCGTTGATAAATGGGGGTTAAATCTGGGAATATTCTGCAAAAGTGGGATTGTTTTCAGACGACGTCCCCCGACATCGCCATTATCCCGGATTTAACCAGTGAATTAAAGTGCACATTTTGTCCACTTTTGGCAACCTTTTACTTTCAGGAAAATCCAAAAATTAAAAAGACACTTTAATCATGGGTTAAGCCCTGGATAATGGCAATCTCAGGGACGTCATTTGAAAGTGAGGTATTCCCAGATGTAATCCCCATTTATTCATGGGAATTGGGCACTTTGCCTCCCATGTGATAAACTCCTAAGCCCTGACCATGTAGTCTCAAACTCTTTGCAAAAGCTACACCTCTTTTTAGGTATGTGACCCCTAACCAATTGGCCAAATGGGGGGAAAAAATCTTCCCTCAGCCACCCAATGTGGCCATCTCTGCCTTAAAGTAGTGAAGGAAGCTCCTAGCCTAGTATGAGGTTCCCATGCTGCAGATCTTCTTCAATCCAGCATTGTTTGGAATCTTAGGAATCATGATGTAGGCATGAAGAGTCCTTAAGCTGTAGCTGTGGCTTCTGAAATTATCTTTGCAGCATTGGAGAGAGCCCTATTTAACAAATGTGACATAGATATGCTACCTTGGTACAGCGTTCAGCTTCCAGAAGCCCAGTCCAACATGACCAGTGATCAGGGATCTTGAGAGCTGAAGTCCATATATCTGTAAGACCAGAAGCCGAGAAGCGCTGCCTGAGTGTTTCGCTAGATCCTAGTACAATTTCATGTTGGTCATTAACCAGAGGTTAGGAAGATTACATTTTTGTACTATCTCTCCAAGAATCCCTAGCTCTACAATTCTTGGAGTTATAATCCAGAAAATACTGTTTCCAAACTCTGATTTTAACCTTCCAAACCCAGAAGATGCAATGGTCTCCTTGTTCAGTGCCACAGTCTCAGTATTTCCATTTATAGTGGCAATACTTACCATTTAAAGCCTTTTAAAAAATATAATGGCCCCATATGTAATCTGAAGCAGAGGTAAGCACTTGTGACCCTCCAGATATTTTGGCCTACAAATCCCAGCAACCCTAGCTGATCAAGATAATTTCATGTGCAGTGGGAGTTGTCATTCAAAAACATCTTGAGGGCCACAGATGACCTCCCCTAATTTAAAGCAACCATTAATAGTTACAAGAAGAATCAAACATTTTAGTTTGAATATAATCACTTTAACTTCAGTCTTAGAGACATACTTTCAGTTGTATGCAACACATATTTCTGGCTGAAAGTTAAAAACCATCTGTACCTTCTGTTTCCGCTTTAGACATTATTTATGTTTTTGGCTTTGTACCCTGAGCTAAATACAGAATGTGTAAAGACTGTTAATTAACCCTTGGAGAAATGCATTTCCCAACAGCATATGGAATGCAAAGATGTTTTTAATCAAGCAGTACAACTCCCTAGATTTATGCAGGTTCAAATTGTCCTACTTAATGAACCCAAGGGGAATAGATTTTAAATATTTTCTTAACATAAAGCTATGTTGAAATAAAGCTACACCCAAACAAAAGCTACAAAATTCAAATTTGAGCCTAATGAATCATTGTCAGCACAAAGGCTGGTGGCAGGATATTCAGTGATGTGAATGTATAAGTTCAGTGTTAGTGCCCTTAGCCTAAACATACTGTCTTAGTAGCACAACTCATTCACTTGTGGTGGAATTAATGTTGAAGTAAATGTACCTGGATCCAAGACTTCCTAATCAAACTGCCATTGTGCTTCATCAGCTGTATTATATGCACTAAGTATAACTGCACTGATGCAATTAATTGTTTTAGGCAACTCCAGTATTTAAATCACACATTTATTTTTTTAGTCTTATAGATACTTTGACAGTACAGAACAATATCACCGGTGAATTGACGCAGATGAGATGATCTTGAATCTGAAACATGTGAATGGAATGCAAACTCATTCGTACTAGTGCCCAAGGGTACATTGCAAACAAAAAGACTAATGAATGGAGACTCTGTTAAGAGAAAAACAATAGCTTAACATTATATGATATGCATGCTTTGCCTGTAAAACAGTCCAAAATTTCAGCATTCGTATCTCTTCTTAAAAGCTGTCAGTTTACTGTCCTAGGAAGGAAATCCTGGTGAACTATTGCGAGTCTGACCAAACAATACTGGCATAGATGAGCCATTGGTTTTATGCAATATATATCTTGCATCTCCTTATACACAGCAGGGAAGGGAAACCTATGGCCCTCCAGATGTTGCTCAACTATGATATGTACCGTAACTTTAAAAGTGAATTGGAATTCCCTAAATTCATAGAGAATGAGAGTGCCATGTAAGAATGGCTCTGTGTCACTTTCAGTATCAGAAGCAGTATGCCTTTGGGCTCGTTCCCATTACAATCTAAAATGAATTGCTGACTGGTTTATATGACTGTCATTCCCATTTGAAAACTGGTTTTCATACTGGTGTGATCAGTTTCAGTTGCACTGAACTGAGGCAAATGCAAAAAACTCCGCTCTTTCCTGACACTAGTTCTTTGGTGGTTCTTTTGGAAAGGATCGATTCTGAAGCATGTTCAACAAATGGGAACGACATATCTGGATCGCATCATTCTGGAGGGGAAGGACTAATGGCAGAGGGGTGTTTACCATCCATCCTCAGTTTTTGGTAGATCCACCATTCCTCCTCTCTCTCAGCACTGCCTTTGTGCTTGTGGTGCGTCCTATGGGTGCATGTTTTTTTAAATAAAATTCATAGAAAATTTAATTCATTGATGTTGCAAAACCAGTGAATCGAATTTTGTATGAATTTATTTTTTTTTAATCTATATTTGATCCAGGCATGGCAGCGGGGGAGAAAGATCCCCACAGTTGTCCTCCAGACCCCTGCCATGCATGAATCGGGTGATCCAGGCATGGCAGGGGTTTGGAGGGGACCTGTGGGGGGTCTTTCTCCCCGCTTCCATGCCTGGCTCAGGTGACCCAAGCATGGCAGGGGTCCAGAGGGGACCCATGGGGGTCTTTCTCCCCACTGCCATGCCTCTTCTTGCAGTTGAAATACCAATGAATCAATTTTTTGATCAATGTAATAAAAAAATATAGTTCCCAATCTGGGTTGCCCGGGCTGTTGCTTACGTCTCTGATGGCACACAGATGATTTGCATTCATTTTGAAGCAGTGCAAACTAGTGGGAATGATAATCCTGAAAAAAAGTAGCGATTACAGAAAAGATCCACTTTCATAGTGGGAACAACAGACCTTTTGGAATCGCTTTACCAACATGGAGCGAAGGCGAATCCTAAACTGGTTTAAATGTAAGTGGGAATAAACCCTTTATGTATCAGTTACTAAAAGGCACAAGATGGAGACCTGCTGACAGATTTCTAGTTGACAACTGACTGGCCACTGTGTGAACAGGATATTGGACAACATCAGGCCTTTGGTCTGAACAAGAGTCTTCTTAACAACATACGTCAACTAATGCCACCACCAATACCATCGGTATCTTGTTTACTGCAATTCCACCCAAATGTTTGGCTGCTTAAGTCTCACTACAAAATGATGTTGCACCAGTCTAAGTAAAAGATGGCTGAGAATTTGGTTTTGATTCATGTCTTAAATGATGGTGTCTATATTTTCACATTTTACATTTCTTGATATAATTGATGGAAATGACTTGAACTTTTAAAAATCTGTTGTGAGACAAACACATTCTGATAATTTCACCTGTCCAGACTCAGGGCTTGGGCTGCTCAACTCTTAAAGGGCTGGCTTTGAATTCTGGCCATGTATTTCAACCATGTTGGTGGGGCTGAATTAGAGTTGCCACTTCATAAGTACATCTGGTGGGATCATGATGAGGGTCTTCTTAGCGGCAGTTCCCAGGTTCTGAAACTCCCTCCCTAGATAGGCTCGATGGTGCCTTTCTTGCTTTCCTTCTAGTCAGATGTTGACTTTTGGCAACCCCACAAGTTTCATAGGGTTTTCTTAAGCAAGGAATACTTAAAGGTGGTGGTTTGCCAGTCCCTTCCTTGAAATGTAGCCTAGAGCACCTGGTATTCATTGGTTGTCTCCCATCCAAGTACTAACCAGGGTTGACCCTGCTTAGTTTCCAAGACCAGATAGGATTTGGTGCCTTTAGAGTATTTAGGCAGGTGTAAATCTTTTTGTTTCAGCAGGCTTCTGAGACCTAATTACTCAGGGGGAAAGGGCCATTCAGAACGCACTGTACTACTTGTACTCTTTTTAATTGTCATGGTTTACATTTCTTCTAATTTTCTTTTTTGTTTAATTATATTTTTAAATTTTCTGTTATTTTTTAAACTTTATATGTTTTGACTGTTGTAAGATGCTTTGAGTCTTGGGCTATAAAAAAGGTAGGATATAATTAAATATCATGATATAATAATTGCAATCTTGTTTCTTCCAACAAATTCTACATCTTTAATAGCTATATGTCTCAGCTCCTGGAGAGCAGACTGAAGAGTTACTAGTTGGTCAGTCTTTCCCACTACGGTAAATAAAATCTTTAAATAAAATCTTTATTTATATCCCGCCCTTCCAAAAAGATCAGGGCGGCTTACAATATGCAACAAGTGCAACAGATACAGGTTAAAAGCATAGAACAACAATAAAACACAATCTAAAAACAATAACAAAGGCCCCGTTAGCCCATCCTCATGGCCACGGAAGAGGAGGGAGGCCCACAGGATATTTAATCGGGGAATGCCTGCTTGAATAGGAAGGTTTTGAGTTCCTTCCTAAATTGGGCCAGGGTGGTGGATGAGCGGAGCTCTGTGGGCAGCGTGTTCCAAAGGGCTGGGGCAGTATATTGTATATTGTATATGAAGTATATTGTATTTCTAATTCAATTATTTATACATAACCACAGTATTGGACCATTTCCTGGATCTTTTAAATTACATTATGTTTAATGCTGGTCTAGCGCTGTGCATTTCTAGAAAATCTTCATGAGATCACCCCATAAGCACAGGAGCATTCCGTCCTTTACCCCATGTGGTAACCCATGCACACACTAATGCAAAGTAACTGTTTGGCACATTTATTCTGGCTCCTCAGCAAAAGCCTGTCTAACATGTGAGACCCTACTAGCAGCACCACTGCCATCAACTTAGCCTTTTGCCTCATAGGAGCACAGAATCCCACCACTGTGGAAAAGTAATACCATGGTGAAATTTACATATATATGTACAGTGGTACCTCGGGTTACGAAATTAATTCGTTCCGCCGCCGCTTTCGTAACCCGAAAAGCCTTCGTAAGCCGAAAACCCATAGGCGCTAATGGGGAAAAGCCGCGATTTGGTGTGAAATAGCGCCGAAAAGCACCAAAAAATTTTTCGTAACCCGAAAAAACATTCGTAAGCCGGAACAGTTTTTTTAAATGGGTTTTTTTCGTAACCCGAAAATTTCGTAACCCGCGCATTTCGTATCCTGAGGTACCACTGTACACACAAATAAACAAAAAATAAAATAAATTAAAAATTGAAACATCCATCTTTGATTTCCTACTTCAACAGTTTACATAACAATTTTGTTTGTACTCAATCTGCCACTGAAAATAATGTTACCATTAGCAATGCTCATGCAAAAATCAGTCATTTTAAGATCTTGGGGTTAGCAGTTGTGCACTGTTGTCTACCAGCTTTCTGTTTTTATGATTTAGAATCCCACCCTTCCCCAAAGAAGAAAAGTTTACATTCGCTATTTTAACTTTATATTTTCCTTGAAATGGCCTCCCAGTGCAGTCTTCTTCTGTGACTCCGAGTCCTAGCTGTGGAAAAATCCTTGAATTATTGGCTGATGACAGAAGTGATCCAGGTGGTCACCAATCTAATGACTCCACAGGCTTGCGTACATTAGGGAGAAGACACCACAGTATTTATCATGCCCTTCTAACAGATTACAAAAAGAAATCTCTTTTCAAAATGTATTTCATGTGCAAATTTTAAGGGCACCACCCTGCTTTCTCTTTTTCCTCACCCTTGTGACAGTGTGTTGACTAATTGTTGCAGTGGAACTCTGCTTGAACTTTTCTCTAAACCAAATATAAAAACATAAATAAACTTGCATCTCACTCAGCAAACTATTAAAAAAAGTTATGCAATCTTTACTAATGCAAGGAACAGCCTGTAAAGGAAACCTTACATCTGTTGTTCAGGAAGCAAGTATGTACTGTGTAGTCTGTGAGCATTTCCCCCTTTACTATCGAAGAATAAATATACTAAAATGTGTAAGCAGTTTAAGAGCACTACTAATATGTTATAGGGGTCACAGACAGAATGATAGATTTCATGTCCTTTCCTCCCCCTTGTCTATTCTTTCTCTCCTTTTCTCTTTCAGAGAGAGAGAGACAGAGAGAGAGATGGTGTGTATGTCATTGTGGAGAGACAACTACATACCCCCCTCTCTCTCTGGGAGGGAGAGAAAGGGACATGAAATCTACCATTCTATCTGTGACCCCTATAACATATTAGTAGTGCTCTTAAATTGTGGATCCATTTGTTTGTCTTCTTAGCTGTCCACAATACCCTTAACAGTACACTTTTCTCCAGCACCACATCTCAACCAAAGGTACTCAGATTTAACCCTCATATCTTTGTTTTTAAGATATCTTGGGACCAGTAGTAAAGAAAGTGCAGAGGAGCAGTTTAGCAGAAAATTCTGATGAAAATTTTTGGATCGGGGTAGGGACTAACAACGGACCAACAAATATGCATCAGTTAAGAACACATCATCATTTAGAACATAAGCAGTTTAAAAGAGCAAACAAGAAACATATGTATTAAAGCAATCTACATTTAAAATTAATAATTTAAAAAGTAATATACTGACAAACAGAGGGACTTAGAATGGGGCACGCATCCGCAGGTTGAATAGGGGTTGAATATTGGTGGATTCCCATTTTCATGGGGGAGGGATGGTCTGGAATAGATCTCCCCTGAGAATGGAGGGGCAACTGTATAATGCACTTTCAAATGTATTTTAAGTTGACAAATCTTTAATTTATCTAAATTGTTTTTTTATGTTTTAACAATACTTTTTAATTTTATTTTACAGAATCTCATAAGTTCCTTTTTTGTAGAGAAATATGGGGTGCCTACCTAATAAATACATAAATAATGATAGCAGCAAGACTGGTGACTGGGATTCAGAATTATTATGAAGCTTTTTATATTATTATTATCATCATCATCGAATCTGTTTCCAAGGTGCTAGTTTTGAGGCAAAACTTTGGGTTGGAACTGCTGCAACTCAAAGATGATAAGCTTTTAATCCTTCTAACATCACAAGGGTCCAAAACACACTCCTGAAATAATCCAGTTTGAGACCGCCTTTACTGCCCTGGCTCAATGCTAGGGAATCCTGGGAATTTCTTGGGGCATCAGAGTTCACTGACAGAAAAGGCTAAATGTCTCACAAACACTGCAGTTCCCAGGATTCCCTAACATTGAACCTGGGGAGTTAAAGCAGTCTCAAACTGGATTATTTCTGCAATGTGTTTCGGATCCATGTTATCATTGATAATATGCTGTTAAACTTCAAAACAGGTACTGTAGAAGACTGGCGATAGGCCTAAGGATACTGATGCAGGATTTGGAATGTGATGTCTGTTATATAAGGGACATGAGAGTGTTAAAAAAAAGCAGATATACACATGTAGCTAATTATTTTAGATCATGAAGTGCTAGAAATGTAAAGCCTACCTACCCAGATGTTTTCTCTTGTTTCTAGTCTCAGGATTGTATTTTCCCCCCTTCCTATTAGAACCATTTCCAGGCTGGAAAGGCTGTGGTCATATAAACTGAACTAGCTGGCAAGTTTCTTTAATGTGTGTGTGTGGGGGGGGGGGGAGAGAAAGATTGCTCATTTGTGATTTCAGAAACAGGCAAAGAGATCTGTTCTTTTTCTAGAATACTGTCCTTGAGAACCAGAATGTTGGTTTTATATAACATATATTAGATTCCTGGATGGGTCAGCAGGGCCAGGGCCAGGTTTGAGAAAGGTTGTATCCTCTGTTAGAGATGGGTAAGATTTTGTGTAAGTTTTTTAATATCATTTACCTATGTTCATTTTTTTTCATAAATGTGATGAAGGTGTGTGTGTGTGTGTGTGTGTGTGTGTGTGTGTGTGTGTGTGTGTTTAACAAATGTGCCAGATTTATCCATCCAGGTAAAGGCTTTGAGTGCTTATCATTTAAAAGTCTGTTCGTGAATTCCTGTGTAACCAGCCATATATTTGTGGTACTGAATTAGGACCACCACATCTTTTTCTTTCTGACAGTTTTGTACTTCAGGGTCTTGTTGGGGAACATTCACTTGCACATTTTTTTTCTTTTCCTGCAAAGAAAACACTGTGAAGGAGAAAAGAATGTATCTTTTTTGTGGACAATACACTGATTTGCCGCATAAAAATATTGCTTTGTATGAGAAAATACATATAGTGAAACTACACATCATTCCTCAGTACAGGAATTCATGTGTTTATGCAAAGTGAATTGGTGATGTGAAAATTAATTCTTCATATTCCTGATCTGGAAAAGCAACTCCTCTTGCTCACAGCAGAAATCTTTTTTTCTTTCTGGGCCAGGGATAAGAACTGTTTGGCCCCCTGTATATAGTTGGCCTACAACTCACATAATCTCTGGCAAGCATATTGCACAGTAAAGAATGCTGGGGGTTGCAGTTCAACAACACCCAGAGGGTTCACACTTCCCACCCCTAATAAGGAAGAAGGTGCAGTGAGCAAGAAGGGAAAGTGGGTGAAAATGTGTCCAAGTTGTATTCATTCCCCCTGCTTCTAGTGAAACTTCAAGCTTTTGATAAAAATGCTTAGTTTGAGAATGGGGAGTCACAAAAAGGCAACAGATCAGAGGATGTAATTTTTCTTAATGGTTTAAGATCAGTAATATTTCTTCTAACAATTGTAGGGTAGTTATCATTTAAACCTTTAAACCAGTCTTCTGGTGTGGTTTTGATGTATTCTGCCCTCTTGGTGGCAGTATGACAGAGGCAGTAAACAAATGTATCTATCCATTCCTCAACATAGCTGTAACTCGTTATAGATCAGGCAAATGCTGCTGATTGTCGTTTGCGCTATTAATGAAAGAGAAATGAAGATCCAGATCTTCCAAAGAGAGCTAGAGCGAGAGCGATAAAGAACTATGCAATAAAAAGGAAGAGTAACTCAGTCAAATCTTAACTCTAATGTAAAGGGATATATTACATATATTATTCTACTGGTGTTCTAGCAGAGCTTGGAGTCCTAACTGGAAGAGATAAGAGAGTGGATTCTTGGTATCTGATGGGATTTGGTTTTAGGACACACACACACGCGCGCATATCAAAATCTGTGGATGCTCAAGTTCCATTATATACAATGGCATTGTAAAATGTCTTATATAAATCAAGATTTGATTTTTGGAGGTTCTTAAATATATATATTTTCAAATACTGAATGTGGGACTCTGGATGCAGAATCCATGGATATGGATGACTGAATGTATGTAAGCATTATTTTTTTAAGTAATTTTTTTAAACCACCCAGACTGTGATGAATAACGTGTAATTCTTATTTAGAAATAAAGAAACTAGGCTTTATTGTGGCAACCCTAGCTAAGGATCATTAGCCTCAATGAGGCAATTGTCTCAGGCATTGGGTCAGTAGGGGTGATATATTTAATCTCTTCAATCTGGCAGAGCTGCTCCCACTTTGGTCCGCTTAACCCTCTAGACTTAGGAATTGCTTCTCTTGGAAGCACCAGAACCATCACTCCTCACATTGTTTTGGCCCTTGGGAAGCCTGGCTCTGTGAGCCATCAGTTGCCTTGCACCAGTTCACCTAATCCAGCCTCCTCTCACATTTGCCGAAGCTTCACTCTGTGACCCAACAGCAGCAACAGCAGACTTCTTGGTGAGAGTGGAGGCAACAACAGTGGAGGCTACTGGAGGATCTGTGAGCCAGCAGCTTCCTCATTGCCAGCCTCTGAGTCTTAAGAGGTAGGGGACAGCATGGTTTAGACTAGGGTTTGATTCCCCACTTGGCCATGAAACCCAATGGATGACCTTGGGCAAGTCACATGTTCTCAGTCACAGGGGAAGGCAATGACAATCGTTCTCTGATCAAATCTTGCCACAAAAACCTCATGATAGGTTTGCCTTAGGGTTGCTATAAGTCAGAAATGACGTGAAGGCACAATACAGCAACAACCTGAAAGAGGGTGAACATGTCTAATTTTCTCAGACACCTCTACCTGGTTCTTAAGACACTCGATCAGGCATTCAGGAACCTGTCAGCTCAGAGAGATGTTACTAATGTGGAGCGGCAGGTGTCGTCTCTACACCTCATTGTCCAGAGCTTTGCTGCTGACATTGGCACTGCAGCCACTCTCCTCCTTTTCTTCATTCCTTCTCTTCTTCCTTTCTGGGTGGTAGGGAATTTTCCTTGGTGGTGGCTGGATGGTGGGTGAATGCTCTCAGTCTGGGATAGCTGCATCTTCATCTCTTCCATGTTTTCTCAGGATGAGCATCAGGCAGAAAAAGACTTTGGGCTACCCCTACGAAGGACAGGATAATACTTAGGATGTTCAACTAAGCCATATGCTGGCAAAAGAGCTGGAAGAAGGTGGACTGATGGAAAAAGTGAAATCAAGAGAGTAACCTCCCAGGTGACCTTAACTGTCTGACCCACCACTACTACCCCTGTATATTTCCTTGGTTCTTTATGCAACCATGCTTGGTTATTCTCGACTTCCATTATGTTACTTTTTAATTGTTTTTTCATCACTTAAATATCAAAAATGCCCACAAATGATACCCCCAATAGTATATTTGAATATGTTTCATGAATTCACATAGGACTCTATAAAGTCTCAACAGATATATCCAGAGTTCTTATCATATGACTGTGATTCAATAACAATCCTAAATTAATAAAGCAGGAAGGATTTAACAATATGAGCAGTTGCTCATCAGGGAGACCCAAGATAAATACTGCATACTCCAAAAATTCTCTTTTTTTCAGCACTGAGTGCATTTTTATCACAAAACTAATAAATAAAAATCTTGAACAGGAATTAGTACACCAGGTTACACCCTTGACTGCTCTGATTTCCATCCCAGGGGCATCCAGCACATTTCTTCTGTTAAAGAAAAATTGATCTGAACAAATCAGCATATGCCTTTCTATTTTTAAATAACTTAGGAAATTTGCAGGACTTAAGAATAAACAGGCAATCAAACATCTCAGGCGACCTGTGTCAAGCAGTTCTTGCTTTCCGAAGTTCCATTGTTTGAGCCTGGCAACTGGTGAGGAGATTGTTATTGAACTTTTTTTTTTTGAAGACGTTATTTATTGTAGCACAAAAAGAATTAAGACAAATAACACAAGACAACTGCAAATGAAGCTAGCCTTAACAATAAGAGAGAAATGAGTCTACCATTTAAATACATGGACTGAAGGGGAAATACCAAACTGACTGAGCACAGCGTATAACAGAGGGGCTTGGGAGGTTGTGTACATCACGTTTCTGCTCAATGCCAAATCTGCAACACAGGATACAGCTACAGCTGGCCATCCATCCTCTGCTCAACCACCTGTAGCAAAAGAAAGCCCTGTATCTCCCAAGATTATGCTTTCCACCGTGGAATATGTTATATCATCATGCAACACGATGGCTTTATTGCAACAACTCCACTAGCAACCTGTGTCTTTCTAGGCATGGTTCAAATTGTCTCTGGAACAGCAGAAAACAAGCTTGCTATCTTTATTGTTCATGTTTTAAACTGTAAAGGACCTTTAATCATGGCTGGACAAGATATAATGTATTAATAAATACTGTTAGAAAGTTGTTCTTTACATTCATCCAAAATCTGCTTCCCTGCCAGATCTACCCAGCTTACACAGTACCAACTGGCTTAGCTCCCTTTCTTCCCTATGATAGCCCTCAGATGCTTAAAGACTGCTTTCATCTCTCCCCTTATCTTCTCTCTTCCTGATGAAACATACATCTGATGCATCTGAGGAAGGAGACTGAAAGTCTACAAAAGCTCGTGCTACCACCTTCTTTCTTTCAGTTAAAGGTGCTACAAGATCCCTTTGCATGCTGATTATTCTTCATGGTACTGGTAGATAGTTGCTGCAACTATTGCAAAAGATTGTCATCATTTCACAGGCTCAATCATAGAATCATAGTTGGAAGAGACCACAAGGGCCATCCAGTCCAACCCCCTGCCATGCAGGAAATCCAAATCAAAGCATCCCCGACAGATGGCCATCCAGCCTTTGCTTAAAGACCTCCAAGGAGGGAGACTCCACTACAGTCCGAGGAAGAGTGTTCCACTGTCAGACAACCCTTACTGTCAGGAGATTCTTCATAATGTTGAGGTGGAATCTCTTTTCCTGCAGCTTGCATCCATTGCTCTGGGTCCTAGTCTCTGGAGCAGCAGAAAACAAGTTAGCTCCCTCCTCAATATGACATCCCTTCAAGTATTTAAACAAGGCTATCATATCGCCTCTTAACCTTCTCTTCTCCAGGCTGAATATCCCCAGCTCCCTGAGTCTTTCCTCACAGGGCAAGGTTTCCAGACCTTTCACCATTTTAGTCGCATCTTCTTTGGACACGCTCCAGTTTCTCAACATCCTTTTTGAATTGTGGTGCCCAGAACAGGACACAATTTTCCAGGTGGGGCCCAACCAGAGCAGAATACAGTGGCACTATTACTTCCCTTGATCTAGACACTATACTTCTATTGATGCAGCCTGAAATTGCATTGGCCTTGTTAGGTGCCACATCACACTTTTGACTCATGTTCAGTTTGTGGTCTACTTGGACTCCTAGATCCCTTTCACATGTAATGTTGTTCAGCCAGGTGTCATCCATCCTATATCTGTTCATTTTATTTTTCCGCCCTAAGTGTAGTACCTTGAATTTCACAGGATTGAAATTCATTTTGTTAGCTTTGGCCCAGCTTTCTAGTCTGTTCAGGTCATTTTGAATGTTGATCCTGTCCTCTGGGGTATTAGCTACTCCTCCTAATTTGGTTTCATCTGCAAATTTGATAAATATGCCCCCAATTCTGCCATCCAAGTCATTGATAAAGATGTTGAATAGCACTGGACAAGGACAGAGCCCTGTGGGACCCCACTGGTCACTTCTCTCCAGGATGAAAAGGAGCCATTGTTAAGCACCCTTTGGGTTCACCCAGTCAACCAATTACAAATCCATGTAACAGTTACCTTGTCTAGCCCACCTTTTACAAGCTTGTTTGCAAGAACGTCATGGGGAACCCTATCAAAAGCCTTACTGAAATCAAGATATACTATATCCACAGCATTCCTTTCATCTACCAAGCTGGTAATTTTATCCAAAAAAAAAAAAAAAAAAAAGAGTTAAGATTTGTCTGGCATGACTTGTTTCTCTGAAACCCGTGTTGACTTTTTGTGATTATGGCATTGCTTTCTAGATGTTCATAGAGTCTCTGTTTAATGATCTGCTCCAGAATCTTTCCTGGTATTGATGTCAGACTAACTGGATGATAATTGTTGGGATTCTCTTTTTTTTTTCCTTTTTGAAGATGGGGACATTTGCCCTCTTCCAGCACTCCCCATTAGTAAGGGTGTGGCTGTGACTTCAGACAGCTGATGATTAAGCAACAAGGAGCAGACAGAGTTGTGTTTGCTATGTGAAACACTTTCTAAACCAACCTGCTTGCCTCAGATAGATATGATGTCTGGTTACTCATGTTGAAGCAACATGCCACATCCAGTCTGGCTTGATTTTATACACAGAATGGAGGGAGGTGCTCTCTTGCCCTTCACTTCAGGCAACAAAATGTCTTGAGTCAGCCTTGGTTCCACCATCTTCACAGCCTCATTTGATGAAGATGTAAGAGAGAGCCTTCTTGGTGGCTGCTCTTAGGTTATGCAACTCCTTCCCAAGGAAGAATCGGTTGGCTCTTGTCTGCATTCTTTTCACCAGTGGACAAAACAGGACTTTGGCTTTTAGAGGGTTGGGGCAAAGTCCCCCCCCCCCCTTTCAAATGAAATGTGTTGTATCTTTTACTATGTTTGGAATATGTTTTAAACTTTTTTACCTTAATATTTTAATTGATTCATTTGTTTATTTTTTTAAAAAAAATTGTGTTACAGATTGTTTTAGCTATACTTTTAAACTTTGAAATTGCAAGCTGCTGTAGATTCCATATTGAGAGAAAGTTGGGATATAAATTAAATGAATAAAATAGGATCATAGCAGCATTATATGCCTCTGACTCACTCATTTTTTCTTTGACCCTCAGTGCTCGTGAAACAGGCTTGTGTGTGCAGTAAATACTAATGAAGGCATCCTAATGTTGTTGGCACAGGCTTTGGAATGCCATTGCAGGATACTCTTTTCAGAGCTCTTCCTTGTTTGTCTTCTGTGGGAAATTTGCCTCATTGTTGGGCAGTTCGGAAAGGAACAACAAACTGGGCCTGTTGTATTGATCATGTCTACTGGGTTGCTTTGGATGCTATTTTTTGGTAATTGTTTTTGCCCTGGTTGTTTTCGCAGCATTCCAACCCTCTAGATTCCTTGGGTTATACTTTTTCTGTCCCCAAAATATAAAATTCCATGAGTTGCAATTTATCTTTTAAATAGAATTCCCTCTACCCCATTTAACATTAAAAGCACACAGGCAGGTAGAAGGCCTCACCATAGGGGAACATACGGGTATCGAGGGGAACCAGAAGGGGAAACTTATGGCAGTGATTTATGGCAAAGTTGGGAGGGATTTTGCATTAGTTTCAACCAAGTAAGCATTGAAAGTGGTCTGCTACTCACTTGATACAGAGAATCCCACAAAGTTATGCAAATCAAGGAGTTCCAACCTTCATGTCCACTTCAAGAATACACGTGAGACTGCCCAGGCGATCAAGGGTATGCATATCCAGAAAGCTACCAAATACTTGAAGGATGTGACTCTGAAGGAGCAGTGTGTTCCCTTCTTTCATTACAATGGTGGGGTTGGCAGGTGTGCCCAGGCCAAGCAATGGGGCTGGACACAGGGGTGCTGGCCAAAAAAAGAGTGCAGAGTTCCTTCTGCACATGCTCAGAAATGCTGAGAGCAATGCTGAGCTCAAGGATCTGGATGTAGATTCTCTGGTAATTGAACACATTCAGGTCAGCAAAGCCCCCAAAATGTGCAGGCGAACATACAGGGCTCATGGCCGCATCAGTCCCTATATGAGTTCTCCCTGCCACATTGAGATGATTCTGACAGAAAAAGAACAGATTGTCCCTAAGCCAGAAGAGAAAGTTGCTCAGAAGAAGAAGATATCTCAAAAGAAACAAAAGAAGAGAAACTGATGGCTCAGGAATAAATATCCAGTTAACAAATAAAAATAAAATTTGAAAATGCCAAAAAAACAAAAACAAAACCACAGGCTGAGATTCTGCATGGGGAGAGATAAATGACTCACATAGCTACATTTCCATAGTTATGGGGCTGGACAGACAGGGGGAAATGGTGGACAGAGGCTGCCCCTTATCCCCTGCATCATTGCTGTGGCGACCACACATCGCGGCAATGATGCGCTCAGAAAAAGGAGCTGTGAAACGCCCTCGAGCAGCACAGTGACATCCATTGTGTGCCGTGTTGTTTAGACATGGCACACCATGCACATTATCAGCGCACACACCGTCACCAGCATGCACGCCAAAATGGCACCAGGATAACGCGGTAGAGCTTGGGAGCATGGGGACACTCCGCTCTCCCGAGCCCTTAAATCGGCCCCAGGACAGTGCTTCTTGCCCATCTGTTTTGGGCCTATGTTTCCAGTGCCTTCCCCCAAAAACCCAGGTAAGCCACACAGCCCCCTAGTACAACCATGTCTGAGCTATAGGAGAGTGGGGAAATCAGTAGTGAGGATTCCATATATTTTCATTTAGCTGGACATGCTGTGACAGGGACTTGGAAGGACCACTAGGAGTCTTTGGAGCATCCCTGGATATGACATCCAGCAAAGCAGAATAGCTGCACATGGCACTGCTGATTCTTACCGCTCTCTAATAACTCAGAAAAATCTTCATTGTGTGTGCTATGTTGTATGGCTTTGGGTCTCTGCACACTTGGAACAGAATTCTGACCAATACATTTACCAAAAAAGTGATGGCATAAATCCAGTTTAGATAAATTCAGTTTATAATAATAATAATAAAAGCTTTATTTCTAGCCCGCCTTTCCAAAAATCAAGGCGGGTTACAGTGGTGGACTTTCCAGTCCAGCAACACACAAATTACAATAAAAACATTATCAAAAAATGACAATTACATTATATAAAACAACAATAACAGTAAAATAACAATTCCAGGCTAGCAACGATGTAATAACGGTTATAACAACAGTGAGGGGGAGAGGAATCACAACAGGGCTATTAGGGGTATGCCTGTTTGAAAAGATACGTTTTCAGCCCTTTTTTAAATTGGGCTAGGGAGGGGGTCGAGCGGAGCTCGTTGAGGATGTCATTGCAACTTACTAAAAGATTCCAACCTCTGGAATTTCCAGGCTTTTGTGGTTTTGTCTTGTTTTGTTTTCTTTTCTGGATTTTTTTTTTACATACAATTTTTAAATTTTCCATTCATCCAAAATAGTTACATTATTATTCCATTCCGTATTTGTAAATATATTTAAAAAATAATGAAAAACCGTAACATATGTTTGTCTTCTTAAACCTTACAAAATTTCTAATGTTCTGTAAAACCCTTTATTTGTATTTAATCTTATCAAATCCTTCATAACTAGTTAATTTTACTTTTATTCTATAGCTTTAACATAAATTGCTAAACTATCAATGACCATGATTATCTATATTTCACAGCAGGAACCTTCAATTATCAATCTAATTTAACTTTGTATAAATATTATGTATGCCATAATAATTTGTTTATGTACCATAATTTTGTATACAGATTACATATAGCATATGATGAGAGGTGCCCACAGCGTTTGTTCTCCACCTTCAACACTTTGCTTAAACCTCCCTCTCCTCCAGTCTCATCTTTCTCTCCTAATGACTTTGCTAACTATTTCATCTCTAAGATTACCACTATTCGCTCTGAGATAGTCCCTCCTGATTCTTCTTCTGCTCTTAATCTTCTATCACCTTCGCCTAACAAATTTTCTGTCTTTCCTCCTGCCTCTTTGGATGAACTCTCTACACTTCTGAACTCTTCCAAACCTGCTACCTGTCCTCTTGATCCTATTCCTACTCGTCTTCTAATCTCTATAGCTCCCTCCTTTCTGCCCTCGCTCCTCCATATCTTCAATCTCTCTCTCTCTACAGGCTCCTTCCCCTCGGACTTCAAACATGCTCTCATTTCCCCAATTCTGAAAAAACCTTCTCTTGACCCCTCCTCTTTGTCTAGCTATCGTCCGATTTCTCTTCTCCCTTTTCTTTCTAAGGTTTTGGAACGGGTTGTTTATTCGCGCTGTCTTGAGTTTCTTGAAACCAATTCCATCCTTGATCCCTTTCAGTCTGGTTTCCGCCCAAGGCATTCTACAGAGACAGCTCTCACTAAGATCTCGAATGACCTTTTACAGGCCAAGGCTAATGGCCTTTACTCTGTTCTCATTCTTCTCGATCTGTCTGCAGCCTTTGACACTGTTGATCACTGTCTCCTAATTGACATACTCTCTGGCCTTGGGTTCTCAGACTCTGTTCTCGACTGGTTTAGATCTTACTTGTCTGGCAGATCTTTTGCAGTAGTTGCAGGGGGTCTGACTTCTTCTCCTGTTCCCTTATCTGTTGGAGTTCCCCAGGGCTCTGTTCTGGGTCCCCTTCTGTTTTCTCTCTACACACTGTCCTTAGGAAAACTCATCAGCTCTTTTGGTTTTTCCTACCATCTGTATGCCGATGACACCCAGCTGTATCTTTCTGCCCCTGACCTTTCTCCAAGGCTTGAACAGCAAGTCTCATCTTGCCTTACAGCTGTCTCGCAGTGGATGCGCCATCGGCGTTTGAAGCTCAACATGTCCAAGACGGAGCTTCTTGTCTTTCCTCCTAACCCCAACCTTCAACACTCCTTTTCTGTCTCTGTGGACAACATTTCCATTCAACCAGTCCAGCAAGCCCGCAGTCTTGGCTTTATCTTTGACTCTTCTCTGTCGTGTATCCCTCAGATCCAGACCACAGCCAAGGCTTGTAGATTCTTTTTGTACAATATTGCCAAAATCCGACCATATCTCTCCGCCTCTACTGCCAAGATCCTGGTCCATGCCCTAGTGATCTCACGACTTGATTACTGTAATGTCCTCCTGGCTGGGCTTCCTCTTTCTCACCTCCGTCCTTTAATCTCTGTCCAGCATTCAGCTGCACGCATTATCACTTCCACCCACCGCTCTGACCACATCTCTCCTGTGTTGGCATCCCTTCACTGGCTCCCTCTCCCTTTCCGCATTCAGTATAAGCTCCTGCTGTCGACATTCAAAGCCCTCCATGGACTGGCCCCTCCTTACTTATCAGACCTTCTTTCTCTTCACCTTCCCACCAGGGCCCTCCGTTCTGGTAGTCAAGGGTTCCTGTCTCAGCCCAGGATTTCCTCTGCCCCATCCCGGATTCGCCCCTTTTCACTTGCTGCCCCTCACTCCTGGAACCTTCTTCCTCCACAAGCAAGAGCCATCACTTCTTTAACCAGCTTCAAAACGGAGCTGAAAACCATCCTATTCAGAGAAGCTTTCCCAGGCATCGCATAATTGTCGCTTACTATCTGATGTTCTGTTGTTGGCTGTTTATCGATCCATTTCCTGTATTCCTATGTACTGTATATGTATTATCCTACTTGTGATTATGTATTTTCTCTGGATAATGATTAACCATCCATTATGAAGCCTTGCCCTCCCTCCAGTCCATCTGCCTTGGTCCAGACCTCGGAGGTTGAGAGGAACTGCTGGACCTCTTACCCTTTCCCTCCACCACTCCCTTCTCCTTCTGTGTCATGTCTTTTTAGATTGTAAGCCTGAGGGCAGGGAACCGTCTAACTAAAAAGATTGCATGTACAGCGCTGTGTAAATTTACAGCGCTTCATAAATAAAGGTTAATAATAATAATAAATAATAATGCATATGTTAATATATAGCTATATCAGTTAAATTCAGCTATATTAATATGATTCCTTAGCTTTCATTTTAGAAATTTGTAAGAGTCTGTGTGCTGCTCGCTGCACCAGAAACCCATGAGGCTGCTACACTCCTAGTTTAAATTGTTCATTATTGGTGCTTTTACTCTGGATTTATGTGGGCTTCCTTTTCTGCCATTTTAGATAGAATTTAAATATTCCAATCAATCTGTCTCCATCAGCTATAATTTAAAAACAAAAACAAAAAACCCAAAATGCTTTCATAAAGTTCCTGATGAAACTTTCTGTGAAAACTCTGTAGAGTTTCAAAGTTTCTAGTGAAACTTTCTAGCAGACTCCAAACAGTGTCCACCCCTGTTTTTGTCTAAAAGCAAAAAACAGAAGGCCTTCAAGGCAGACCTGGAATGAGTGGACTTTAATTAACTGGCATTCTTGTTGTGTATTTATAGATAGTTGGCTTGCATCATAAAAAAGCAATAGTTCACAGATTTATTTTTCAGAGACAAGAGAAATCAAGATAAAACTGCTGCCAAGTAGACACATGATAGATAAATGAGTGCATAACACCAGAATCTTCTTTTGTCATGGAAACTGGACCGTTTCCCTGTTATCAAAATATAAACCAGATGTTTAAAAGCCAGCCACGCATGTTTCTGCTTCATTGAGATGGTTATGATTGCGAGATGCAGAAACCATCCCCTGACTTTATAAGAAAGAAAGAAATCAGATTGGAAAAGATTGCCATTCAGAGAAATGTATTAACTGAGCTATTATTAATTACTGTATTAAGTTTGACTAGTCTACACCATTAAATGGAAAGAAAATGTTAGTCTTCATTTGCTGGTGGAAAGACTTGGGGAAGTATGCCAGTCCCAAGTTCTTTACTTCTAAAATGAGATGTGCCAGGACACAGATTTGCCTGATATGTCTATTGCCAAGAAAGCTCTTACCCTTAATCCTAGATGTGGGAGGCCTGGCTGCACAGTAGAGAGAGAAGCTACTTTGTACATGCTCCTTGTAATCTCTTTGTGAAACTATCCATCATGGTCTTTGATGGATTCCTACTATTTTACATCCTCTAGAGCTAAAAGCCAACAGAGCTGAACAGGGACCTACACTCTGTCTAAAATAATGGGCTTGGTGAGACATTCTGGGCTCTGTTGTCATAGATGTCTAGGCTTGGTAAGAAAGGAAGGAAGACTTCTATAAGGATGAAGTGCAGGTCGGGGGTATAACAGGTACTTTGCATGTCCCATATTACATCCCTGGCATAGTCCACAAAAAACTCTTAGGGAACAGCACTGTAAAAGAGCAGCTATGACAACAATACATAATATTATGCTAGGACAGAGGATGGAGTCAGTGTGGTGTTTGAATCCCCTTGAATCAAGCCAGGGTTTGAATCCCCCTGAACCAAGAAATCCACTGGATTACCTTGGGCAAATTACATTCTCTCAGCTAGTAAATGTTCAGAGCCAAGAATGTTAAATGAATAGGTAAACTATTTTGGTATTCAGAGTGCTTACTTGTGCCAACCAGTTATACAGAATGTTCTCAAATGCAATGTTTTCCATCCTTTCTAAAATATCTGTTGCTATTTTGTGCCTTCAAGTTTGTCCCAATTTATAGTGAACTTGTCATAGGCTTTTCTTGGCAAGTTTTTGTTTTCAGAGATGGATTAGGATTGCCTTCCTCTAAAGATGAGAGAATATAACTTGCCCAAGGTCACCTGAGTGAGTTTCCACAGCTGAAGGGGAGGGGGTAAAACCCTAGTCTACCAGAATTCTAGTCCAATACTCAAATCATTTCACATGCTGCAGGGACATAGCCAAGGGGGGGGGGGAATCTTGGGGTCCGGACCCCTCCTTCCATTAGAAAAATGAATGGTATGTGCTGCTGCGCCACTGCACCCAAGCCCCATTATAATGGTGGCACTTAGTCTGGACCCCCCCCCTTCCTAAAATCCTGGCTACGTCCCTGCATGCTGGCTGTCTCTCATGCTGCCTCCATACTAAATTATAGCACAAAAACAGCCAGCATGGTGTAGTGGTTTGAGTGTTGGACTAGGACTCTGGAAGACCAGGGGCTCAGTGCTGCTTGGCCATGGAAAGCTATTGAGTGATCATAGGCAAGTCACACTCTCTTAGCATCAAAGGATGGCAATAAATGGTGCCAAGAAAATCTCATAATAGGTTTGTTTTAGGATTACCATATGTTGTAAATGACTTGAAAGCATGGTTGTATTTTGCTAATTGTCCTTGAGTTGAGAGTAACCCTGTGAATGAGACATTCCCAAGAGCCCTTGTCCTCCACTGCTCTGGTCAACAACAAAAAAATAGCACAAAAATGTACTTACCCTTGTCTTAGTAAAGTTGTCACTGAGGTATTGTTGTTGTTCAGCAGCAGCATCAAATAAACAAAATCTCTGTTGTTGAATACCCGTCTATTACATTCCAGACTCAACTGTGAATTTTTGCTATATTTCTCTAATACCATCAGAATTGGAAAAGTAAAAGCACACAGGCCATTAGTTCAATCATTAATGCTCAAAAGTGCAATTGATCTGCTTTGTCAATACCTGGAGATGTTTGCAACTTATCTTCTTTGTTAGCTACATATTTTCCTCTTTGATCCAATTGTCTGTTCTTCTGACTTTTTGTTCTGGTTTTCCAACCTGTAGATGTTAAAGCTTGTAATGTAGGCAGTAAAAGAATTCCATAGGCTGCTGTAAGATGTGTGGTTGACTGGTTTTCTTGGCGATGTGTGCACACAAGCTTTTAAATTGCCCGTTGACTTATGGTGACCTCATGAATTTCATAGGCCTTTCTTAGGCAGAGAATACTCAGAGGTGGTTTGCCAATTTGTTCCTCAGAAATATAGCCTACAGCACCTCACATTTGTTGACAGACTTCCACCCAAGTAATAACCAGGGCTAACCTTGCTTAGCTTGCAAGGTCAGATAGGGTTTGGTACCTTTAGGGTATTTGCTGACCAACAATGGGAATAAAGAGACCAGATGCAAGAACTGGGATTGAATAAGGGCTACTTTATTGACCAATTAATCTATTTAACCAATTTAAACTCTTGCAATAAGCAACAGGGAGGAGCAACCTAGTGTGGTAGCAACTGAGGAAGTAGGTCTCCACCAAACCCCTGTCCTCAGCTTCCTTTGAATGAACACTAGAGCCCCAAAGTGAACCTAAGTACCTGGGTTGCTCCTTGAGAGGTCCTAATAGAAGACCAAGGAAGCCCTCTCCCAAGTCTTATGACTTCAGGTGAGGACACAGCCCCAGGTCCAGCCTTAAGACTAGTGTTCTTCCCCACCCTATTTGTCCCAGGACCTAAAGAGACAGCTCGAGGGTGCCATAGGTATTCTCTGTAATCTTACTTTTTCTCCTGCATTACCTGTCAATTTACAGGCCCACCGGGCCAATTGCCAATTCTCCAAGATATCAAGTAGGGTAGGCAACAAACAAAACAAAACAAATCAAGTGGAAAGGGGTAGAAAGTCCTGTTCAGCCCAGAAGCAACTAGCACAGATCAAGTGGGTGGGTTCATCGTCAGATCCAAAGAGGATGTAGAAGGATGGACAGAGCCTAATAAACCTTGTCGCTCCATTCCCTCATACTCAACATCATGGTGCAATGCACCATGATCTTTTACTAGATCTCCTTTACTTTGGGCCCAGCAAAATCAGTTCCTCCCTGCAGCTACTCTCCATGGTTCCAGAACTGGCTTAGGCAGGCTACAATGCTTTTTAAAAATGCTAATATACCATTTTATAAACTAAGAGAGAGGGTGAAAAACTTGAAGAATGTACAGTATTGATGATTTATTACATGTTTCTTTCCTTTCTGGAAATATTTCCAACAAGGAAAGAAAGATTAAAAACAAATGTTTGCAAGGATTCAATGTTTGGCAGGTAGTGTGCTTTCAACTTGGCATGTAGATTTTTGAATGGAAAGGTTTGAAGCAAACATTTAGATTTGCATTGCAATTATGCAATTTACGACTTAGGCTTTACTTTAGCTGTTTTTATGTTGGCTGGGTTCATGAATATCTATATATTAGACTAGGCATATTTTTCAA
The DNA here is from genome assembly GCF_019175285.1 of Sceloporus undulatus. NCBI lineage: Eukaryota > Metazoa > Chordata > Lepidosauria > Squamata > Phrynosomatidae > Sceloporus > Sceloporus undulatus. Next base: position 30,677,498 of record NC_056522.1, on the reverse strand, counting down.
ACTGCATATGGATACCTGGCCACTTTGACTCTGAAATAAAAACAGCTGCAGTCTGGAGTGCGCCCTTGGTCTGCAACATGATCCAGATCTTCCAGGTCCTGTGATAATTTTCTGTCTAAAGCCATCTCTTCTGGTTGCTGTTTGCCCTTACCTACAAGTGGCACTTTTGGCACAAAAGGACATTATAGGGCCTGTCATTTTCAACTGGAAACTAAAATGTGTCACCTATCTGAATTAAGTGCACTTTGCAGGTTGAATCTCTAAAGTGACTCCTTACAAGCATTTTTAAAGCACATGCTGGTCTTACCTGTGACCTTAGATACATGAAAACATTAAGTGAACAGCTGTCAAGTTGTCAAACCAGGTGTGGGCAACTGTGACCCTCCAGATGTTTTCAGACTACAGCTCTGATAATCTCTCTCCATTAGGAATCCTGGCTAAAGCTTGTGGTAGTTGTTAGGTAAAAATGTCTGGAGGGCTATAGTTGCCTACCCCTGCTGTAAATGAAATTTCTTTGTGGATGTGGATGGTTAGATGTTCTGTATTAAATCAAGCAGTGGATGAGGATCAGATCTAATCTCTGAAACAATATCCTAGATGCTCCCTGATCCAACCCCAGAATATCAGGCTGGAGAATGGTGACCGCTTTTAATTTTGTTTGGTGAATATCACTTTCAGCCAAGGCCAATAAAATGGTTCACTATAAGCCTAAATAACATAAAGGCATACCTCAAGCTAAAAATTTAGCTTCCCAGACCTAGCTTCCTAGTTTGGGAAGCTAAACAGGACTAGCCCTGGTTAGTACTTGAGTGGAAGAGTGCCAATGAATGCTAGGTGCCCTAAATTGTATTTCAGAGAAAAGAACTGGCAAAAACTCTCTGAGCATTCCTTGCCTATGAAATTCATGGAGTTACAATCATTTGACAAGTGACAAGAAAGAACACACACACAAAGGAGTCCAAAGGAGGGCGACTAAAATGGTGAAAGGTCTGGAAACCATGTCCTATGAGGAACGACTCAGGGAGCTGGGGATGTTTAGCCTGGAGAAGAGAAGGTTAAGAGATGATATGATAGCCCTGTTTAAATATTTGAAAGGATGTCATATTGAGGAGGGAGCAAGCTTGTTTTCTGCTGCTCCAGAGAACAGGACCTGGAACAATGGATGCAAGCTGAAGGAAAAGAGATTCCACCTCAACATTAGGAGGAACTTCCTGACAGTAAGGGCTGTTCGACAGTGGAACACACTCCCTTGGAGTGTAGTGGAGTCTCCTTCCCTGGAGGTCTTTAAACAGAGGCTGGATGGCCATCTGTCGGGGATGCTTTGATTTGGATTTCCTGCATGGCAAGGGGTTGGACTGGATGGCCCTTGCGGTATCTTCCAACTCTATGATTCTATGAAAGAAAGAATAGCTAGTTGCTGCTCCAGTAGCATGTAGTACGGAACTAAAAAATGTCCAGCTTACCCTAAATTATGGGAAGTGGTGACTTGGATAAGGACAAGTTGCTAGTTGATCAGGAAACATGTACTGGCATAGCACTGATTCCAGTTAGCTCTCTTTCCACCATTTCTGATTATTATAGATAAATCTTGAAAAGATTACTTTGTTAGATTACAATGCTCACATTCCTCCAGACAACATGGCCTCTGGGTGAGTGTGGGATCTGTAGTACTATTTTCCTCCTTTCCCCATCAACTTACCAGCAGCTAGTCAAATTCTACCATGCTTATGATGTCTCCATCCCATTTTTTGATCCCCATTCTTGACCACTCCATCACTCTTCCCTAACCTGAGGCTCATCTGAGGTTTTGGAATATATCTTTTATCATTCCTGACCACTAGTTATGCTATTTGAGATTGATGGGTGCAGTAGTCCTAAATATCCAAAAGGCATCAGAATGGGGAAGGCTCATAGGCTATATGTGTATGTAACAATGTTTGCTCTATAAAGCAAGACTAATTCTGGATACATAGTTATACAGTGGTACCTCGGGATACGAAATACCCAGGTTACGAAATTTTCGGGATACGAAAAAATCCCATAGGGAATTATTGTTCCGGGTTACGAATGTTTTTTCGGGTTACGAAAAAACTTTTGGTGCTTTTCGGTGCTATTTTACACGGAATCGCGGCTTTTCCCCATTAGCGCCTATGGCAATTCGGCTTACGAAGGCTTTTCGGGTTACGAAAGCGGCCGCGGAACGAATTATTTTCGTAACCCGAGGCACCACTGTATGTGACATGAATAAACAATGAAGTCCATAATTTGTCTAGCATTTTCTGCATGGAATCTGAGTGCCTCTTATATCTAATAGTACATGAAGTAACCAAGAGAGCAGACAGGATAACTACTATACCAAGTTATCTACTTCTCATATTAAACCTAATGTTTACCCTTATTTAAGTGGTTTTCCAGATTAGTCAGCCATACAAGTGGTTACATATTTGGGCTATTCCTCTTTCCCCGTCACCTTCCAATTTACCTCTGGTATATTTAATAGCATTAGTCATCTTGCTCTCATTGCATATAAACAATTATAATACCAAGGAAATGTTTTACCCCCAAACCAAAGTTGGCATGTGGTTTTCTAACTATAAAATTGCTTGTTTTTTAGCTGTTGTCTTTAATGGCAGTTTATTCTGTTACTGGTTGATCAAAACTGAAAGGAAAAGCCATTGTATAAGATAACAGTATTTATTAATTTCACATGTAGACACCATTATTAAAGATGATGCAAAACCTGGAGGGTTGGGGACAGGACATTATATTCTTTTGTAGCATTCCCTGTGACATGTACAGCTGAATTAGCTTGAAAACTTTGCCTCTATACCAGGAATGAAGACACAAGTCATAAAGTGGGCTCAAATAGGGTACAACTTTATTTAACTTAAAGCAAAAAAGGGGGTCATAAGGTACTGAATAGACCAATTCTCTCAATGCCGGATTGGGGCCGTGGCAATCTGGCCTTTCCATTCCCTTCACCCCAATGCTGGCCTTTGATGCCGGTCTGTCAAGGCTGTAAATACCCTAATCTGATCTTGGAAGCTATACAGGGTCAATAACTCAGGTTAGTACTTGGAGTACATAAATGACAACCAGGTGCTGTTGGTTACATTTTAGAGGAGGGAACTGGCAAAACCACCACTGAATATTTCTTGTCTAAGAAAAGCCTATGAAATTGTGGGGTCACCATACGTCACCAGGTGACTTGAAGGCACATAGACACACACATGTTAGCCTAAAGCTAACAACCATTAGTGTGGGTCATTTAAAACAAAGATGTATCTGTCCATTTCTTCCTGTATTGATAATATGCTGCATTGCTATGATCAGTATTTTTTTTTCCTGCTGGATACATGAGGATAATACTTTCAACCTCAAGTTAAATTCACATGGTTGTAAGAGCAGTGGCATTCATCGTTGGCCCTTTAGCCACATAAATGTATTTCCTTCCTTAACCAATCAGCAGTAAATAGGAAGAAGAAACAGGTTTACTTCCCATAGGTTGGGAAAGTGCCCCCAATAGGTAGTTTTCCTCACTCTTTGGAAGCAGTGCTACCTGATCTCCATTTCCTATTGTTTAGGAGTAGAGGTAACCTGTGCACCTCTTATATGCCAAACAACATTGTTGTGACTAAAAAGAGATTTATTCATAGTTTCCATTTCTTCCGTATTCAACAGGAATAGGTCTTCACAAGAACACAGATATTAGCAATGCAGGAAAAAAATGGGCAGGCACCTCTTGGTATTACAGCTAAATAAATATCTACCTGTATATCTATCTGCTAGCCAGAGAATATAGTGTGTGGGAACAGTTTATTTCAGCTTCATAGCCCAGATTCAACTGCCTTTTGTCCAGTCTTTCAAAAATGTTTAAATAAATGTAGACCTCCAAACAGGAAGATACAAAAGTTCATGATCAAATCCCTGAAGACTTTTTTCCTCCACCCAGAAATTGTTACTATCAGCTTTGGCAAGAAGGTGGCACCATTATCCTGAAGTTTATTCACCATAGGCTACTGATTCAAATACAGGATACCTCTAAAGTTAGACTGCTGCATACAACTGCCCAATTTGTGGCCATAATCTGATTCATAAGATATGAAATACTGACACCACTCTTAAGTATTTGTCTATTTGAGATCAAAACTATATTAAGAATTGTATTGCAGTTTGCAGGTAACTACTGAGAAGGAGTACAGTACTGTATGTTCTCATCTCTGATTTATTCTTAATTGTATGTTTACATCACTGAGTTAAATAAAGTGGGCTGCACCCACTTCTAATAAGACCGATTTTTCCATGTTCCAACAGAAAAATGCATAGGTGTCTAAGGCACATTCCTTCAGCACATTTCATGCAGTCTGGATTTAGAGCCAGGAGCAGAGCAGAGAGCTTAAAATATTTTATATTCTTTTTCCTTGCATGTTATTGGGCAGGATGGAGGTCTGTGTGATACCAAATAACAGTAATACATTTAAAAAAGCTTATTGTGCCTTGTATGTATATAGTTCAAACAATAAGAACTTCCAGCAGCCTGTTCCGACAGTGCCACATGCTCATAAGTAGACATCCACAAGCAGTACATGAACAATAACTCCCACCCACTGTCCTTTCCCAACACCATGTACAGGGAGGAATATTGCCTAAATATAATACCATGATAACAACTAGTCATTGATAGTTTTATAATAATTTTGCTGTTGTTATCATGCACAAGACCTCCAGCAGTTCCTGGATGTGATTTAAGCAAACAAATGTAAAGGTGAGGATCCAAAGTACAGTTGGATTGTTAGACACCTAATCTTTTAACTGGAAATGCCATGAACTACATTTAGGATCTCTGGCTAATTTTTGTAAAGAATGTGTTCTTTGCTGATCACACTTCTTGATTAGTAGTGGGGAGGCAGCATGGATGCAATGATTCACTTGTGCAAGAAAATGTTCTATGGCCCTATCCAGATGGGCCATTAAGCACATACTCAGTACGTGCTAGGGTTGCCCAGGAGCGTCATTTTTAGATGTTCCCTAACCCTAGTATGTACTGAGTATGTCAAAATGGCGGTGCCCTGTCTACATGGGCGCTGCCATTTTGATGTAATGGCCATGTCATGTCCAAACAGTGCGGCACGGCCGTTACATCTTGGTGCCGCTGAAGGGCGCTTGTGGCGCCCTTTCAGCGGCGCCCAAAGGAGCTCCAAAACGGAGCTCCTTTCACACTGCGTATCGCTGGTGTGGCCTTTACACGGTCACGCCAGCGATACTAAAGAGAAAGGGGCCAAGCGGCCCCTTTCTCTCTCTCCCCGCCGCTCTTGGGGTGTCCTTGGGGCATGAGGCCCCAAGGACACCCCTTTCCAGGCCGCGGGGAAGAGGCCTTTTGCCGCTTCCCCAAAGACAGCAAAAGCGGTGGATCAGGGTCTCTGGGGCTGTCGCTGTGGCAGCTCAGCCCCTGATCCGTAGGAGAAAGAGGCGGGTGCCGGCTGACCCAAAGGGGCAGTCTGTACCCCACCTATATATGCTCAGGAACACTCAAAATGTTTCTCATTAAACATTCTCCATCTTTGATTTACTCATTGCTAGGCATTTATCACTGTTCTTGCAGTGTATCATTGGGGATTATCACACTCCTTTCCTCCCAATCTGGGCATGGGCTGAGACCAAGCTGGGACCATGTGTTATTGCACAACTCCATGTCCAGATCGTTACCATCCTGTACCCAATCAGAACATCTCCCATTACTTTGCTAAGAACAGAAAAGAAGCAATTTTAGTTAAGTATGTGAGAAGCCCTGATGTGGCATGGGATAGTAATGATCTGGGCATGGAGCTGTGCGATAAGACATGGTCCCAGCCTGGTCTCAGCCCATGCTCAGGTCAGGAAAAGACAGCCAGTGCGATAATCTCCAATGTCTACTAGATTAAATGAACATGTCATTTCTTACTTGCCTTTAGCAAAACTCCTTATTAATATTTTTTTAAAATACATTTGAAGGAAGAATGAAGTGTACAGTGCACCCGCGTCATGTGCAGGTGCGCTATACATGGCTTTCAGCATATGTTGAAAGCCACAAAACAAAACCAGCAATGGAGCGTGTGCCTGTGGCATGCATGCCACGCTGCGCCACCTGCATAAGCCCCATTATTTTCAATGAGGCTCAGGCATGCACAGTATTTGCCTTATACAGGAAGGGTGGTCTGGAACAGATCCCCTGTGTAAGGCAAGGGAACACTGTATATGTGGCACAGTTGGATGTGAGTAGAAAAAAGAAAAGAGAGATGACGGTCAGTGAAAAAGCTTAATTGAACAAGTTGTAAAATGAGATTGCATGCCTTTCTCAGTCTGAAAATTCCCTCCAGCCCCAGGGAACAATCATATTATGGGATTTGTAGTCCATCTGGAAATAAAGTCCAGGCCGGAGTAAGGCAAATTTAATATGACAAAAACATAGAAGTTTTGAAGGAGCCAATGATGAAATGTGCCCCAGGGGTCAACAGTGAAAAATTCCATGCCACTTTCTGTAAATTTCTACTCTGAAAGCTAACATTCCAAGTAATTAAATAATCTGCATAAAAATATCATTTTCTGCATAGAAAAGTCTGCTTTCTTTGCAGACAACTACATGCAAGTTTTGCACAGAATAAATCCTTAATTGTGCATAGATTTTGAAAGCTACATGGATTTTAGAGACTTTTTCTCAGCAAAGAAGAACATTGCTATAATTGCTAATTGCTTCCTTCAAGGACAAACCTAGTGAAAGATTTGCTGACAGCAAGCAGCAGCACTGGCTTGGAATTTGCACAAGTGTCATATACTAGGAAGGTCTGCCTGCTTGACCTAGCATTTCCTACTATCTGGAGTAGGATACTGCTGACCTGGCAATCCTAGGGGGAGGATTCCTGAAACTTTAACTTATTTTCTTTCCTCTATCAGCTCTAATTTTTTTTAAAAATGTTATTGTTACTTCACTCTATGGCTATCAGCAGTCCAATAGTATTGTTTGCTCCAATAAAATGCACCATGGGAACCAATGTTATATCATGGTGGCGCATCATTGCCAGACGTAACTGGAAACTATGGCAATGGTAAATCCAAATACCATTTGGAATTCCATAACAAGAGCCAGCCTGGTGTAGTGGTTCAAGCACTGAAATATGACTCTGGAAGACCAGGGTTCAAATCTTTGCTTGGCCATGAAACCCCATTAATTGACCTTGGGCAAGTCATAGTCTCTCAGCCTCACAGGATGGCAAAGGCAAACTCCCTGTGAAGAAACTGGGCAAGAAAACCCTGTGATAGAGTCACCTTAGGGTTTCCATAAGTTGGCAATGACACGAAGGCAAACAATAACAACAAAATCCAAATACATCTTGTCAAGAAAACTTTATGATTGGGTTATCGTTACTCCAGGTCAGCTTAAGGTACATCACAATAACACATTTATATTACTGACCATTTGGCTGATAATGTCATACAACAGCAACAAAAACCATTTTATAGCTTCCTTTGGTCACTTTCTGCTCTCAGGGGCTAAAAGAATTGATAAATCCCGGTTTAAAATATGGTGCTAATAGTGCCAAGGTCACAGGTCTGATCCCCATACAGATCAAGAGGATTTAAAAAAAAAAAAAACCTTTGTTTTCCCTCTTCCCTCTCTCCCCTGTTCACTGCATCAAATTACAGTGTCTCAGCCCTCCTCCCTACCTCTCTTTGTAATGTGCATTAATGGAGCCTTTCCTTTGAACATTAGATAGTGTTTTTAGGCCATGAGAAGCATATCTTCCAACTGCATCCTGACCAACAATCCCATAAACCTTTGAGTCACAGCAGCTCTTACATTATATAATAGACATCCAGTTCCCCATCTGGAAGAGTTTTCTTTTCAAATGAAGCTCCCCTCCCCTCCAAAGAGACCCCTCCCCCATATTCCAAGGAAGTTAGTCCACTGATGAACAGCTTTAACCACCAAGAAACTCTTTGTAATGTTTAGATGTACTTTGAACCCATTGGTTCAGGTCTTGACCTTTGGAGCAACAGCAGATAAATTTACTCCTTCATCTGTGTGACAGTCATTAAAATATTTGGAGTTGGAAACTGTATCTCTTCATATTCTACAGGCTAAACATATCTGGCTTCTTCAACCTATCCTGGGTTTCCAGGCCCCTCATCCTCTGTTACCTTCCTCTAGAGGTGTTCTAGTTTGCTGATGTCCTTCCTCAGCTGTGGCCCTAGAATTCTACACGTTTCTCAGCCACTTCTTGTTTGATAAAACTATGGAGTGGGTCTCCATAGGATCCAACAATGGAAGCAGAAGAGCATGAAACCACCAGATCTAGAAGCAAATTAAGAAGGGAGGATTTCTGCTGAAACTTAACAATAAACTTTAATCATACAGGGTCTGTTTTACAGAAAAAGTTGTGCAAGCTAATGGCTTCTCTTAAAGAAACCGGTTTATTATGTGGCAAAAAACATAAGTACCAATAGCTGCAAGGGAGCCTCTATTTTCAAGCAAGTCACCAAAACCAAACAATGATCAGAGCTGGTAGCAATTACAGCTTCTATTACCCTGGCATATTTGCTTAATTGGGACCAGAAAAGAAAGCCCCACATCCTTGGGGAAACCAAAGTATCTGACTAAAAACAATATCATGCCATACGTTTATATTCCCAGGAATAATGATGATAATAATAATAAAAAAATAAATAAAAACTTAGTTGGGTGTGTTTTGAAGAATCCCATTCCTTATTCAACAAACTCACATTTTCAAAATCAAAAGGTTGACTTATTTCTTCTACTTCATCCAGTTCCATTTGTTTCTTTCTATTAATGGAGGGGATGGCCAAGAATAAGACATTTACAAAGTTACTTTTTTGGACTGCAACTCCCAGAACCCACCAGTCAGCACTGCCCATGCTGGCTGGGGAACATGCAGTGTTGTAGTCCAAAAAAGATAATTTTCTAACATAGTCCACAATCTGCTTAGCACAGAAAATCTAAAACCACCAGGAGGAAATGGAAAAGCCATCAGTTTGTACTTCAGTTTGGCATACCGCTTAGCCTAACGATAGCCTCAGAACTATAAATATATTTTTTCTTTTCTTTGTGCAGTAGTGAACCAGGGGTGACTGCAGTCCAGTGTCTAGTAGTTCAAGTGGTTCATGTCACAACCCAGAAGTCAGTTCTTTTCAATTCTCACCCCATGTATGTAACTGCCTTAAGGAGTATTATTTTATTTTAGATTTTCTTTTATACTTATAAAGTGTTTTACAGGGGACTTTACAACTGTGTGCTACGCTCTTGCTAATGGTTCCATTTTGTTTTGTTTTATTTGGTGGTGGTTGTTTCAATAGATAGGTGTCTTGTTTCTTGATTTATTAATTTTGAAAACCCACCCTGGCACCAGATTGGTGAAGGGCAATTCTATAAAGTCAACATTTCAAATAAATGAAGAAAATATCCTGACATCTACTTTGCACTGTGATTGAAACAACAGGTCTGGCGAGGCCATCATGTTTGTGAATCAGGAGGGTCAAGCTGTTCTCTGGTGTACGGTTACCTACCCTCTCAGGTTTTTCACAGGCAAATAAAATTCATTTTCCTCTTCCTGAGATTTTTTAGAAAGGGAAAGAAGAAAGAAAGAGAAAAAGAGAGAGAGAAGAATACCCCGAGGGATTTTTGTTTTGTTTTCCTTTCCCTAAAGGGCCACGTTTGCAGCTTTTGTCCCTGGTATTCACTGCAAGTTTCACACATCGTAAACTTGAGAGTAGGAAATGAAAAGGCTGAAGGTTCTTCAGTTACTGGTCAAATGGCTATTTATAGGCCTCTATAAAAAAAATCAGGCCCAGATTTTGAAGTTAGCAAGGCAGCTTTAAATATCAAAGTTGTCTTTGAATGCAGGGATTTGTTTCACAAAGGCTGTGGTTTAATAATCAATGTGAAATGCTATCCTATTCAGAGATTGGCCCCCACTAGCTAATCCCAGCTACTTTCTCTTTAATTGGGAGAAGGGGGGAAAATGTGAGAAGCTGTGCCCAGCCGAGCCCTGCTTTCTGACAGTGTTCTAATTCTGATGCTATGCTGTTAGCACAGAGAGGCAGGCAATTTTCCTTGCAAGGGGTAAATACAATGGCACACCAGGCTTGCTACTAATTGCTAAATTCGAGTTCGCCAGACATTTATTTAACACTAATTGCATCTGTAAATACTCCAGTGTGTGAAAGTTGTGAGCAGCTCCTATAACAAGAGGAAACCCTCAAATGATACTTTCTAGAAGATGGGGATGGCCACAGCTGCCTTATGAGCCTTTACAGTTTCACCCATACTGTGTAGCTCATCCAGAAGACATCTTGACCAACAGATTTAGGTGCAAGTTTTCTCATAATGGCCCCAGTCCAACACACCTTTGACAATGGGCGTCACTACTGTCACATAAAAAATTCTCTCACACAAATTCGCTCCCGTGCCATTCTGTCTGCTGCTCCATGAGATTTTACCACTGACTGAAGGTTGATAGATGGTTATGGAAGAGACAGCTGTTTTGTCTGTGGCATCTGAAATCTGGAATCTCCTTTTCAGGAGCTGCATTTACAGTCAGCCCTCCATATCCATGGATTCTTTATCCATAGATTCAAGCATGCATGGTTTGAAAATATTCAAAAATATATTGATGTTGCCATTTTATATAAGGGACACCATGTTATTATCCATTGTATTTAGTGGGACTTGAACATCCATGGGCAATCTTGGAACCAAACCCTTGTGGATCCAAGGGCTCACTACACCTTTTTCTTTATCAAACCTGTTGCGAATTCCCTATTATGCAGAAATGTAATGAATTTCACCATGCCACACAAAAAAAGTCATCAAAATCCTCCTCCCATCTTTGTAGAAACTGAATGGCCTAACTTAGTTATTTATTATTTATTGTATTTATATAGTTCCCTTTCCCCCCATTTTTCTGTGCTGCTCCAGTCACAATTATATTTGATATTGATTTTATTGCTTTTTAACAAAGTTGTATTGAGGTGCCTGTTCAGTCAAAAAGCAATCTAGCCAGCTTAATATAAATACATTTCCCATTTGCCCTGGTGACAGTCCTTTCTGCTAGAGCTCAGAGGTAAGTCTTCCAAACAGTGGCACCTCACTGATGAAAATCTTTCTTCCATCCATTTGCCTGTCCCTGTCTTTTATGGTACTCAAACACCAAATGAAAATATTGTTGTTCAGCCAGGACTTACACTGAATTTTGTTTTTATTACTGTGCTCCTTTAAATTGGACTCTCTCCTACTATTTTTCTTTTTTAGTCTTATTGTTAATGTTTGTGCTTGTTATTTTTTATTGGGAAGAGATCATTTCCTGTAATTGTAAAGCTCAGTGATTATCCTTTTGGAAGCAAAAAGGTATCCCTAAACAAATTAGTAGTTTCTGTTTATGAGGTAGACTCTGTAAGTATGCAAAGGTAACCACTAAATCCAAAGCTTTGTTGTTGTTTTGTGCCTTCAAGTCATTTCCAATTTATGGCAACTCTAAGGTGAACCTATCACAGGATTTTCTTTGCAAGATTTGTTCAGAGGAGGTTTGTCATTGCCTTCCTCTGAGGCTCAGAGCATGTGATTTGCCCATGGTTACGCAGTGGGTTTCATGGCCAAGCTGAGAATCAAACCCTGGTCTCCAAAGACATAGTCCAACACTCAAACTACTATGGCAATTTGGCTCCAAAGCTAGTCTTACCTAAATTAAATACCTTAGTCACAACTGACTTGTGCCCTGTCAATTTTGATGGGCCTTTTCTAGATATGTGTAATGGCAAGCTTAGCCTTGTGTTCAGGTATATGCAAATGTGTTATTGTTTAGATATATGCAGTTGTATTGTTTTTAAATCTATGATAAGAGCTTGTAAGTTTCTAGGACTCTTGGGATGTTGTTGGTGACAGGTTAGCATTTAAAAATAACCAGTTCTGGAATGATATATCTTTAGGCATTTATTTGGGATTTTATTTTTTGTAATCCATACATTTGTTGCTAACTTTATTGCCAGTTATACTGCTTGTATTATTGCTGTTATAATTAGTATAAACCTTACAGTCTTGAGAACACAAACGTCAGAGTATCCCCAGCTGGTCACAGTGAGACTTGCTTCTTCGTAAATGAGCTCCCAGAATCCCAGACCATTGGTCATATTGGCTGGGGCTTCTGGAAAGAAATCTAAAACAACTGGCCAAAAGTTCAGAAACAGAGTGATGGCATTCATATACTGTACATGCATGCACACTTTACTTTTATTGTTAGAGATGGAGGGGGTTCACATTTTGTAACAATATCTGAAAATAACATATATTGTTATTTCACATTTGATTACTGGAAATTTATGACATTTCATATTTGATGCCTAATAAAATATAGACTAGTAAGAGATGCCAACTATTTTTGAGCCATAGATTTTTCAGTTTTGAGATACAAATTCAAATTTGATTTTGAATTTGCAAATGAATGGTAAAAACAGAAATAGTAATTTTTATAGAATGCAAGGATGCTTTACCTCTGCCTTAACAACTGCTTTTTACTTTTTCTCTGTTTCTCTCTCTTTCCTCCATTTCAACTTCAGAGCTGTGTTTACCATATTATAAGGGGAAAGAAGATTGCCAACAGAAAACTACAGGGAAGGGAAGTGTTAGGCAACCTTTTCCCATTTGCCATTTCCTCACTGCAAATTCCATCATCTCCAGTCCTTTTTGCAGCTGCTTGGTGGCATTTGGGTTTCTCCTCCTTGTGTTTGCCACCACAAGTTCAGCTGCTAGAGCAATAGTGCTCAAAACACAGCTATAATCACGAACATCATTTTACGTCCTTTTGTCATGTGAATGAGAATAGTAAAACCACTAGTAGAATTCAAGCTCTGGGAACCAGTCTTAAGCTGTGGGACACTGTCTCCCCATTTGAATTTCACAGGGTAGCACAACCTAAGAGAATCATGCAATAAAGAAAATGATACCCTACATGTTGAAAACCTATAATAATGTGATGATAAGTTTATGGTTAGGCTTTGCATTGTGGTGTGTGAGTAAGCTTTTAAAAAAGCAAGCTGATGTTTGGCAGTATGTGAAACAGATGGTTGAAACAGCAAGACTGGACTGGTGTATCAGGCCACAGGGCAAACACTGACATCTGATATGTCCAGTTAAACTGAGCTCAACCTCAGACCAACAGCAGTGTCTTTTATGTATTTCACTTCAGCTGTGTGTAAAGCAACAGGGAAAATTCAAAGACATAGCTGTGTTAGTCTGTAGAATCAGTAAATCAGTATATATGTACTGTAGTACCTTTGAGACTAACTGAAAGAATTTGGCAGCATGAGGTTTCGGAGACTTGGTCTACTCCCTCAGATGAATTTGGAGGAAAGTAGACAAGCATCTGATGAAGTAGACTTAAGTCTACAAAAGCTCATGCTGTCAACTTCTTTCTTTCAGTTAGTCTCAAAGGTGCAACAGGAAAAAAGTATACTAAGGCATATCCAGGCCTAACTAAACCAATTTAATAAAAATTTAAATGTCAGTGGCTCTCCAAAGAAATTCTTAAAATGTTTCTTGTCTAGGTGCTGTGAATTATGTGTTTGGGATAGTTAACCCTTAGCAGAAGTGCAAAAACCAGAAACCTTTGTTGGGAGACATAATCAGATTCACAGATTTGAAATCCATCTGTGTTTTGTAGGGCTGTGCAATTGATTTGGACAAATTCCAGGCTGAATTATTCCAATTCAAGGTGCATGTACTGTAGAAACAGTTACGTTGCCGCCACAAGTATTGTATCTCTTATCTATGGAATCATGGAATTTGTAGTTATTTACACATTTTTTAACTTTCCCTGCTAAAGAGTGCTGATGCCTCACAAAACTACAAATCATAGGATTCTGTAGAATGGAGCCATGGCAGTTAGAGCAGCATCAAACTGCATTATTTCTATGAAAGGATGCCAAACTAAAGATAGAGCAAGTTTGCTTTCTGCAGCTCCAGGGACTAGAACCTGGAGCAATGGATTCTAGCTATAGGAAAAGAGATTCCACCTAAACATCAGGAAGATCTTGCTAACAGTAAAAGCTGTTCAACAGTGGAACACACTCCCTTGGAGTGTAGTGGAGTTTCCTTCTTTGGAGGCTTTTAAACAGAGGCTGGATGGCCATCTGTCAAGAGTGCTTTGATGGTGTATTCCTGCATGGCAGGGGTTGGACTGGCTGGCCTTTGATGTCTCCCTCCTCCTTTGCTATTATTCTATAGTGTAGATGGACGCTCAGAATAGTCTAATAATTCCTGGGGAAGATAATCCATACTGGCCAGTCTTGTGGTTGCGGCACTAGGATTTGCATTCTCTCTTCCCACTTCTAGGCTCTGTCAAGGAAACAAGAAAATTGAGTGCCTTGCCTGTGGTCTGAAGGAAGACACAACAGTCTTCCATTCCAGAATTCCACCATGTCATCATGTTCTTCTGTGCACAAGGCTTGATTCATGATACAGGTCCTACTTTCTGGCAGGGATGCAATTCATCACTAATATTCACCTTAAAAAAAATCAACAATGAATAAGCAGTCTTCTTCCCAATACAAAAAAGACTTTGAAAATCACAATTTTTGAAGCCTATTCGCAATTCAGCATGTATTTTGCACAAAATTTGCAAGTGGCTATTTCATATAAAACAGCATTTTCTGCACAGGACACTACATTATCTCTGCAGGAAATAATATTTCTACACAGAAACATTATTTGCTGTGTAGAAAAAGCTGTTGAAATTGCAAATCAACCATGTGTGAATTTTGCATGGAATATCTCCAATTACACCTTTTTCTGCAGATTAAACATAAAATAATATTTCCATTCAAAAACATCATTTTCTGCAGAAAATGATGTCTCATGTGCAAAAAATACTATTTTCTGTGGGAAACAACTATGTGCGACTTTCACACAGAATAAGTTCCTATTTGTGAAGATTATGTGAGTTCAAGATTCGTCTTGTCAGGGTTCCTTTATAAAAAAATTTTAAAAACATATTTTTCTATCATTTAAAAAATATTTTAAAATATTATTTCCTCTGGAGCATTCATAGCAAAGTGGAAGCCTTGTATTGTGTATATGTTTCTGTCTGTTGTGACTGCGCATATCTGGTGGTCCCTTTAAGACACTGAGGAAAAGGGCAAAATGTTCATTTCAAGCTCTCACCTACCACCTTTTTTCATGGCACAGCTGCTCCCTTTGCACCCAGTCACTTTGGGAGTAGCAACTGAGCATCAATTCAGAAGCCTCTCACCTGTGTTGGCCTTGCAGCAAAAGCTGACCCAGGCAAGAGGCTTCTCCGTTGCTTCTCCCTTCACACCCAATCACCCTGGGAGCAGCAACGGAGAAGCCTCTCATCCATTCTCCCCTTCCAGCAAAGGCCAGTGCATAGAATCATAGAATCATAGAGTTGGAAGAGGCCGCATGGGCCATCCAGTCCAACCCCTTGCCATGTAGGAAATCACAATCAAAGCATCCCCAACAGATGGCCATCTAGCCTCTGCTTAAAGACCTCCAAGGAAGGAGACTCCACTACACTCCGAGGGAGTTTGTTCCACTGTCGAACAGCCTTTACTGTCAGGAAGTTCTTCCTAATGTTGAGGTGGACTCTCTTTTCCTGTAGCTTGCACCCATTGTTCTGGGTCCTGTCCTTTGGAGCAGCAGAAAACAAGTTTGCTCCCTCCTCAATATGACATCCTTTCAAATATTTAAACAGGGCTATCATATCACCTCTTAACCTTCTCTTCTCCAGGCTAAACATCCCCAGCTCCCTGAGCCATTCCTCATAGGGCATGGTTGCAGACCTTTAGTCGCCCTCCTTTGGACACGCTCCAGTTTCTCAACATCCTTTTTAAATTGTGGTGCCCAGAACTGGACACAATATTCCAGGTGAGGCCTGACCAAAGCAGAATACAGTGGCACTATTACTTCTCTTGATCTAGACACTATACTTTTATTGATGCAGCCTAAAATTGCATTGGCCTTTTTAGCTGCCACATCACACTGTTCAGTCATGCAAGAGGCCTCTCAGTCATTGCTCAGCGAACTGCTCAGTTGCTGTTCCCAAGGTAACTGGGTGTAAAGGGAGAAGATTCTCCCTGGTGAGGAAGAACTCTCAATCCTTTTTTGATGGGGTGGAGAGGGCCGTAGCCGGTGTGGGTGTAGGGAGTTTACAGAGGCCACATGCTCTGAACTAGAAACTGATGTGAAGGAGGAAAGGAAGAGATTTGAATTCCAGGAGCTACTCCAAGGTGAAGGATTCTTTCTAAGAATTGATCCCAAATACTCCTCCTCTTTCCCCAGAGATATGCTGTCTTTAACACACAACTTCAAGTGCCCCCCACCACACATACACAAACAACATTGTTTCTTCTGCTTCCTGTTCTCTTGGCCTGTCTAATGAAAGAAAACAGGAGCAGCAAAGCAGCTCCAACCTTCCTGCCATATCCCAGCAAAGCTCACAAAGTTTAAGCAGGGTGCGTAATCTGAAAGCTCCTTTTTTGCTGCCACTTATCCCCTGCTGCCACATGCTCTAACTCCTTACTACAGTCAACTAGTTTGTTCCCAGAGGGTACCACCCTGAACCACAGAAGCAATGCCCTGTCCAAGCCTTGCAAATTTCCCAAGTGCCAGTGCCACTGCTAGTAAAAGATGTAGTTAAGGAAGTGACTTCACATGGGCAGATAAAGAGCGGGAGAAACCACCACATGAAGCAATCAGTGAGGCTGCATGGGATGAAGATGGGATAATTAGTTTTTGAATACAAATGAAACTGGATGTGCTTCTTCTGGTTTGCTGTTATGAGCACTGCCTGTGGCTATAGCCATCTTGCTCATGCTGTCATAGGTCTTGGACACTAACATCAGCAGAGTTTGTTTTGTGAATTGTTTTTCCTATTAGATTTTTGGAGCTCAGGGTAATGGGATTTTGAAGCGAGAGAAAAGGGAGTTGGGAAAAATGCAGCCACACCAGTCCCTGTTTGTGGCAGTCCTGTTCATGTATGAGGCCTGTATCCTATTTATGTTGCTGCATGCCTTCAAGTCTTTTTTGACTTATGGTGACCCTAGGGGGTCATTATGGGGTTTTCTTGGCAGGTTTCTTCAGATGAGGTTTGTCATTGCCATACTCTGAGGCTGAGAGAATGTGACTTGCCCAAGATCACCCAGTGATCGCTGACCCTGGTGTCCAGAGTCATAGTCCAATGCTAAAACCACTATATCATGTTGCCCTATTTATAGTTTAGGGTAGTTGCCCAGTGTTCCACCTTGAAAAAAGGCCTTGAATGAGACTTTTATTCTTTCTCCCTGTTTTTACTTTGGCTTTATTCCCCTGTTCTCTTTATTCTTCTAGATTTTATGTTTATGTTGTACTAATATACATGATGATTTTAACATCAAGTGAACCATCATTGGATAGTATATAGGTAAGCAATTAGGTAAAAGAGAATATACAGTACTTGTCTGTGGCCTTTGTTCCATTTCATGGATCAAACCCCACACCAGTCTAAGCTAAAACATTTACAATGAACAACCTGATCAGATGTCAATCCTTTTATTACCTTCTTCTACTTCTTACTTTTTTAAAAAAAAAAAAAAAACACTAGGCCACATTTATCAAGATTTCTATTAATGATGTCATGGAAGATTAGGTCAAAACAATGGCATGGGATCTAGTTTAATGAAGAAATGAACATAGTTAAATCGGATAGGTGGTCATTTTTATTTATTTGGGTATTTAAAAAGAATCAAGTGTCAAAAATGTGATGGGCTTAAGTTGATGCAAGCAGACATAGGAACATTCTTGTGTAGATTTAAAGACCACATAAGGGAGCATTGAATACACCAGTTTTGAGGTGTACCAACTGCTCTTGGCACATAGGTTGAAAAGGGGAGAATAGACCAGCACAAAGGCATTTAACTATAAGACTCAAGTTCAGAATGTGTTGTAATTTAAAGTATAATCAAGGGAGCAGGAATAAAATGAGGAGCCAGCATGGCATAGTGGTTTGAGCATTGGACTATGACTCTAGAGACCAGGATTCAATTCCCAGCTCAGCCATAAAACCTCCCGGATGATCTTGGGCAAGTCACAGGCTCTCTGCCTCAGGGGAAGGCTAAGGCAACCCTCCTCTGAACTAATCTTGCTCAAGCTGGAAATGACTTGAAAGCAAACAACAAAACACTCTACCAAATCTGCTCCCCAATGAAATTTTCTTTCAATTTCCTGATTTCTAGCATTTGGGACAAGTGACTTGAAGGCACACGCATATACACACATGGAATGGATTCTCCAGAGACACTCAGAAACTATAATTTTGCTTCTTGGCTTCTCCCTTGGGAAATCAGCCAAAATGAAGAGAGAGAGAGAGAGGGAGAGAGAGAAACTAGTAAGGAAAACCTATTGTAACAAGAAAAACAATGGGGAAAACAGGTGTCCATGTAAACAGACATGAAGGCTTTTACAGGGTAAAGAAACCAGTTGATTTATGGCAATCTGAAGGCAGACACTTTTAAGACAAGTGGGTTCTCAGATTTTGAAAAGAGAGAGAAAGACCTTCATATTTTCTGACCTTCCATTCATTAACAACTCCTTAGCAACAATTGTTCCAAACACTGCTAGCTTGGCTAGGAAAGAAAGTGATCAGCCTCCCAAGAGAAACAGTGAGAGTGAGGAATGGCCTGGAGTGCCCAAGACTAAGAGCTTCAGACCAAAAATCAATATATAGTTAAGAAGGGCAGTGTTTTTGTTTTTTAACAGGTCTCTTTCCATAGAGCTACAATTAAACAACAATTGAAACAAGATTGTAAAGCAAGTTATTTGCACTATATGCTTCAATAGTATTTACATTCTATGTAAGTTTATGAATGGTTTGGGAGGAAATATTAATCATGTCCTCACACTATAATAAAATATCCTCCTTCTTGGATCTTTTTGTACTACATGGTTATAGTGCTATGATTCCACTTTAACAGCCATGACTACAGGGAATCCTAGGATATTTTGTTTGGTGAGACACTTGAGCTCTTGGACTGAGAATTGTAAATATCTCTTCCCAAACTGCAGATCCCAGGATTCCATGGGATACTGTCATTGTGATCAAAGTGGAATCACAGTGCTGTAATTGTATAGCGTGTTTATTTTTCTGTTAATATAATTTGTAGGTAAATGATTACTTTCTGGGAATAGCCTTGTCTAGGTGGTCAATTACAAGTCTTCTCAATTCTAAAAAGGAGAGGCATCACCAGGGGAGGGACACACGATACTGATTTAATAAAATTTGCATACACTAATATATGTGTGTTGTTGTTCTGTGTAGTTTCTGACTTCAAGTAGTTTCTGACATCAGTTAGGTGACCCCAAGGCAGCCCTATCATGGGGTTTTCTTTCCAATAATTTTTCAGGGGGTGGAGGTTGTGATTGCCTTCCCCTGAGGCTGAAAGTATGTGACTTTCCTAAGGTTACCCAGTGGGTTTCATGGCCCAGCTGGGAATCAAACCCTAGTCCCCAGAGTCCTAGTCCAACACTGAAACCACTACACCATGCTGTCTATCATATATGTATAGTGCCAAATTAGAAGTAATTTCTAAAATTTACAGAGACCATTTGGGGAAGATGTATGCTTGCTCAGTCTGTGATCCTGTTAAGAGGTTCCATAACATAACTCACATTGGTGTAACTCCACAAGACTACATGGGGCCAAAGGGGTCCTAGTTGCTGGACAGAGGAGCTCCATGGACAATTCTACAACCTGAGAGAAAGTTTGCATATGCTATCTAAATAAGGAGATTGCATATTCAATCTAGAGAATAGCAGGGATAGAAAGAATATTTGAATGCTTGAGTGGGATGAAATTAGGACTTTTTAACTATCCAAAAATTTCAGTGAAGAGAATATTCCATAAGCCCCTTTCTTGTTTTGTCCCCCAATTACCAAGTTGACTGGTCTCCCAACGTATCATGGTAAGTGGGCATGGGAGAGCCAGGAAAGGATCCTGGAAAGCTGAAGTTTTTAGATCCATGCTGGTCTTCCCCCTCCCAGTGATGTGCTGGATGGCCAACTGTGCTCTTTCCTAGAATTAGAGGAACTAAAGATGGTAGTATGCGCGCTAGTAAAGCTGGACTTTTGCAATGTACTCTACATTGGGCTACCTTTGTACCAAGTCCAGAAAGTCCAACTGATTCAGAATTTGGCAGCCAGACTGATTACGGGTACATCCAGGAGTGATCACATCACACTGATCTTAAAATCACCCAACTGGCTGCCAGTTAGTTTCTGCTTCCCCCAGAATGTGGAATGACCTGGTGGAAGAGATATAACAGCTGAAAATACTGGCTGCATTTTAAACAGCATTAAATACATGTCTTTTCTAGCAGGCCTATCGAGTCAACTTTAAATCATGAGTTTTAATCTGTATATGAACTCTTATAAATATATTTAACTATTTTATACTAGTGACATATTTTAAATGTGTTTTTAATTGTGTTTTGTATTTTAACATGCTCTACCCCACCTCAAGGCTTGAGGAGAGACTTTTCATCATCATCATCATCATCATCATCATCATCATCATCAAAAGACAGCAGAGGATCTGGAAGGCTGTAACCATGAATGCTTCTCCACTAATGCTGCATGGGGGTGAACCAGAGCTATCTCCCGCTCAAGACTTTTTCCCCATACAAAACATCTTTGAAAAACTGCAAAATGGTTGAAGACATTTGACAATGGGGAGAAAATGGATTAAATTATTCATTCTACCAGTGGGAATGAATAATTTAACGCAGCACATCCCTTTTTAAAAAGTCAAGCCACTTGTATAACTTGGCAGTTACACAATCATAAACCTCCAACAGGATTCTAGCCAATGCCTGCTATCCAGCTGCTAGCTGCTGATGGTGAAGTTCACCTTCTCTCTGTTCTTTTTCTTCTTTAAAACAAACTTGGAAAGTACAGCCCTTTAAATAGATGCATTCAACTGGAATATTCTCCACTCACACACACACACCTCTGTGTTGGTGGGCACCTTAAACCGTATCTTCCAGGAGCCAATATGGTGCAGTGGTTTGGATGCTTGACTAGGACTCTAGAGACCAGGGTTTGAATCCCTGCTTAGCCTGGTGGCCTTGGGTAAATCACACCCTCTCAACCTCAGAGGAAGGGAATAGCAAACCCTTTCTGAACAAACCTGATCAAGAAAACTTCATTATAGGTTTGCTATAGGGTCGTCATAAGTTAGAAATGACTGGAAGGTACACAACAACAATTGACCTGCAGCAATGAAATAATTTGGTTCTGCATTGAAATAAATGTCACCAGCTGATTATGAAATAGCAAACCCTGGTTAAAAAAACAAAAGCATACCTTTAGATTTCATCACACATAAGGTAGTCACACTTCGGTATGGATGCAAATTTTTGTTTATTTCATTCTTGTGCTCAAAAAAAAAAAAAGAATTTCAAAAGTTATTTTCAGTGAGATTGTAGGATGGTTTGGTGGCTTCTCACATATTGAATCAAGAACATGAGAGATACTGCAGACTGAGTCAGCCAGAAAAATCAGCAGTAGCAAAACATGTTATAAACCATACTGGTCATAAATTGCTGTTTGAAAACACTAAAAATCTGGACCATGCCAACAACTATCAGGTCAGAATGCAAAGGGAAGCCATTGAAATCCATAAATATTTGGACAACTTCAACAGGAAAGAAGAAACCCTTAAAGTTTGGTTACCAGTCCAGAAAAACACCAAAACCAAGACTCAGCAAATGCAAATGAAAACCACCTAGGATGGGGGGGGGGGGGGGTCCCAGCAGATAATGGATTATTAATTAAATAGACATGTAAATCACTTCCTCTCAATCAGCAGTATATGAACCCCACTCTCTTCCATGGCAGTATTTTCTGAAGGTGCCAGCCACAGCTGCTAGTGAAACATCAGGAATAAACTCTTCTAGAACACGGCCTATACCCTGAAAAACTCACAAAAAACTATGGATGCCATCCGTGAAAGCCTTTGATTAAATATGGATACAGCTATATTGTGTGTGGATGTGCTGCTTACAAGATGACCTGTGTGTGTGTGGGGGGGGGGGGATTGTTGCATGTTCAGAACAAACTTCCAGCTTCTGCAATGATTAAAAGAATGAGTTGTGATAGTGAAAGCTGACTTAATACCACCAGGATACCAAACAGTGGTTTGTATTAAAATCAATGCTTTTGTGCAAAACCACAATACAGTAAGCCCACCTGATCAGCAGGCTAGCTGTCTATTGACTGAAGCCACCATGGATCACCTCACCTCATATCAGCCAATATGGTCTTGAGCTCCCTTATTTTTCCCATTCATGGGGGTGGAGGGGGTGTGGAACCAAATCCCTGTGGATGGGAAGGGCTCACTGCACATTGTTTTCTTTGCAAAAGTATTGTTCTTTTGAACAAAAATGTGTTTTCTCACAAAATGCTGGTTTTGGCATAAACAACATTTTCACAAAACCTTCAAATACAAAAAATCTTTTAATGGTTGACCATTTTGGAGGTGGTGTCTTGATACATGTTCTCACTGGAAATTTATGAGGATCATTTTACAACTCTGCACTTGAACTCCCATTACCATTTTCTTTTTCCTTTTCTTGTCACTGATGAAAATTGACTCCCAAACTTGAAAGATTTAATGATTCTGTTAAATCTTCTACATTCTTCTAGTGTATATAAATTCCACTGTTAGAATGTTATGGCTAATATGTCAGGCATGCCTACGCAAGTATATCGTCTTCAGTGCTTGAAGGGGAAGTAATGATTGGCTTGGAGAGTAACCTCAGATTTTAAAAATATATATACTTTTTTGAAAAGGAAAAAAAATTGCAAACTTGAAACATAAGAAAGTAAAATTGAAATTTATCTAATACAATACTATAAGCCAGAATGATGTAGTGGTTTGAACGTTGAACTATGGCTCTGGAGTTAAACGTTTGAATCCCTGTTCAGCACTGGAAACACACTGGGCAACCTTGGGCAAAACACATTCCCTCAGCCTCAGAGGAAGGCAACGGTAAACCTTCTCTAAGAGCTTGTTCCCACTAGGGGAAACCCCGAGTTCTGAATCGAATCCAAGGAGTGGCGTTCACATTAGGATCCGATTTAAACCTAGAACGGTTCTAGAGCAACCCGGAATCGTCCCCACTAGAAA
>NC_056522.1:30625493-30649276 GCF_019175285.1 Sceloporus undulatus | reverse complement strand
CCCCCCCCCCTTTTTTTTTGGCCCTTTTGTGGAATGAGAAGGGGCAAAGCGGGATGAGAATGACTGGATAGAGATAGACTAGTGATAAAAATAAATAAATAAAATAATTTTTTTGCCAATTTCATTCACATGTATTAGTACAAATAATTTCAAAAGTATTCTCCCTAATGGGTGAGGTCATATTTTGTGCAGTTTTGGATTCTCTCCCCTGCCCCCCCCCCCCCACACACACACACTTTTGGACTTTCTGTGAGAAATTTGAACATTTTCACAAAATAATGTATTATTCTAGGTTAGAATGTTGTTTTGTACAAAATATCTCTCAGTAGTTGATCATCTTCTCAATTGTGTCTCTCAGTGTCCCCTCTACATTGAGCTGCCTTTCGATAATGTTCAGAAAAGCTGGTTACAGGGAACATGTAATTCCCCTGTTGAAATAAGTTTCTCTGACTGCTGGTTTAATGCTGGGCACAATGCAAAGTGCTGGTTATGACCTATAAAGTCCAGTATGGCTTGGGTCCATACTCTATGAAAAACCATATTTCTCAATATAAGCCTAACTGAGTTTTAAGACATCATCAGGGGAGTCTTCTCAGTCACTGTTCCCAGACTAGAGAATTGCTTTCCACAGGAATCTAGACTGACCTCCTCTCTCCTCTCTTTCTGCAGGCCCTTATTATTATTATTATTTGTATTTTTTTAAATATGTTGTTAGCTGCCTTGAGTCACTATCATGATAAAGGTGGGATTTCCTTGCTAATTAAGGAAATGGCAGTTTCACATATATGGTAACATGAGCTGACATTTTTGAAATATATTTCCAATATTTAGTACTTACATATAAGTGATGCAAATTTCTACGTAAATACTGATGTCAGATCTTTACAGGCAAAAATATTGATTTCCCTCACCTCTGTTGTTTAATAATTTATAGAAATGCTGAATCAGAATAATTTATTGTTCATTACTGGGATATATCTCACTTTTCTCCTGATAATGACACAAGGCAGCTAATATATTTAAAACAATACAAATTTAAAACAATACAAAAGCATTAATAAAAATATAAATATGGTATAAAAATATAACCCTCCCTTACCTAGAATTTCAAAATCTGAAGTACTACAAAAACCAAAACTTTTTAATGGATGGCAGAAATAGCAACACCTTTGCTTTCTGAAAGTTCAGTGTACACAAACTTTGCTTCATGGACAAATCTATTTTAAAATATTGCTTAAAATTACCTTCAGGGTATGTCTATATGGCCGTGATGGCAAACCTATGGCACGTGACGCCATTTCCCCCAGCACACGGCAGGGAGAGGAGGAGGCACGCACCTGTTCCTCCTCCTTCCCAAACCTTCACAGAGGCTGGGAACAGTGTGGGGGGACCCTTCCTGGCATTCAGTTGCCTCTCCAGAGGCAGCTAGAGCCCAGGAACAGCATGGGAGGAGAAGGAAAGGTGAGTGCTTGTTCCTTCTGTTTCTCGACACTCATCAGCCTCCAGTTGTCTCTCCGGAGGCAGCCAGAGCCTGGGAAGTGTGTGGGAGGAGGAGGAGGAGGAGGAAGAGGTGAGCACCTGTTCCGCCTCTTTCCCAACCCTCCCCAGCCTCCAGTTGACTCTCTGGAGGCAGCTGGAGGCTGGGCATGGGGGACCCTTTCCGGATTCCAGTTGCCTCTGGCAGCTAGAGCCCAGGAATGGCATGGGAGGAGGAGGAAGAAGAGGCACATGCCTGTTCCTCCTCTTTCCCCACCCTCCCCAGCCTTCAGTTGCTTCTCTGGAGGCAGAAGGAGCCTGGGGATGATGCGATGGGAAGAAGAGGCATTCACACGTTCTTCTTCTCCTGCCTCCCGGGCCTTCCGCTGTCTCTGGGGAGCAGTTGAAGGCCCAGGAGGGCAGGGGAAGAAGTCCAGCTCCTGCAAAGTGGACGTCCTGCCCCCAGCACTAGGTAACATCCGGTGCCAGAAGACGTTTTAGTTTGGGCACTCAATCCCTGAAAGGTTTGCCATCACTGGTATAAGGTATATATTTAAATATAAATGAGTTTTGTGTTTAGACTTGGATCCCATCCTCAAGATATCTCATCATGTATGTATATGCAAATACAGATATTCCAAAATCCTTCCCACACATTCCCCCCCCCCCCCAATCCCAAATGGTTCTGGTCCCAAGCATTTTGGATAAGGGATGTTTGACCTGTATAAGATGTTTTTTTTTTTAATTAAACAATTTATGAAGTTAAAACATGAAACATTAAAAATATTAAAACTTCAGTAAAAGATTATATACAAACTTTAAAAACAGAACTGTACAGCTTTAAAAGCCCAAGTCTAATCTGTTTGTAAAACCTGGCAGCACAGAAATATTTTGATTTGCTGATGAAAGGAAAGCAAGGATTAAGGCCATCCTGGCCTCTTTAGGGAGGGAAGTCCAAAGTCTGGGAGCAACAGCTGAAAAGGTCCTTTTTCTTGTTCCCAGTAATTGAGCCTGAGAAGGTGGTGGGACAGAGAGAAGGGCCTCTCAAGATGAGCAAGGAAAGAGCTTTCTGCTTATTCAGATCTTTGAATGTTAATTGTCTGATGCAGAAAGTCTTTTAATTGGGAATCTGTACTAATTCTATCATTTTAGCAGCCTTTTGATATTGGTTTAAAGTAATATTAAAATATGATTGTTGGTTTTATTGTTTAACTTTAGGATTCTCTGTTATTTTGACTGTATTTTGTTTTAACTCATATTGTGAGCCACCTTGGGTCCCATAATGGGAGAAAAGGGCTATAAATAAAATAAAATACAAATGTCATTCATTTCTTCAATGATAATTAAAACACTGTACCTCCCTCATGTGTATCTTTTTGGACTGAGTACAAGAGAGGATTACAGAAATAGCCATGATGGATCAGAACAAATCCTTTTGTAGTCCAGCATCTATCCTTCAAAGAGTCAACAAGGTATATCTAGGGAGGGCACAAATAGGACGAGGGCAGCAGCATCTTCTCAGTTGTGTTCTCCTGTGTGTAGTCTTCAAAGGTATAGAACATCTGATAACTGTCAAAAAATATATATGACCATGAATAGTAGCCACTGATAGGCTTATTGTGCAAGAATTCATGCAATACCATTTAAAGTCATTGAAGCTGGTGGCCAACATCACCTCTTGTGGAATTACACTTGTCCCTCCACATTTGCAGCTTTGACTTTTGCGGCTTTGATTATTCATGGATTTTATTAATATGTTCTCTCTCTAGGAATATCCAAGTCCTCCAGTGCAATTCTGTGGTCAACTTTAACCAAAAATCGCATTGAAGGACCTAGAGATTCCTAGAGAGAACACCCCATTAGGCATTTGTAGCTCCTTCAGCACAATTTTATTGTCAATGTCTGGCTGATGTTGACCATAGAGTTGCACTGGAGGACCTAGAGAGGTGTTCTCTCAGGTAAAAACATAATGCTTTTGTTATCTTCGTTTTTTCCACATTCACAGGGATCCTGTGCTCTTAACCCTAGCAAATGTGAAGGGACGAGTGTGGTTCAATAGTTAAACTGTCCACTTTGTGAGGTAACACTTCGTCTTGGGCATCCCCACACTTGAATAGCAGCAACTGTCTTTTCCATCTGTCAGTAATCTCTGCTGTCTGAATTTTCTGTCGAAGCCTATTTTATATCTTAACTTATTGGGCCCACTGGGTTTCTATTTTTTTTTTTTTTTTTTTTGTAAGAGCAGGGCTGTTTTTCTCATCCTCCTTCCTTTCTCTTCTTCATTTTCATGTGCCCAGAGACATATTGAAAATAAATAACAATGCTGCATTACCACAAACTGCCAATATTTTATAAAGTTTCCCTGTGTATCTAGAGCAAGCCATGACTTCCAGGACAAAGTTGTATTTCAGCCCTGAAATGCCACTGCTAAACTTAACATACAAGACACTGTACCTCTCAAAGCAAGGTAATGAAGGTCCCAAGTGTTTCATCAATTGGTTTGAAGATCAAAGTTAAGAGGCAAGTTCCAGCTTTCTAAGAATAAAGAATCAAAGGAGAGGAACATCAAAAGGAACGGGGAAGGGAAAATGAAACACACAATATGGCAGTTAGCACAAATCTGTGGACAGATTTCATGGCTATAGATTTGTCACTAGTGGTTTTGGTGCAAATAAACAATTTAGATGAAAAAAAATGTTGGGAGACTGATGCACAGATGCAGATTTCCAAATGAATGCAGAAAGTAAGAGAAAAACACAAGGACCTGTTTAGCTTATGCTTTGCCATTCACAGTTCACAGCAATGTGGATGTGGTAATTGTCTGATTTTTGAGGATAGTCTTCTATTATGAAGCTGTCCCAGAGACTTGTCCTCTATTTTAAAAGCATTCTCTATTGGAAGAAATTCTCTAAGGACAATAAGTCCCAACAACTGAGAATTTGGGCCTTGATGTCGCTGCTCAGAAGTGTATAGCTGGACCAAGACTGAGGTTGTATTGACACATGCAAAATAATTCATTCTCACCTTGACCCCGCTCTTGTTAGAACAAATTACATTCCTCCAATTTTGAAGAGAAAACACTTATTTTAGATGCCTGAGAGTTTTAATGTGATTTTACTCTGCTATTTTTGGAAAGATTTTAAAAAACTAACATACATGTGGCTTGAGCCTCAAAGTGGAATTGAGGTGGGATCAGAGGATGAGATGGTTGGACATCTCATCCTCTGATCCCACCTCCACCCCACTTCAGGACCAGTTTGGTGGGACACTACAGAAGATTATCTAATTTGTTTTAATTGATGTCCAGCAAATGTGGTGTTGCCTTTTTTTGGTTCAGTGTTTGAATGCAGACATTTGCATACAAACCATAGTGCACCTTTGCAGATCAGCATTTAAACTCACCCTACTCTTACAGCTTCACTTTACAAAATGGCATTTCTGAGCTGTAGAAAAGGGGTGAGGTGGCATGTGGAACAGGGAGGATACAAATAATTTGATCCCTATATAGGGTGAAAAAAAGGTTCAAGAGCAACTGAGGGAAAGCCACAGAAGCATTGATTACTTTGAGAATGTTGCTCTCAATCTGCAGAACAAGGGGTATCAGAAGACTGCAGAAGAGGGCAAGACAAAAAGCAAGGCTTACCATAAACAGGGATGTCTGTAATCACAATTTGTTGAGTGGCAGTGGGACAGTCACCATGCCCTTCTAAGAGGAGTTACAGAACTTTCCCCAAAGAGATGCCACAATATACGCAAAGCACCTAGCTCACAGTATCATGGTTGTTTGGGTTTCAATAAGCTAGGCTTCCAGTGTGCAACAAATGTCTGCACCATCTCAGGCAGCTGGTCTGAAATATGTTTCTCTAGCACCGTTGGTACTATCTATAAGAGAGAATTCAGAGCTATAATGTACCAAAACACAATGTTTAGGTGATAGGGAGGATACTTCCTCATGTTCTTCTGAATGAATGCACTACCCATTTGTAGTCATGGAGGAGAGGGTGAGGAGAGGGTTGATCGGGCAGAACTGCAACAGGAGAGAAGGGAGGACCCAGGGGAATCCTGAGAGGAAGGGGTGGGGACCTGGGGAAGAGAGATAAAAGGTGAGGGAGAGGAAAACATGGAGAGGCGGGAGAGAGGCGGTCGGAACAGGGACAGAGAAGGTAATCAGGAGTCCTGGAAGAGATGAATGTCCACCGGCTTTGCAAGGGAAGCATGGGCTGTTAAGAGTTGGGCTACACCTAGGGGTAAAGCTTTGTGACTCTAACAAGGAAGGAGACTTTAGGTATCCCCACGAAGGAGAGTGCTGCCAAAAGGAGGGATGAACACTGGAAGGAGAGTGGTGGGATTCGAAGGTTGAACAGTGGGAGCAGGGTCCGAGGCTCAGCAAGAGAGACAAAGCAGAAATAGAAACCCTGGAGAAGTGGTCCAGTCGGAAGGGAGAGGTCAACAAGGAATCTCAGTGAAGAAACTGGAGACTGCTTTTGACTGTAAAGTTTATTTGGGTGTTGGAACTTATGAATTCTGTTAAGTAAAGTTTGAAGCATCTGTGAAATGTGTTTGTGGGTTTGTGCCCGAGAGATAGGGTTTGTTGGGAACACACGTGTGGCCACTATGTCACAGGGTGTGAGCGCCCCACCCACACCATTATGTAACCTTCCATCAGGGATCTCTTTTCCAGGGGAAGATTCTGCCTCTGATGTTGGGGATGTATGTGGGAGGTCATCTGGAGCAAGCAAGACAGGCAGATTTTTTTTAATGACTCAGATCTCCTCACATTTGCACAATATCAGAATAATTCCATTGTGCATGCTAAAAGTTTTGCTCTTCTGCTTACACAGTTCTGTGCTTGCCTTGATTCATTAATCCTTCACACATCCACTTAACTTTGCAGGAAATGCCCAAGCCCTTTGGCCCATTCACTCACATACCTGCAACTTTGGAGGCATGATGGGCTTGAAAAGTGTGTGTGTGCGTGTATGTGTGTAGATTTCTTTGTGCAACCTAGTGGCCTGCAGGTACTTATCGTTTTCACTCGTTGTGGACTGTGGGAGATGCAGTCCATGTTACAGATTGTGCGAAATGCATAGCTGGGGAGGGAAGCAGGCCAAGGGGAAATGTGTCCATATGAGGTATCTATCTCATCTGCTGATGGGTCTTCTGCTGGCTTATTCCCCACTGCAGCAGCAACTTGCTCCTTGGACCCAGAGGCAGGGGATTTACCAGCCATCTCCCTTGCCAGGTTGGCAGCACTTTCCATTGTCAGTGCATTCCTGGACAAAAGAAGAGTATATACTTATCCACAGATGTTTCATTATGGCACTTAGAGGAAGAGATGGGTTTAGTGGATAGGGGAAGCCAAATCTTTATTATATGCACTCAGCCCTTCCACCTCCTGCATAGAGTGAAATCTGTGCTAGGAGAGACACAAGTTAACATTGAAACTGATGGCAGTTTTATACCCACTTTTCCCGAAGATCAGTCCAAGATGATGTCAGCAATTTTAAAAATTTACAGCA
Source organism: Sceloporus undulatus (assembly GCF_019175285.1). NCBI lineage: Eukaryota > Metazoa > Chordata > Lepidosauria > Squamata > Phrynosomatidae > Sceloporus > Sceloporus undulatus. The sequence goes on along the minus strand of NC_056522.1, from coordinate 30,642,281 downwards.
TGTTTACAACCAGTCTGCATGTGCAGTCTTCCAGATAGTGCTAAAATGTAGCTCCCAGTAGCCCTAGCCAGCAGAAGTCATGGTGAAGAATGCTGGGAGTTAGATTATGAAAACATCTGGAGGGCTATATCACTCCCACCCCTGGAATAAAGCGTCTTTTCCTGGTGGTGGGACCACAAATGATGGAGCTAACATAGTATCTTTTAACAGGAAGGAGCAGCTACTTAAAAAAACCAAGAAAAGCAAAAAATCACTGCATATGTTTAATAAGTATGAAAGTTTCAATTGATAGATTTAAGAAACTTCAGTTCATTCTCTTTTTTCTGTTTCTGGAATGAAAATGAGTTTACTAGGAAAAGAACGGTGTGTGTACATTATTGTTTATAACAACAACAAAAACCTCATTCATATTCAGTTATTCAAATATTCATTTCCCCATGACAGAAACCACAGGAAAGTTTTATCTGCCAAATGATTTTTTGCCAAATGTCTGGATTTGTTCTCTTGTCTCTATTTTTAAAATTATTGATGGCATGAATCCTCCCTTACCCTTCATTTTATCTGTTACCACTATGACCTCAGTATTCCTTTTTCAGATTTGCAAAACAGCAAAAGACACATGTGTCATAGATCATAAAATCAATCTATGTTCCAGTACCACGAGTCAGCTTACATGTTCCCTGTGTTAATAGCTGATTCTGGTGCTTTCTTTAATCGTAGGTTTGCCCTGTACTACTGCTGAGTAAAAAACACATTTCGATTGGAGTTCCAAATCTTCTTTACATCAAACAGTAACATCTTCGTTCAACTGCAGCAGAATCATCCTCAACTGCCAAGAAGGTTTTGATTGCTGTCATAAAAAATATATGTTTGACTAGTATGAATAATTTATTCAGGAGATTTTTCCTGACACAGCTGTCATGCTGGAAACTTCTCAGCTATGAACAAATGCTATCACACAACGCTCTGTTAGGGTGGACTTTACTGGTAAACTACACTCTTCAGATTATGGTTCTAGTGTTGCAACATGCTCTTGTTTAGACTGCCTTAAAATATGTTTTTTAACATCATTTTTGAAAGTAACAGAATAGGATTGTGGCACATCAATGGCATTTCTGCAGATGGAATCAAAACATGCTTTCCCACTGTGCAACGGATATTTCATTTAAAAATAAGGGATATCATACAGTTTGAGGCATCACTTTAATTATACCCTTGTAGATTACTCATTGGGCTAGGAAATCCTGTAATTGAACCTGGAGAAATAGATCTCAAAATCTACCACATTCTGTTGGTGCCCTTCAGTATTTTCTTTTAAACATACACACAAACACACACTTATTTTAAAATTTATTCTAAATGCAATATAAGGAAATTCTTTAAAACAGCTCCAGGGTTCTCATAAAGATGTCCCTAGGTTGGGTGCGTGTTCTAGCCTTCCACCTTCTTAAACATAAGAATGATAAAATATATTTCTTTTCCTTGGCAAAGGCATCTGGCCCTCACTCCTTCCTACACATAAGGACAAAAACTTGAATATCACGAGAATTCAGGTGGGGAGAGTATCGGTAAAACTATGTTAATTATTTGTCTTCATGTGCAAAGGTGTAAGGGATTTCAATCCCTAATAGTAATTATATTGCTTGTAACTGATTACTTCCAAGTTCTGGTCTTCCATGATGAGCCCAAGACTAGGATCAGTGGTGCTATGATGCCTATTAAATGAACGTCTCAACCCAGCATACACTGCTGTTTTAAAAAAGAAGGGAAAAACCACACTGAGCATGATTAGAAAAGGAAAACAAAATGAGGCTGTGTATAAGTTCTGAACATTAACCTGAGGTAGGTTATTGCAGAGCTGGAAAAGGTTGTGAGAAGGTCAACTAAAGTGAACAAAGAGCTGGAGCAACTGCTCTATGAAGAAAAGTTACAACATGATAGGCTTAGAAAAAGGTCAATGAAAGTGAGAATTGATAGAAGTGTAAAAAATTATCCCTGGTAAGGAGTATTTCTCCTCTGTTAAAATACAGATATATCTCTGTAAATGAAGTAGATGTGTTCCAGGGCATTGCTTCTTTAACAGAAAATTTGGTAACTAGACAGAAATAACATGAAAAGAATAGGGATAGGTTCCTATACCACAAAAAAGAATTCTTCAACATGTATCAGCAATTTTTTAAATAAACAATAGGTACATGTGAAATGAAACAACCAGGTTCGGTAAGAGGCCACTTGAAAGCTTCTTCCAAAATGCATCTAGTAATAGCTTTATTTTCAATAGCCTGCACTCTTCTTCTGGTTTCCATTTTTCTAGTGAGGCACATTGATCTTCTTTTCCCCTTTCTCTCTGTTTTGTTATTCATGTGTGCTCAGTAAGGGATTCTGGAGGCAGTTACTGTTTCCCTTGCCTGCTGGATTCAGGCACATGCGGCTACCAATAATGTCACTAGGTTTAGATACCATAACTCATGATACAACCCCCATCCCACTGACCTCCTCCTATACCTCAACATACAGAATCCTTAGTAATGTTTTTTGTACTAATGTTACTCATAAATTACAATTTCCATATATCACTGAACATAATGGCAATAGTCATGAGATAAACAACTAGCAGAATTAAAATTATACCTTTAAATTAGGATATCATATGCACAACCTAAATGTATTTACATGCGGTTTTACATATTTACATTTCATGCGGTTAAAGTGAAAATTTGGTAAGATGTGATGTTTTTAAAGATTTTTTTTAAAAAATAATTTTAATTTTAATTTAATTAAAAAACATAAAAATAAAAACTTGAGTCTTTTCTTCCTCCTCCCATAGAGTTTCAGCCCACTCGCACCATCTGCAGCATTGTAAAGGGAACTAAACAAGTGAACATCACAGTTCTTTTCTGCCAAAAGGCAGATTTTTAGAAAGCAGTAGTGTTACAGACACCCCTCAGCACATCACCTGGTGCAGTTCATAGCCCCACACACCCCTAGTCACACCCCTGGGTTCTGCAGTTGGAATAAGTGAAGTAGAATCCTGCTCTTTCCCAGCAAAATCATTATTTGGTGTGGACATATTACTGTTTCTCTGGTCCTTCTTCACCACCCTCCCATTCTGCTGCTAAAAAAACCTTTCAGCTAGATTTAGGATGAAGAGGAAAAGAGAAACTGGCTGGAATAATTGTTTTGTTTTGTTTTGTTTTCAGAAGCTTTATTAACTGAGTTTCTCTGTACTAGAATCCAGAATCCATGGAAACTGAATGATTGAAAATTCTGGACAAATAAAAGGGATTTCTTCAGACAGCACAAAAAATGTACTACCAAACTGAGCGATGACTGCCATGATATATTGCTTCAGAAGGACAACTTTATGGAAGGTCATGATTATATTTTCCTTCAGTATTGGAGGCAGTATGTCTCTATACATCATTTAGAAATGTAAATGCTGCCCCTATTTGTCTTCATGAGACAACAACAAATCCCCTCTTCATGAGATGGTGAGATTTATCTATTTATGTTGTCAGTTAGAGAGATTTTGCACATTTTTCAAGATGATGGTTTGTTGGTTTTTTGTGCATTTCTACAGAATACACACACAAGAATGCCTTGTTTCATACATTAGCAAAAGTAATAGCATTAGATGGGTTCCTTGAATGTGATCAGTGAGGCTTCCTTTTTCTACTTGCTCTGTATGTATCTGTGCACATGCTTGGTTTCACAAGGGGAGAAATGAAAGTTTTGTACAGTGACAGGAGTTGTCTATGAAATATGTTTTGCCCAAAGTAAGTAAACCACAATAGGGTGGGGAAGACAGAGAAAATCCATTTGGCATTTTGTGTGGGAAGTGAGATCACTTGAGGGAATTGGACAACCCTTGAGACATCTTGTTGTATCAATTCAGCCAGTCTTGCCTAGAATCCTGCTAATGTTATGATTCACACCCTTAATATCAGTTGCTGGGGAATACAAAAGATATATCCATGCTTCCTTCATGTTCCATACCTTCCAGCATTTCACAGATGAAAATCAGGATACATGTGGCCAACCAACATTATAGTGTGGGCAAGCTGGCAGATATTATTCATGAGCACACAAGCTAGGAAAGAATGAAGTAGTGTGCTTTTGCCTGAGCAAAAGGGCAAGAATCTGTCCCTTCCTCTCCCTCTTGCTGAATTGAATGCAAACTACTCTTGCACTTTGGAGTCAGTTTGCAGCAACTGATGTAAGCTGAGGACAATGGAGGAAAGTGGAATGAGAAGAGAGAAACTGGGACATTCTAAAAGTGGCTGAAAAAGTAGGAAAACAGAGGATGAAACAGGACTGACTCTGCTAGATGAGGACAATTGGAGTATGTGATTCAAGGAAGCGTACAGCATTAAGCACAATGCAGTTTTAAAAAATGCTTAACACAAAAGTTAAAAGACAATTACACTACATTTCCATTTAAAAACACATTAGAAACAACATTTAAAACAAGTTTAAAATAGCATTAAAAACACTTAAAACATTACTTAAAAAACACTACATGCTTTAATTTTAACAAGTTGGGTGCTGAGTGCTGCAACAGTTTCCATTTTCTGCCTGCAGTATAGCCTGAACTGAGTTTCAGCGTGCACATGCCAGGTCTGGAATATCCCACAGTTCTGGACTGGCCCTAATATATAGCTAATAGACACAAATACATAATGGCACACTGGCTGTTTAATCTGGCCCCAGTCCAGAGCATTATGCCCCAGACTGACCCCTGACAAATCACAACAGTGACCACATGCATCGGGCCGAAATCATTGTGACACAATGTTGTGTGCACATTGGCTGGATGGGCCGACACTGCATCAGATTTGCTGGCCCATCTACTCAGTTCCACCACCTCCCCTTCTTCATGGCAGCAGCTACCTGGGAGACCCTGTCAACCATGCCATTATTGCTGCTATACTATTCAATAATATAATGTTTAGTAACACCCTACTCAATGATAGCAGGGGTGCTCTGTGAGATCTTATAACTGGTTGCCTCCTGGAGACATCTAGTCTACCCCCTCCTCATTGATCACACAGGCTTCTCATACTGAACTCAGCAGAAGTGGTGGCATGCCAGATGGGCTTTCACAGCAAGCTCCTTCCTGTGATGAAGCGGCAACAGTGGTCTGTTTCTGTAGCTGCTGCTGCTGCTGCTTCCTACTGGGACAGAACCCCCTGTAAAGCTTGCCCCATGTAAAGCCTGCCCTTTTCACCATTGTAGACCAGCCAGCTTATGCTGAAGTCAAAATGGGGAGCCTGTGAGGTCAATGAAGAGGGGATAGATTGACCCCTACCTGATCACAGGGTTGGATGTCTCCAGGAGGCACCCAGTCATGTGATCTCAACCTCCCTAGATTGCTGGCTGTGACCACTCCAGGAGGCATCCAGCATGTGATTTCGGCCCCCTCCCATGCTGCTGGTGGTTTAAAAGAGGAATTGAGATCACATGGCTGAACATTTCTAAGATACATCTAACCTGCTATCCTAGAGGTGGGAGGGTTATTCTACCCCGTCTTCATTGATTGCCCCATTCTGACCTCAGCAGAAGTGATAATGCATCAGGCAAGCACTCACAGAGAACAGCTCAGCTGGCAAGGAACAGCAGTGACAATGGCATCTCTGAATACAATGCATCCTCTTCCCTGCATTACTGAATGCACAGTAAAGTGGATGGTGTGGATCTTGTCATGTGGACAACTAGATTAGCTGAATTGGACCTAATCCAACTATCCACTTGGCCAAAAGAACCAGAATCACTCCAGGGTTCCCCCTGACTTTGCTTACTTTGGAAGAAAGTCAGACTAAGAGCCAAAACCCACAAATCCTCCCCAGAAGTAGCCAGACATCATGGAGAGTGTCAGCACCAACTTCAGGATGAGTGCAGCACTTTTCACTGGTGTAGACAAGCCCATTGAGTGACTAGCAATAGCAAGTACATTTCTATACTGATTATTTGTGCACTTAAGTACTCCCTAAGCGGTTTACAATGTGTAAGCTAATTGCCCCCAACAAGCTGGATGCTCGTTTAGCAACCCACGGAAGGATGCATGGCTGAGTGGACCCTAGAGCCCTGCCTGGGATCAAACTTACAACCTTGTGGCTGTGAATGGCTGCATTTCCAGAATTTAACCACTGTGCCAACAGGGCTCCCATCCTGTTGTTTAGTCTCACTAAAGTAGATCCTTACCATCATTTGCTGAATAGTGCATCAACACATAAGTAAATTTTACTGAAGTAATAGGATTACACTAGTTAGTAAAAATATTATGTTTTAGGCCAATATATGAAAACAGGATCACAAAACCATCACCCGGAGCATTTCTAGCCCATGCCCTTCTCCCTGCTTGCCTCAGATCATAGCATACAGAGAGCTGATCTAAAATTTATTATTCAGACACACACGCCCTGTTTTACTTAAAGCTTTGTCTTAACAGAGAAGGAGGCACTCAGACTTATAAAAAATAAACATCTCTACTCAGAGAGTTCAAGATGTAAAATCAACCCCACAGACAGTCAATATTTGGTTAAGAGCCTTTAAGTTGCTTCAGTATTACAAGAACATCCAAAACAGGAAATGAAGGACTTTGTTCTTTCATGATAAAGATTTCACCTTTAGTCAAGATCCATTGTGTGCCATTTGGTAACTAATTCTCATATTACAAAAAAACTCACTATGCCAACATCCATCAGCAGTCATTCAGGGATTCCTTAGTGCTTTTAGAAAATTCATTTCTTTGCCTTCTTCCCAGTATTAAACCTTCTGCAATTGCTAATCATATTTTTCTTTAACATAACAGGAACCCATGTATCCCCTTCCCCCAGCTGTTAACTTTCAGCCTTCACCTTACAAAAGTATCATTTATGAGGAAAGCTTGTGAAAAGAATATCTCCAAACTGAAGCAATTTACACATTTCATTACCAGGCAATACTCGCTTATAAAGATAGGGGTCTCTTTCAGCACAGTCATTTACATCTCCAAATATTTACCTTCAGTGTAATTGTGCCAAGTATTGATGCTACAACACATATATTGTGTGAGTGGGTGGGACCTAGGAAATGGTTTTGAGCCCCTGGGGGACTTGTTGATAACTGTTAGAAGGAAAATTTATCAGAACTTGGTTAACCACAGGAAAGCTTTTGTAATGTCATTTTGGTTAGAGACTAATGGCAAGTTAGTTATCACCAACTCCAGGTGTTGAATTGCTCCAAGTTAGATGGAAATATATTATGATTATTGATTATGATTATACATGTGTATCCTGTTTTCAATATTGGGATTCAAAGTAGCTTATAGAATATAAAAACTAAAACAGATTTCAAGCATACAAAAATCAGTAAACATATCTAAAAGTTATTTTTAAACTATCTATAGAAATTAAAACCATTTTAAAATGCCTTTAAAGACATGATATTTTAAAAAAGAAAGAACAGCCCATCTCCCAAAGGCACTCTCTATTTTTTCCATCCACTGAAGATCTCCAAACACTGCTTGGGGTGGTTTGTTGTTGTTTGCCTTCAAGTCAGTCGTGACTTATGGTAACCCTGTGGATGAGACATCTCCAAGACTCCTTGTCCTCCCCTGCTTTGCTTAGGTCCTTAAATTCATACCCCCGATTTCCCTAATACAATCTATCCATCTAGCATATTGTCTTCCTCTCTTTTTACATTCCTCCACTTTTCCTAGACTCTTCTGAGTCATGCCCTCTTATGTGGTATTTTGCTTTAAAACAACTAGCAGCCAACAAAACTCATTTAAAATGCTAGAAACAGAATGAAAACTGGATGACTGCCCCCACACCTAAGCTGCAAATCAGGGTTGTGTTTGCACAGAAGAAAAGAAATGTTCCCATCCTGTTCCTACACTTACCATATATACACAACATTAAGTCAACCTCATGTATAAGTCAAGGGCATATATGGGGACCAGCATTAAGGATTTTGATATGACCCAAGGATAAATTGAAGGGGTGTGTAACAAAGGATCTGAAAGGTGAAGCAAAGGAAAAGAATGTCAAACAACTGACAAAATTCCAGCAGGCATAACTGTTTGTGTTCACACTAAAGGCTGGATGGATGAGAGCACAGAGGGGGTTCAGTGCTTCCAGGAGAGATTACACCCTTGCCTTTCACCAGGGGATATTGCTTTTTAAAATAAGAGTTAAAGTACAGAACATACATTGACCCATGGATAAGTCGACTCAGGATTTTTCGATCAACTTTTTTGACAATTTTTTAGACTTATACATGACTATATACAGTACCTGTTTAGATGGCTAAAAACCGGGCCCAATCTGTGCTCCAGAGTGATTTTTTTGGTGTAAAAAGATTGCCCATTTGCTCTAAATCAGGATGAAAATTCAAGAGAATCTGCTATGTAGACTGCACCAGTGCAGGGATGAGGAGAGAAGTGTCGGTGGGTGGGTGAGTCACTGATTTCTTCCCACCCAAAACTTCTAGTTCCTTGCCACAATCTTTTACTTTCAAGTTCACATGGGTCCTCCAGCACCATTGTTTTTATAGACATGCAAAGTGATCACACAAGTGCACATTAGCACAGCAATATCATCAATACAGCACACCAATGTTCTGTAGGATGGCTGTTACCTCCACAAGCTGTGAGAAAAGAGGGAGAGGGGTCTCCTAGTGAGTATGTGGACAGTGCTGCCACTATCATCCAAGTGTGGGTGGCAGTTTTGGGAAAGCTTGTCCTCTCCGTGAATTTGGAAGTCCTGATGCTAAACTGGGTTTTCTTGTAAGTGCAGATGTCAGCTTCGTAATATTTTTAGCTCACCTTGGGAACCTAGGGATGAAATTCCAGTGGCTCATCTTGGGGTCTTAGGGATGAAAATTTAGCTTTATCACAGTTGCTCATTTCTGTCTTAGCAGACAGGCAGTTCTTTAAGGTTCACTATCTCCCATATTCAAATTTTGCCAGTTTTGGTAAATGCTGATTATTTTGCAAACAATTCTCACTCACCATTATGAAGTGAATGGTCCTGTTGCTGCTCAAACCCCTCTCCACAAATAAAGTTCGTGAGGATGGCCTGACTCCCACTTAAACCAGCAACCTCAGACCTGGAATGAAACGTCCAGAATATAACACTTCCAGAACATAACATATCCAGAACATATAAGACACCTCCATGTTACTAGTACCATTCTCTGCTGAAAATGATAAACATTTTCATTTTCAGAGGGTGAACATTTTGTGGTACAAACATGGTATTCAACTTCTGCTACACCAATCAGTGGCTGTATCTAAACGGCATAATTAATGGAGTTTGACACCACTTTAAGTGCCATGGCTCGATGTTACGGAATTCAGGGATTTGTACTTTTGTGAGTCAGAGAGCTCTGGTGACACAACAAACTACAAATTCCAGGATTACATAGGATGGAGCCATGACAGCTAAAGCAGTGTCAAACTCTGTGCTAATTCTGTAGTGTGACAGCAGCCAACATCTCACCAAACTTTATCTCAAAGATGAACGTTTCTTTGCAGTCATAATGTTTTAATAACTCAGAACATTATCACATAAAACAAGCAACTGTTATGAATAAAAAGAACACAAGACTGGATCTTTGGCACCTGTGACACACCTGATGTTAGAGGACTCTAGTTTCCATCAGCCCCAGCCACCTATGCCAATGGTGAGTGGGTAGTGATTTATCAACTGGATTCCTCCACAGTCCACATCCTTGGGTTGAAACATCTCGCAAATGTTTTCAAGTTAAACTGGCTTTCTTTTTTGTTCTTTTTTGTCTTTTCCTTTCCTTTTTTGCTTTTAGAATAACAGCTTTTCCCTTTTCCTTTTCTTTTTCTCTTTTACTAAACTCTTTCTTTGAGGAAGTTTGTGAAATAACATTTAATTGGATAGAGACAGGAACCAAGCCTCTAAAACTTTATATCTCTTGTCAATTACTTTGCCATCATAGACTCCAAGGCAAAGAATAGTTCATTATCCCAGGTCACCACCTTTGACACATCTAACCCTACAGAAATGAACCTTTTAGTAATATGTCCAGATTGAAAAGCTACTTAATTTATGTTCTCACTAGATTCCTGGCTCCACTGCCTAATGTATGACTGATTTGTATGCCAGCACTACTCCCTGGTGAGAAATATGAAATAGCTGCATCATATATTAGAAGGGATGGAAAGAGCCAAAGATTGCAGTGCAGTTATGGCTTTAGCAACTCAGTAATGACTTACATAATGTTCCTACTTATATGTGAAACCAAGGCATGATTCATATCTCAGAAATCTTTACACGATCTGTGTAGCTCCCTATTTTGAATTAATGTCCCACTTTCAGAGGTTATGCACCAGTAATCAGCATGTTTTATTCCACAAATAAGGCCTGCTACTGCTCTGACATTATTAATAGGGGAAAAGATCAGACATCCGGTTTATGAAAGAATCCACAGAGACCTGCCAGAATGAGAATATATATCTAGAGAAGTATTTATATAAGCAGCAACCCTCCAGCCTTATATACACTTATTTGACAGTAGGTCCTATTGAACTGGCTAGGATTTACTTCTGAGTAAAAGTATAACCTGGGGTTAAATGTAGCATAACAGGGTAAAAAGGAGAGGCCTCTGCCATCAGGCTTATGCTATCTATCTATCTATCTATCTAGAGTCAGATGAAGGGAAAACCCATGGGGAAAATCAGGGAGAAACTCTGTATTAGCTGGAGAAAAATGTAGAAAGTTGAAAGTATATATTTGTCTATTTCTGGGCCCAGTTCAAAATGCTAAATCCTATATGACTTCAGACTAGCTGAAAGACCACATCCCCTTCTATAAGCCTGTGTGGCATCGAAGGCTACATCTGCATTGAAGAAATAATGCAGTTCGACATTGCTTTAATTGACATAATTTAATGCTATGGAATCCTGTGATTTGTAGTTTCTTGTGACACCAGAATTCTCTGATGTCCAATAGAATACCAACTTCGGGTCTTTCCAATATAGGGATGGATATTCAGATTAGAGCATCTTTATAACTGTCTTCTCTCAAAAGCTTTGATGGGAGAAGCAAGAGTTCATGCAAGTGGAAAAAATAGATGCTTTAGTCAATGGGGAAAATTGGTACATACACAGGAACATTAGTACAAAACAAGGATGGAAAGAACATTATTATTATTATTATTATTATTATTATTATTATTATTATTATTTATTTCTAAAGCACTGTGAATGTACACAGCGCTGTACATACAAATGATCAAATCAATAAAAATAAAACCTGCCAGTGGCATACAATCTACAAAATACGTATAAAACAATAGGTAATAATATAAAATAGAATTGGTTAAAATAAGCAAGCAACAATTAAAAACATCAACATCAACAATCCAATAAAAATCAGATAAATAATCACACAGTGCCTAAGAACGTTTCCCTGTACAGTATAGTCTTCAGCTCAGATTTAAAACTGATTAAAGAAGTGATGACCTGTGTTCATGGAGGAAGAATGTTCCAGGAGTGAGGGGCAGAAAGTGAGAAGGGACGAATCTGGGACGGGTCAGTGGAGATCCTAGGCTGGGACAGTAGACCCTGACTACTAGAACAGAGGGTACAAGTGGGAATGTAAGGAGAAAGAAATTCAGATAAATAAAGAGGGGCCAGTCTATGCAGGACATTAAAGGTCAACAACAGCATATACTGAATATGGAACAGAAAGGGGAGCCAGTGAAGGAATGATAATAAAGGAGAAACATGGTCAAAGCGGCAAGCAGATGTAATGATGTGTGCCGCTGAATGCTGAATGGAAATTAAAGGCTGAAGATGAGAGAGAGGAAGCCCTGCCAGAAGGAGGTTGCAGTAATCTAGTCAGGAGACCACCAGAGCGTGGACCAGAGTCTTGGTGGTAGAGGCTGAGAGAAATGGACGGATTTTGATAATGTTGTAAATAAAAAATCTACAGGCTTTGGCTGTAGCCTGAATGTGGGGGATGAAAGACAGAGAGGAATCAAAAGTGAAACTAAGACTGCGGGTTTCCTAGACAGGTCGAATAGAATTGTTGATGGCAGAAACAGAAAAGGAGTATTGAAGAGAGGGCTTAGGTGGAAAGACAAGAAGCTCCATTTTGTACATGTTGAGCTTCAAACACCGATGACACATCCACTGAGAGACAGCTGTAAGACACTGTAAGAAACTTGCAGTTCAAGACTTGGAGCAAGGTCAGGGATGGAAAGATACAGCTGAGTGTCATCGGCATACAGGTGATAGGAAAAACCAAAGGTGCTGATAAGTTTTCCTAGGGACAATGTGTAGAGAGAGAACAGTAGGGGAACCAAAACAGAGCCCCGAGGAACTCCAACAGATACGGGAACAGAGGATGAAGTCTGACCACCCATGACCACTGCAAAAGATCTGTCTGACAAATAAGATTTGAACCAATCAAGAACAGAGTTCAAGGATCTGAGGTCAGAAAGTATATCAACTAAAAGACAGTGATCCACGGTGTCAAAGGCCACTGACAAATCAAGGAGAATAAGAACATAGTAAAGGCCATTCGCCTTGGCCTGTAAAAGATCATTAGAGATCTTTGTGAGGGTTATCTCTGTGGAACGCCATGGGTGGAAACCGGACTGAAAAGGATCTAGAATGGAGGTGGCTTCGAGAAACCCAAGACAGCAAGATAAATAACCCATTCCAAAACCTTAGAAAGAAAAGGAAGAAGAGAAATTGGACAATAGCTGGACAAAGAAGAGGGGTCAAAAGAAGATTTTTTCAGAATTGGGGAGTGTGTATAAAGTCTGAAGGAAAGCAGCCCGTAGAAAGAAAGCGATTAAAGATAAAGAGAAGGGAGGGGAGGAAAGAAGGGGCTATAGAGATTAGAAGGCGAGAGGGAATTGGGTCAAGAGAACAAGTTGCAGGTTTGGAAGAGTTCAGCAGCATAGAGAGTTTGTCCAGAGAAACAGGAGAAAACACAGAGAATTTTTTAGTTGAAGGTACCAGAAGATTAGTGATAGAAGACAAGACAGGAAGAACTATTTCAGATCGGATAGTATTAATCTTAGTAATGAAGTAGCTGGCGAAGTCGGTAGGGGGAAATAATGAAGAGACAGGGGAGAGGAAGGTTTTAGCAAGGAGTTGAAGCAGAACAAATGCTGCGGGTGCCTCTCATTGGCACAGATCAATGATTTAAAGTAGTTCTGTTTTGCCATAGACAGGATGAGTGAGAAGGATTTTAAAGTTAGAAAAGGATCTTGTGGCACCTTTGAGACTAACTGTATGAAAGAAGTTGTAGATTTTGTAGACTTTGGCCAGTACAGACTGGCACAATATGATGGCTTCATGGCTGCATGGGGGCATGGTGTTCAGATGGTGCATGCCCCCACGCTGCCAGGAAGCTGCACAGCTGACCACACATGTGCTGGCTTCACAATGTTGCAGTGGCACAGCATTTAGATGATGCACGGCACTACAGTGCCACAAAGCCCCAGTGGGGCAGGAAAAGCCACTGCAAAAAGGAGCGTGAGGCATGCGGTTGCTGCAGCGCCCACCCAACTCTTTCAAAGGCAGCACTATGCTGTCTGTTTCGACTCTTGGATTACTTCCCACCACCAAGCATCTGAGCAAGGAGACCAAGTCTACTAGAGTTCATGCTAAAAATTCTCTCGTACAGTCTCAAAGATGATACAGGATCCCTTTACATACTGACATGTCATTACAGTTCACCTACAGCATGCCAGTCCAGGGTTTCCTAACATACGCTATTGTAATTCACTTCTATGATGCCAGCACATTTTTCACAAACTGGCATGAACAAAATTCAGTATTCTCTGCCTAATAAAGGGGTGGATCCAGGACAGAAACAGCCTAGATCTCAAGGGAAGTTACTTTCTCTGTTGCTAAGGGAGTTGAAATTTTATCATCTGGTTTTTACAACTCTTTGTTTCCCAATGGCCAAAAAGAGGAGTGTCTTTTCCTGCATTGATATCTCTTCAGATCATCTTAATTGACAACAACAACAATGTAGGCCTGTGACGCTAACATCATAATTTTTTCCACCTCTGTGATTTTTGATACATTTGCTTGATGAAGAAGGCAGTGGAGCTTTGAAAACTTGCATGATGTACTTTGTGAATTTTTCAATTTACCCCCCCAAAAGTATCACTGTTTTGTGGATTTTTGGATGTTGTATTTGGCATGAATAAAGAATAAGATGAGAATTCCAGTGGGATTTGAAGAAATAATAATACTAATAAAAAGCAAGATGGAGAGTTTTTCACGCCCCTAGCTAGAGATACTTAACATTATCTGAGAAACAGCTGCTCTCTCAAATATGATTTCATCAGGAGCTTCCAATTACCCAGAGCTCCTATTTAATCTGTGTGACTACATTATGCCATGGGCCAAAGTCCTACACCAGGAAAATGAGAAGTAGGACAGAACAAAACATCAGTTAATCCCTGGCAAATTTAACATCATAAATGGATGTTCTCGCCCTTCAGTCCTTTATTCTTTCTCTTGCAAATGATAGCCTGGGTTAGGTTCATTCATTCTTCCTGGATTACATGACATCTATCACAGTTTGAAGTATGAAAAGCCAAAGAATGGAAGGGAAAGAAAAAGAAGTTTCACAAATTAAGCAGAATACATGAATTTAAAAGGCATTTAAAAAGCATTATGTTTGCAAGGAGCCAGTATGGTGTAGTGCTTTGAGCTATGTATAACTCTGGAGCTCACGGCTGAATTCCCCACTCAACCACTGAAACCAACTGGGTGACCTTGGGAAGTCACACACTCTCAACCCCCAAAAACTCCATTGTGGGAGTGAGAAGAAAGTCTTTTTTTTCCCCCAGGCCTGGGGAGGGAAATCACATAACTATCACTGCAGGGAACAATGTTTGGCTCCTAACAGTGTGATCACTTGTCAGCTTTTTATGTCAAAATTAGAACTTTCTAAGACCATTTATTGTTTCAGATTTATATATTTGTGCCATTCCAAATGAACTTGGGTAGAGTTGTGCACTGAGATCCTAAGCATGTTTATGTAGATCCACGTTCCATTTTCTTTAAAATTCCTTACACCTTTTTACTAGCATTGTGGCCTTACTGAGCAATAAAAAAAACATGAGAAGATCTCTGCTGGAACATCAAGATGAGAAACAAAGATCTAACCATCCAACATCTTCTTCCCAAGATGACAAACCAGCTGCCTCTAGAAAGCTGACCAGGTCTGTTTTTATTATTGTGTTCAGGTTGTTTCTGACTTAAGGCAACGCTATCACAGAGTTTTCTTAGCAAGATTTGTTGAGAGGGGCTATTGCCTTTGTTTCCCTTTGAGGCTGGGAGAGAGTGACTTGCACAAAGTCACCCAGCAGGTTTCCATCACTGAGCAGGGATTTGCACCCTGGTCTCCAGAGTCGTAGTCTAACAATTAAACCAGTACACTCGTCCCCCGGGTTACGAAATTAATTCGTTCCGGCGCCATTTTCGTAACCCGGAAGTTTTTCGTTAGCCGAATCCCCATAGGCGCTAATGGGGAAAAGCCGCGGCTCCGCCGCGGCTCCATTTTAAAAAGCGCCAGCGTTTTTTCGTAACCCGGGTAAACCTTCGTAACCCGGAAATAATTAATTAATATTTTTTTTTTCGTAACCCGGAAATTTCGTATCGCGGCGCGTTCGTATCCCGGGGTACCAGTGTATAGCACACTGCCCCTCCCCCCTGGCCTCTTAGGACACATGCATCATTTAAACAGCATACCTCCAAAGTGACCCAAAGCAGCTTTATTTTGGCCTGTCTGTTTGGGCTCTATTGACTAACTGGATCCACTCTAGTTGGGATTGACATTAGGATTCAGGCCTAGACTTTTTGAGATAATGTTGTTTTTGTTGTAGTCTGCTGTCAAGTTGATTTACAGCAGCCCTATTAATGAGACTCCATCAAGAACTTTGGCCATCAACTGCTCTGCTCAGTTGTTGCAAACTCAGAGCTGTGGCTTCCTTGATTGATTCAATCCACCTTTAGTGTAGTCTTTTTCCTTTCCTACTACCTTCCACTTTGCGAAACATTATTTTTCCAAATAGTTACATCAACTCATGATATATCATGAGTACAGTTTGTACTTTGTACTTTTTATTCATCTTTGCTTCTAGTGAGAGTCAAGTCTTGATTTGTTCTTGAGATCTTCATTTGTATTTTTAGGAATCCATGATATCCACAGAGCAGTTCTCCAGCATGAAATTTTAAATGAGTTGATTGTCTTTCTGCCAGCATTCTTCACTTCCAGCTTGCACAACCATACAACATAGAAACTGGAAATGCAATGGCATGGAGAATACTGATTTTGGAATTTAATAGCTTTACACTTCAGGAACTTCTGTAGTTCCTTCATAGCTGCCCTTCCGAGTCCTACTTTTCTTCTGATTTCTTCTGATTATATAATAATAAATAATAATAAATTTTATTTATGTTTCCCTGCCTCTCCCATAGGATTGAAGCGGGGTTACAGACTAATTAAAAAACCATTACAAACAATCTCATAGATAAAATTCAATAGTACAAAAACTCTAAAATCAATCATACAACATATATATCCAGGGTAGGCATAGAATCGATGGCATCTGAGATACAAGCTTCATTGTTCAGGGGGTAGGCTTGACAAAAGAAATGAGACCTAGTATTATTATTTTTGAGGGAATTCTGGGAGGGCGTTATAAAGGATCCTCCACCCACAGGTGCCCAGGTAGTCACCTCTGCTGCTGGGCTGCTGTTGTTGCTGCAGGGTCTCCACACCCAATGCCAAGGTCTCC
>NC_056522.1:30608166-30625483 GCF_019175285.1 Sceloporus undulatus | reverse complement strand
TATTATTATTATTATTATTATTATTATTATTATTATTATTATTATTATTAATGGTATTTATACCCCATCCTTCAGCCCTAAAGGCTATCAGAGCGGCTTACAATTATTATTTTTAATTAGACAGTTCCCTGCCCTCAGGCTTACAATCTAAAAGACACAAAAGGAGAAGGGAATGGTGGCGGGAATTATTATGGCTTGGATTATTATGACTTTGGTATTAGTAGTTAATATGTGGGGATGGTTCCATAAAACTAGGGTCAAGGCAAACTATTATTTCCAATGGGATAGAATTGGCTTTACATACGCATTGCAAAACTGGGTGGGGAAATATTTTGTTCCCATTTATAATAAGTACAAATAGATGATGACTCTGATATGTGCTGTTTGTATTTGAAACATTACTGGAAAGTCTTATGAAGACCATTTGTGGGAGGGAATGGTGAGAAGAAAGGCAACAAGCATGGGGTAACTTTGGGGGAGCAAAATGAGTTGCTTGCCTCCTTTCCAAATAAGAATTCTGCACTCTACAATATTTTTTTTCTTTCATTCCCCTCATTTCTTGAATAGCAGAGAGGGAGGCATTGAAAACTGATCACACCTAGAATGCTTACATTTCCTGTTTTTGCATTCCTTTGACACTTTTACTTGACCCTTTTCTTGGATGCTTAAACTTCATTTTTAGATTCAATGTATGTTTTAAGTTACTACAATGCTATAAATATGGAAACTGAAGGGGAATTTCATTAAGTGTGAACAGAATTCTTATGTTTGAGAGCAATGCCCTCTCCTTTCCTCGCAGCACCCAATCACTACTACCCTAGAAACAAGTATCCTATCCCCTGCCTTTTCTGCATGCCATTTCTCTTGCACAAAACTATTTTTCTTTTTTCTTTCCTCAAATACCATCCATGCTACATTCCATATACTAGTGTCTTAACAGTTGGTTAATACTAAGGCTATAAACCTGTAAAGATTTATTTGTTACTTTCCCAGAATCTAAAAGATTATACCTAGAAGAAAATTCAACTGAACAAATTGGAAGTAATTTTGTGTTCAATTATCTCTAATGTATTTTATAATTTATTTTCATAAATGTGCAAATTGAGGTACACGTTTCCCCTGATATATGCACATTTCTAGATATACTGCATCTGAAGTACTGCATCAAAATATTGGAGAAGTGATAATATGAAAGGAGAACTCTGTTCTGAGTTGCATATTTCAAGGGACCTCTAGTCCAAATTTGGTCTAAAGTTAAAGAACCATAAGAAGAAGGAAGAGCAGGGCTATTGAAGATGCCCATCAGCAGTTAGCCCTACATAGGAAGTATACTGAGCAGGTACACAATTCACCTAGCACATTTTCCCATTATGAAATTATGTCTATTGCTTTAAATCAAAGTCCTCATTTCCAAATGTTCACTAATACCTATAAATTAGCATATGCATTATTTATGCAAATGAGAGGCTACCCTGTTCACACATCCAAGTTACCACTTGATGTTTTGCTTACTGAGCAATGAATGTGAAAGTATAAACTCAGCTTTACACAAACATTTTAGCACTCTCCATGTGTTCATGGTCAGCCCATGTACACTTTTAAACATCAGAAAAGAAAGAAGAACAATAATAGGAAAATAGAGTAAAATTGAATTAAAATAGATGAAGAAATCCTACCATTACATTATAGTTGCTGGGGCAAGGCTTTCTTAGTCACAGTGCTTAATGGGGTTGTTTCCTCTTCAATCTTGTTCTGTTTTATTCCTACTCATACACCTAAGATATTGTACTTGCTAAAGCTAAGCAGTGTTACAACTGCCCTCTGTTCTACTCAGTGATGCTGGGTGGCATGTTTAAAAGATAAATAAATAAAACTGATATTTAGAGATTTTTATCTAATCAGGATTCCACAATAGATGACAAATTGCCCTCTTCTAAACCATGATGTATAATTAATTACATTGAAAGCATTTCCCCCTTCAGCAGCATGAGGGTAGAAGGTTAAGTGAAAGCTCTTGGCATCTTGAATGTGTGTGGTTTGTAGCTGCGAGCCCCTGAAAAGAAAATAGGAATAAAGAGAGACTATTGAGTATAGATCCAGGACTACAGATACAGACACTGACATACTATATATCTATTATATAGCCTAACCCACAAAATGACATTTGATTCTCCCCAGCATGAATGTCCCTTCTTTCTCTTTTAAAGTAATTTCCTAACTTAGTTAGAAGCAAAACAAATTGAAACATATGCTCATACATGGTGGCACCTTTCCCTTTAAAAAATTGCAAACAAATGAGCAGACAAACAGAAACAGAAGAGCATCCAATGGATTGTAGGAAAGAGAACTGATGGTCAAAAGTTGGTTATTTTATTAATAAAAATAGCCTATGTGTATTCTTAAGGTCTTTTCCAGGGGACTATATAAAATCATGAGGGCCAGCATGGTGTAATGGCTTGGGCATTGGACTAGGACACTGGGAGATCAGGGATTAAATCCTGGCTCAGCCATAGAAACCTATTGGGTGACCTTGGGCAACTCACACGCTCTCAGCTTTAACAGATGGCAATGGTAAATCCCCTCTGAAGAAAACTACCAACAACAACAAATCTTTGCTGAATCAGTCTATAGACTATATTAAACAATTTAAAAGGGGGACCAAACCCAAAGCATAGAAAGGAGAACAAAACAGCATCATCAGCAAGGAAACACATCAACAAGTAAGAAAAATATAAAATATAAAATGCAGGGCATTTTTATACAGATAAAATAACCTGCCAAGAAAATCGTATGATAGTTTGCCTTAAGTCAGAAACAACTTGAAGGTACGCAGCAACAACAATATAATATAAAAATATAATAATAAATACATAATATCATAACATAAAATTCTTAATGCATTTGTGCCTTGCCTATGACATATACATAACTGTTTATAATCAAACCAGAAACTTCTTTTAGGCAAATGAAGAAAAAGGCTTTCATTACAAACTATTACTAGAGTCTTGTGTTGGAAATGACATGGAAATGAGTGTTTTGGGGGTTTGTATTGATCAAAAGGTAAGCATTCTATCACTGCATGGTTGGTAAAGAATTCTGAGCTAAAACCAAAAAAAAATAAAATAAAAAAATAGATGATGATAGTGATTGGGTTCATCCACACTGTAGAAATAATGTAGTTTGACATGACTTTGGATGCTATAGCTCCATCATATGGAACCCTGGGATATGTAATTTCACAAAGTCTTTAGCCATCTCTGCCACAGTGTTCTGGTGTCTTCCTACAAATTCCAGGATTCTCTAAGATGGAGCCATGGCAGTTAAAGTGATGTCAAACTGCATTATGTCTAAAGCACAGAAGCACCCACAATTTATTTAATTCTATAAATAAAAAGCACCTGGGACAAAATTTGTCCCAATAGACCTACTGATTTTTGCCTTTGGGAAAGTTTGCAAAATGTGTGCAGTGTCATTTTTCATTAAACCATGATGCAGTGAACTAGTAATAACACTCTCTAGTTGGCCATACTTTGGCTCCATATGGGAAAATCAAAATGTATTCATCTGGTGGAACACTGGAATTTATTGGGGTCAGAAAATACCCCAGAATACAAGTATACCATTTGTTTTATTTGACTTTATTTTATTTTTATTCTCCTTTGTGGTTGTGGGTTTGGGGGATGGAACACACTTGATTCTGTATGCACAATAATTCCTTTGGGTAACAGGATATTTTAATGCCACACAATACACTGGGTCACAAAATATTCCACAACTCACTCTCATAATTCAAATTCTTTTAAAAAAAAATTCTAGCACATGAGCATTATTTCACCAATTGTAATGAGTTCTACCTGCTGCATGAAGAAATTTGAGGATATTTTTATCCATTGCCTATCTCATCCTTTTGTGTGGTGCTAATTTCTGAGTGGCATGGAGGCAGCTTCCATTGGATGGTGGCATATGTCAAATTGGCAGTTTGTCTAAGGCAAAGGAATAACAGTTGATGGCCCATGCAAATATGTGCCGTTAAACTGGGGCAAAACAAGTCAAGAGTTTTTGAGTAACCACAGAATAATCATGGCCATCTCATCAGATTGTTTCAATTATTTTAACTGTTAAACAGGGAGCTGGCAAGAAAACTCTAATGTCTAATGGCTGTTGTAGGACTTTATTGTGAGAGGCAGAAATTTCAGATTCCATGGTGGCACTGATAAAAACATCAAACAACCATACTTTGTATTATATTTCACTAAACTGGGTTACTGCTAATCTTGTATTTCTTTATTTATTTTAAACGCATATTTACTGTTGCACTATCACCAGAAAGCCTCTTTCCTCCTCCCCATCTCAAATAATATTTTTGAAGCAAAGTGACTGCTGCTTATAACCTTCTCCTGTATAATTCACATCATATGCTCTGGTCCTCTGGAGGACATTTACTCCAGTCAGCCAGGATTACGTTGCAGCTATCACCCAGTAGTATGACACCCTACTACTAGTGGAAAACATCACAAATCTGGAACAAAAATAATGACCATGTAGAATATACACAAATTCAACCTAAATAATGAGGAAATCGAAATAGTTAAAGATTTTTCTGTACCATGGATCAACCATTTATCAGAACAGAGACTGCAGTAAAGAAATAAGAAGACTAGGAATGAGAAGGGCAGTCATGAAAGAGAACTTAACCAAGGTGTTCTGTATATATAAAATTACTGAATGTGTGTATGTATCTTTTATTTCATTCATTCATTCTTTTTTAGTTCTTCCAGTGAAATAAAAGCAAGCGAAATTAATTGAACCTTGGAACCAAATGACATACTACAGCTGCCCTAAAGAACAATTCTTTTTTAACATTCTTCTTTTTCTCTCTGGAATGTGTGTAAATCACACGATTTTCTGCCTCTCAACATTGTTAGCTGCTCCTATTGCAGGGCAAAGGATAAGACAATATAATGTCACACAGCAAATGAAACTGCAGGCTGCAAGAAAAGAGGGGGAAATGTGACATTATCCTCCCTTCATCAACAACTCTGTCAGCTTAGAGAAGTCTCTAACTGGCGACTGGCGACTTAAGGAGTGTTTAGAGATTGTTGTTTTTAAGTATTACACGACCTCAGTATAATTTGTGACCTGGGATACCCTTGTTCAATTTGGCACCGTAAATAACCATATTTTTTTTAAAAAAAATACCTTGTGAATATATTGCATTCATGCACTGAGGCTGAACTCATTTCTGTCTCTGGGCTCCGCTGTTAATGTGACAAGGGGCAGACAAAGGCACCAGACAATGTAAACTAAAGTGCTAGTCCCAGCTTAATGAGAAAATTTCTAGAAAGCAGGGGGCTAATTTTGCTTTGCACAGTTTGAACTGATAAGCAGCAAAAGTGGGGGGAACCAAAGCAAACAGAAAAGGTTCTTACAGGATCTGCTTATGCTGAAGAACCCTGCCTGAGTCTTCTGACCTAAATGGCCATGAGCCAATTTAGAGATTTGTTGGAGAATTGTTGAATACACATTTGTTGAATCCTATGAGTATAAATTGAACTTTTAGCCTACATTGATAAAACAGAGCTGGGAAACATTACTTTTTGGACTATAATGGTCAGAATCCCCTAGCCAAGATTACCACTGGGAATTCTGGGAGTTGTAGTCCAAGCAGAAACATTTCCAGGCTGTGCAGTGGTATGTGAGAAATCATTCCAAGCTGAAATTAGAAACATGGGTCCTTAAGTCCTTGCCTTGCAGTGCAAGTTTCTTCAGGATAATGTGCTTCTTCGGCTTCAGTATCTCAGAAGCCCATTTAAAAGAGAAAAGGAAAAAGCTGCTGCCTGGCAAATGAATATCTCCAGTTGGACCTTACTTGATATTCCTTGGACTTCTTGGGCTGCTGCCACACTATGAAATCAATGGAGTTTGATACCATTTTAGCTACCATGGTGCCATCCTATGGAATCCTGGGATTTGTAGTTCATTGTGACACCCGAGTTCTCTGATAGAGAAGGTAAAATATCTCACAAAATTACAAATTCAGAAGTCCATGTTATTGAGCAATGTCAATTAAAGCAATGTCAAACTGCATTAATTCTTCAATGTACATGCATCTTTGGTTTGTTTTCCAGTTTCCTACCTGGTTGTCTCTAGCTTTCTCTCTTCTTTATTATCTTACATATCTCTTGGTTTGCCCTGACATTCTGCTTCTGACACTATACTGACATGAGGGTTTGCCCTAGGTTTAGGTAGATAGAAGTCAGCTTGGACTAACTAAAGCCAAGGGCTCTTTCTGTCAGTAGTCCTCTAAATTCCCAAAGTATTGCCTCAGCCCTCTCTAGATTAAGGGAAGTAAAAGTACCACTCTATTCTACTTGGGTCAGGCTTTAACTGAATATATGTCCAATTCTGGGCACCACAATTTAAAAAAGATTTTGACAATCTGGAGTGTGTCCAGAGGAGGGCAATCAAAATGGTGAAAAATCTGGAAACCCAGCCCTATGAAGAGCAGCTCAGGGAGCTGGGTATGTTTAGCATGGAGAAGAGAAGGTTAAGAGGTGATATGATAGCCCTAGTTAAATATTTGAATGGATGTCACACTGACAATGGAGCAAGTTTGTTTGCTGTAGCTCCAGAGAACAGGACACAAAGCAATAGATTCAAGCTATAGGAAAAGAGATTACACTTCAACATTAGGAAGAATTTAGGAAGAGATGTTCATCAGTGGAATACATTGCCAATCAATGTGGTAGAAATTTCCTCTTTGGAGTTTTTTAAACAAAGGCTGGATGATCATCTGATGTGGAGTACTTGATTTTATATTTCTGCATGGCAAAGGGTTGGAGTGGATGGATCTTGTGGTCTCTTCCAGTTCTATGATTCTAATCCCATAAATGTATATATAAACTCATAAATGGACATACATAAATAATCCAGACTAGCAGTTTTCCCATGAACAGTTCTAATCACATCTGCCAATCTATTTTGGGACTTTAAAAAAAAGAGTACTAAAAAATGTCCTTTATTGGTATTCTTTTAACAAGCATTAGTAAAGAGAAAGTCCCTAAAGAGAGTTTTTTGTGGGGTTTTCAGGCTATGTGGCCATGTTCTAGCAGAGTTTCTTTCTGACGTTTCACCAGCATCTGTGGCTGGCATCTTCACAGAATGCTTTGCCTGGAAAAATTGGGTCCCTAAAGTGAACCTATCCTAGGGTTTCCATGACATGTTTCTTCAGAGGGGGGTTGCAATTACTGAGAAAGTATGACTTGCCCCAGGTCACCCAGTGGGTTTCCATAGCCGAGCTGGGATTCAAACTCTGGTTTCCCAGGGTCCTAATCCAACACTCAAACCACTACACCATGCTGTCCCATGTAGAGTTAGAACCAAAAGGTAATGGCAAACCTCCCCTAAATAAATCATGCCAAGAAACTCTTTGATAGTGTCACTGCATGTTGGAGCTGACTTGAAGGCACATAACAACGAGAGTGATGATGCTTCATTCCTGTTCATGTGGTAGACCACCACCACATGACCAGCAGAAGTGTTCTAATTTGGAGAAAGGGCAGGGGGAAGGCAAGACCTCATGAGCAAAGTAGTCAGCCAGCAGATTAAAAAAAAACTAGTTATATGTTAAAGATATATATTATATCATGTAAGAAGAGTATCTCCTTCTGCAGTTTTATTAAGAATTATGTGAGGGATTACATTTGAGCATTTGTTCAATGTATTTATGTAGTGTTTCTCTGGGTACCCTTGATTCTAATGGCATTTGTCCTATCTGGGTTATTAATCAAAAGTGACAATGGAAACAGCTTAGAGTTAATGGGAGCATGAGAAGTTTTCCAAACACAGCATATTTGACAAGGACCAGGTCAAGTCTAAAAGAGCTGCTCTTGGTTAAATAAACAGTGAAATTGCAAAGTAAAAGTGAGAACTCTGCAGCTATTTATCAACTTTATATGACATTTCTTTGTGGTTATGAGGAAGAGTGGGGAAGCCAGAATTTATGAATTAAAAGCTAAGAACTCAAATTCGCTTGGATTAAAAGAAAAGGTTGACAGACCTCAGCTCCACTGAACCATTTGGGGGCCTTGAGACTTGTACTTTTCAAATGTCTCACTCATATCTGAAGTTTATTAATATCTATATGTACTTTTATATCTACATTTATTTATACGTTAGAAGTCCATACAAAATTCTTTCTGCCCTCATCACATGGACATCCATAAAAAGGGCAATCAACACCATATCTGAACTTTTAATATACTGTCTTCTCATAGGGATGTAATTCTTCACTAAATTTCTTCTAGTAGGTAGCAATAAGTAATGTCTGCAATTGTCTTGCTTCTGTGAGAAAATCTTCCAAAGCCACACAGTTTTGGCAGAAAATTTGCAATTCAATACTTATTCTGTCAAAATTCACACATGGTTGTTTTGTGTGGAAAACAGCATTTTCTTTGTGGAAAATAATATTTCAATATATAACTATTAATCCCTGCACAGAAAATGCTGGGGTTTTGTGCAGAAAATGATGTTTTCTATGTAAATCAAGCATTGTAGAATAATCTTGTAGTGTTGTATTGTATTGTTATATATTTTAATCATGTTTTACAGTATGTTAATTTTATAATTTGGGAGGGTGGGTTGGGTCAGGGTTTTGTCGGTTTTATTGTTTTTATATTGTGCATCATAAACTCTGTTGTTACCCGCCTCGATCCCCAAATGGAAGAGGTGGGATATAAATTATTATTATTATTATTATTATTATTATTATTATTATTATTATTATTATGTGAAAATTTTACACAGAATAATCTTACATTACAGCATTTTCTGGGCAAAAAATGGCATTGAAACATTATTTTCCACAAGGAAAATGCTGTTTCTTGAGCAGGAAATGGTGTTTACCATTTTTCTAATTCTTGTGAATATTGTTTCCATCCCTTCTTTCTCATCTGCTGACAGATAGTGCATCCATGAGGGTCTTCACTGGGGGACAAGGGGAGTATTGCACATTCTTGGAACCTTTCATTTATTGCAGTGAACACAAATGTACCTCTGTCTAATCAACAAAAGGATTAGAATGGCCATTCCAACAGAATCAGGCTATCAAAATGCCTCATCAAAGTACAAATCCCAGGATTCCACAGATGTAAGATGACATTTAAGATGCAATCAAAATGCTACAATTTTTTAGTGTGAAAGAAATCAAACTCTTTGCACTCTTCTGGAGGGGAGCAATTCTGGATCAACAGGTGGCTCAGATGAATGCTGTGAGCTTCTAATTTGAGTGATGTGGTTCCTGCAAATGTTTACAGTTTGAACACCATAGAAATAACAATCATAATGTACACATAGTCGGATTTAACTTTGCATAAATAAGATCTCAGTTTAGGTTTTTAAAAGATCTATCATTATTGCACCAATATTGCAGGAAACAGGGTTGTGGCTGGGAATCTGTGGGTTGTTCAGCCATGAAAAGTAGCCTAGTACTATCATAGCCATTTTGTTTTGGGAAGTTAGTGCACTCTGTGACAACTGTATAGCATAGTCAGATATTGTTAGTTAGTGTTCCAAAGTGCTGGAATGGGGCTGCAAAGATGAGTAGGGGCATCAGCAGGAGAAATGTTCCACATACTACATCTACAGTCTGGGAAAGAAAAAAGAAATAAAGCTGACACAGATTTCTCAGAGACCAGGTGTCATTCCCTGACTCCAAAACTCTAATGCAGATTCTGATACTGACAGTAAGTACTCCGATGGAGAGACAGAATGACAGGGAGACCTGCTAGTGCCAGAGATAGTTGATGAGAACCAGAGATACAGACATGGTAGTATCAGGCCTACCAGAGCATCACTGAGTGAAGGAGGGATGGAGATACCCTGAGCATTTATATCTAATGCACCTATTGGAGGCTGCCAAATCATAAATAGCCCAGCATCTTCTTCAGGAATTTGTTGCTAACAATTGAACTCCTTGGTAGATGCAACATCTCCTATTCTCATGCTTTTGATCTTGCTCTCTTTGTTGACTATGTCCTTGGCTCTCTCTTTAGACTGTTGCGTAGATTTATTGCTGGACTGTGTATGAGTCGGATTGAACTGCCGTCGCTGCTTTAACTGTGGTGAGCCACACTTCTCACTGTGTTCATCTCAGCTATATATTTTGTTCATTCCCTTTTGATTTCTTGCATTAAATAATGTCAGTCATTGGCCTGCATTTGGTCAAAATGTTGTGGTTGTTGTGCCTGCATGAATATCCTTCCATACTATCTGAACTTAGGACAACAACCACTATATCATGAAACAATGCAGGCCTCTGACTAACATTGTCATTCCCCCTCTTTTCTCCTGCATGATTTTTAACACATTGGGCAGATGAAGAAGGCAGCGGAACTTCGAAAGCTTGCAACATGTATAATGTGCACTTCGGTTGGTCCAATAAACGTATCACTGTTTTGTGGATTTTAGATGATATTGTACTTATCTCAATTTCTCTCATATCCCTTTCTTTTCCCATTCCAGACATGAAGAAATTTGCATATTTTATATCAAAACTGAACTGAAATGAAAATTACACCCATACCTTTGTCTGCCTCCTTCTGAGTGTGGAAAAGATATCTATATTTCTTTTGGAGGCAGGAAGACTACAGCTCCTATAATTCCCTCAGCCAGTAAGACCATTTTCCATAGTCTGAATTGAATGGCTACTGAAATACATCATTTTCTGTGCTTGATCACAACTTTTAAACTGCCTTCTAACACAGAATTGCCTAACAGTTTTATTTCTAAGGTTTTGTTCTCTTCAGCTTTTGTTGGCACTTAACTTTAAAAAAAATCTTACCATAGCCATTTCCAAAGGGACAGCCATGTAAGGGTATGACAGCAAAACCAACATTTACTAAAGACTAAAAAAAATTGGGGTATAATATTTTGTCCACAAAAAAGACCTTCATCATGAGAAAGGACTCTTTGCTGTTTATCCTATTGCATTTCCTGCATTTTCAGATCGAGAGGGCTTTTGTGTTTGTTCTTTATTCCTGGCTGATTATTTAAGTGGTGGAAGCTTGTAGCTCAGTAGCAGGTACATGTTTTGCAAGTAAATAGTCTGGAAATCTAGTACAAAATACATCAGCTAGGGTACTGAATGGAGTTGGATACTCTGATCCTGTTTCTCCAATACTGTATCACTTTCCTTGGCTTCTAGTTCACTATCAGTTCAAAGTGCTGATGTTAATACTAGACAATTTCATACTACACAAATACGTAGACCCCACATTTCAGAAATGAAAACTGGGACATGTGTGACCAAACAATGTTAGAGTGTGGTCAAGAGGGCAAAAGTTATTAATGAGGAAGAACACCCATTGTAGGAGAGGCTGCAGCAGTTTGCTTTTGCCAGGTCTACGGAGAAGGTCAAGATTCTACCCCTTCCTCTCCTTTCTCCTCACTGAGTTAATTGAGAGAAAACTACGTTTGCATTTGGAACTCAACCTGCCTCAATTGAAGTAAATGGAGGATTTAAGGGGAAAACTGAGACATTTTAAAAGCAACCAAAAAAAGTGGAGAAAGCAATTGGAACAGTTGGAGGCTATACGCTTGTAGAACTATGATTCCATGTTAACATGGAACTCTCGCATCTTACTAAACTACAGAACTTAGGATTCCATAGGATGCTGCCATGGCTGTTAAAGTGGATTTCTTATACTATAATTGTGTAATGTAAAATTGCCATAGAAATAACTATACTGCCTGAGTTGTACTCTTCACATGTACTGTTATATTTCCAGTACCTGGGAAAGATTTCTTTACCCCTTTGGGCCAAGAATTCTTCCTGTAAGACTGTTTTTGGAACTGAATGATTCCTCCATCCTTCCAATTTAAAAAAAAAAAAAAAAGGTCTTGGAAGACCTCAGAACAGTGATTTTCCTTCCAAACAAGGTTAATATTTGTTTGCTTGCTTATTTTATTAAAATATTTATACTCAAGAAGCATATTAAACAATATAATGGATTAAAAACAGATTTTAAAAATTGTAAACATTTATAAAACTATAACAGTTTTGGCTTGAATGAATAAGGCTCAAAGGCTTTGGAAAAGAGCTAAATTTTAACTTGGCACATAAATGATAAAAGAGTTGGTGCCAGTCAGTCCTTCATGGGGAGAGTATTCCAGTGTTGGGGTGCCACAGCTGAGAAGGTCCTATCTCAGTGTATTGACTTTATTGGTGGGACACAGAGGAGAAGTCCAGCAGATCTTAATCCTCAGGTAGGCACATAATACCAGCTACTCAGCCACCTTTAGAAATTCTTAAAAGCTCCTATTACAAAACCAGAAGTATATTTTCCAGTGGCTTCCTGTTTTCTTTTTCTTTTTCATTTATTTTAATTTTGTGGCAGGTCAGTTCAGGTCCCAGTGGTACTCAGGGATGGAAAATTGTTTGCAGAAGCACTGGAACTTACCCGCTTCTTACTTCAGGCCTTCTAATATATGGTTTATTTCTACTGCAATGTATTGCAGCTTCGTCTTTGTGATATTTTTAGATCCACTTGTCATAATGCCTGCTACTTTAAGCCCCTTCTCCTTTTATCTGATTGCCCCACTTTTGAACTGAGTTTTATTTCTTGATTTGTAACCAGTTATGTATGAATTTTATTGGTGCATACTCTCCAGCTATCCTGATTTGAAAGTGATAGTCCTGATCAATCCTCCGTCGCCTCACTTTTTCAGCTGCTTTTAAAATGTCCTGGTTTCTCTTTCCTCTTTCCACTTTCCCCCCTTTGTCCTCCACTAACCTCCATTGTTGCAAACTGAATTCAAAATCTAAAAGTGGTGTGCATCCAATGAAAGCAGTGGAATAAAGAGAGAGAGAGAGAGAGAGGAAGAAGTGGAATCTTGCCCTTTTTTATACGCAGGCAAAGTGTCAGGCTCCATAGACCTCCAGGCTACTTACCTGCTGCCACACTGCAGAAATAAAGCAGTTTGACACCACTTTGAATTCCATGGCTCAGTGCTATGGAATTCTGAGATTTGTAGTTTGGTGAGGCAGCAGAGCTCTCTGGCAAGGAAGGATAAATCTCTCACAAAACATACAGATACCTGAATTCCATAGCATTGAGTGATGACAATTAAAATGGTGTCAAACAGCTCTATTTCTGCAGTGTGGATACTCCCTACATCTCAGGGCATTGTGGACGGAAGTAAGAATCCAGCTGTTCCTGTGAGATTTTCCTTCAGCCTCCCAATTTCTAGCATTGCAGTAATATAAAACCTCAGCTGAACATTTAGAAAGACAGTGTAGGCATCTAAAAACTAGGGGTGGAGGGGCAGACAAAATGACCATGGGAGTGTGAACACAGAACAATTATCAGCATCTTAGGTCCAAAACACAATGCAGAAATAATCCAGTTTGAGACCACTTTAACTGCCCCGGCTCAGTGCTAGGGAATTTAGTTTCATGAGACATTTAGCCTTCTTTGTCAGAAAGCTCTGGTACCACAATGGTACAGTTCCCAGGAGATATAGAAGATGGACTTGTTTTCTCCTGTTCAAGAGATTAAAACATGAACCAATGGGTTCAAATAGCAAGAAAAGAGACTTCATTGTAGCATTCGGGAGAAAGTATTTACTGTATGAACTGTTCAACAGTGGAACAGACTTCTTCAGAGGATGGAGAACTTTACACAGATGTTGGATTAGAATCATTCAGGAGTGCTTTAGTTGTGTGTTTATGCATGGAAGGGGTTGGACTACCATGGACCCTGCAGTCCCTTCCAGCTGTATGATTCTATGAAAAATAATACTCAAGGCAATGTACAATAAAAGCAAATCAAAGAAATACAGTGGGACCTTGGTATCCACAGGGGATTGGTTCCAGAGTCCCCATTGATACCAAAAATCCATGGATGATCAAATCCCATTAAATACAGTGACATAGCAAAATGATGCTCCTTATGTAAAATGGCAAAATCAAGGCTTGATTATTGGAATTTATATATTTTTTAAATATTTCCTAACTGTGGCTGGTAGAATATATGGATAAAAAACCTGTAGATACAAAGGGCATTTTTTAAAATGCAAAAAAATGAGCCATTCATTAAACATAAGACAAACAACAATCCATTAAAACAAACCTTTAAAAGGAAAATCATTCCCACCCATTTCAAAGCCCACTCTGCAGCAGCTCTGTTTAATTGTCTAATACCCACCAGTAGACAAAGACTATTTAGCTTATAAACTGACTTCCTTTTGTTTCCCTACCTAGTTACTATAATATTGAAAAAATAATAGAAACAATTCCCTGTCAATATATATTTTTCTTATGACAGCAGTCTAACATAAAGTTATAGTTGTAAAAATATACTGTTTCAAGATTTATTGCACCTAAACGATGTCATTATGACCACCTTTTTTTTCCTTCAAAACTTTACTATCAATTCCCAGTCAGTATTCAGTGTTTTAAAGGATTTCCCCTGTATCAAATTTGTTAACCTGTCTATTTCAATATTGTCCAAGGCTTTTAATAACCATTCGTCTATTGTTGGGAGCTCCTTTGACTTCCATTTTTGTGCTAACAAGATTCTAGCTGTGGTGGTCATATAGATTATGGTTTTCCAGTGTTTTTTTGCTTCTTCCTTAACAATTTTATTTGTCATATTTAGCAGGTAGATTTCTGTTTGTTTTTCAATTGTTATATTTAAGATTTTCCTAATTTTTGTATGAACATTTTCTCAGATTTGTTTTTTTTTATCTTGGGACAAGTCCACCACATGTGGAACCAGTTAATGGGTGTTTCCAGCAATTATTCCCATTATTGTGGTAGATTTTTTGTTAATTTTGCCAGAGTTAAGTGCCATCTGTAGGCCATCTTCAAATAGTTTTCTCTCATGCTTTGGGATTTAGAGAACTGAAATGTCAGGAAGAAATTCCTGATAATAAGAGCTGTTTGACAATGGAATACACTCCTTGGAGTGTGGTAGAGTCTCTTTGGTGGGTTATAGACCGCCGCTTTGAGGCGGTCTCCCGCCGGCGCCATTTGCTCCGTGAGGGAGCCGCAGCAGCCACACCGTGTGGCTCCCGCGCGGAGCAAAAAAGAAGCTCCATTTTGGAGCTTCTTTTTGTGGCGCCTCTATGATGTCGCGAGGCGCCTGGGGCGGACTCGCAACGTCATAGACGCCGCGCGACGTCCGGACGCACAGCGTCCGATACGTAAATATGGCGGCGCCCGTATGAACAGGGTGCCGCCATCTTGTATGTATTCTATACGTACTAGGGTTAGGGGGGTGCGGAAGCACCGCCCCTTCCTAACCCTAGTACGTATAGAATACGTACTAAATGGCGGTGTGTAACCCGCCAAAGTTGTTTCAAAACCTCCAAAGAAGGAGATTCTACCACACTTCAAAATAACCATCTGTTGGGAGTTCTTTTATTGTGAATTCCTGCATGGTAAGGGATTGGAATGGAAGGCCCTTGTGGTCTTTTCCAATTCTATGATTCTATCATTCTACTACTACTACTTATTATAGCAAAGGGCATGGCTGGAAACCTAAACAGGAGCTTTCAACCCTACAAGATTTTGGAGCTAATCACTGTAGTAATTGATAATAACTGCAATATACTACTACATATTGGAGAAAGCAAGGTACCACACTTCAGGAACACTGGTGTAACCCCAGCCAAGTTATATTGGCATTGATTTCACAGAGTGACACACTACAACCCCTAGTCCTTGCAGTATATGAATTCTTGTTCCATCCACACCCTACCCATCAGTGACTCACTGCTAACATGATATCAGTTGGCTATAATTTTGGCCCCAGATTGGGTCCACCCTGGTGGATATCTATTTTTGTTGTGGTTTTGAAGAATTGTGATTTCAGTTCATAGAAATCATCAGAGTGAATGCAGAGTTTCTGGTTTGGCAAGACTATTTAGAAATTACTCTGTAAGCAGCCAATGTATTTCACAAGCAATGTTGACACTGGAAAACCATAATATATATATATATATATATATATATATATATATATATATATATATATATATATATTTTCTGGAAGTGACTGATTACAGATTTGGATTAATAGAGTAACTTTCCCTTTCTCTCTTTTTTCTTCCCCCAGTGGGATTGGGGGGAAAATATCTTAATGGGGTGGTACATAGGAAATGTATTCCATTTGTTCTGGCAGAGAGCTTAATGGCTCTCTTGAAGCTGTCTTTTCTTTTCTTTTTTACCCCTCAAACCTCTTTCTCCAGAATACCACACGATAACACTATTTTAACATATTGAAAATTTAGAACTGGCAAGCCATGCTACTGAACTTTTTCCCATCTGGAGATGCAGTTGTGTTTGCTTAGTCCTCTTGTGTTTTTAAATCCTATCTTCCTAAGTGCACTTGTAGAATTTATAGCACTCCCTTGGAACTAGTTACTTGAATTATTGTTTTTAGAAAATGAAGTGAACTGCCACTGACAATTGAAATGTTGCTTCTTAGAAGGCAAGGTGGCTCCAGAAACAGTGGAAATGTGCATGTTCATAAAGAGTGTGCCTAGCATTGCAGAATTCTTAAGGGATGGTATGTTGGCTCCCCTCTCTGCACTGCAGTTGTACAGTGACAAAAACAAACTAGGCCCAAACAGAGGTACCAACGTTCAGCACTGTCTGAGGTGCTTGACCTCAATAGTAGCTCACAAACAGCAGAGCGCAGAAGCAGAACCCAGTGTGCAGTGAAAAGTCAAAGGCTTTCATGGCTGGCATCCATAGTTTTTTGTGGGTTTTTCAGGCTATGTGGCCATATTCTAGAAGGGTTTATTCCTGACGTTTCACCAGCATCTGTGGCTGGCATCTTCAGAGAATGCTGACATGGAAGAGAGTTGGACACACACACACACACACACACACACACACACTGTTGATAGCAGGGCCTCAGGGTGGGAGGATATGCAAGGAGGATTAGTGTCTGCTAATTGGTGATCATTTTATGCTGGGAAAGCCCCTGACCCTGGGTGGTTTCTCATTTGCATTTGCTAAGTCCTGATTTTGCTATTTTTTTAGGACTGGTAGCCAAACTTTGTTCACTTTAAGGGTTTCTTCTTTCTGCTTGAAATTATCCAGATGTTTATGGATTTCAATGGCTTCCCTGTGCATTCTGACCTGATAGTTGTTGGCATGGTCCAGTATTTCAGTATTATCAAACAGTATTTTATGCTCAGGATGGTTTATAATGTGTTCTGCTACTGCTGATTTTTTCGGCTGACTCAGTCTGCAGTGTCTCTTGTGTTCCTTGATTCATGTTTGAACACTGCATTTGGTGGTCCCTAT
>NC_056522.1:30587553-30608066 GCF_019175285.1 Sceloporus undulatus | reverse complement strand
GTGGATTTCAATGGCTTCCCTGTGCATTCTGACCTGATAGTTGTTGGCATGGTCCAGTATTTCAGTATTATCAAACAGTATTTTATGCTCAGGATGGTTTATAATGTGTTCTGCTACTGCTGATTTTTTCGGCTGACTCAGTCTGCAGTGTCTCTTGTGTTCCTTGATTCATGTTTGAACACTGCATTTGGTGGTCCCTATCTAGACTTGTCCATAGCTGCATGGTATGCAGTAAACTCCTGCGGCTGCGAGAGGGTCTCTGTTGTTCTTCGCTGAGCGCAGCAATTGCTGAATTTTCTTGGTTGGTTTGTTAACCATTTTCTCTATTCTGCCTGTGACTCCTTTGATGTATGGTAAAAATACCTTCCCCTTGAGTGGTATATAATACTTCTCACAGCCGCAGGAGTTTACCACATACCAAGCAGCTGTGGTCAAGTCTACATAGAGACTACCAAACGCAGTGAAAAATCAGCAGTAGAAAAAGATGAAGACTGTATGCCAGATGGCTAGACTCAATCAGGGAGGCCTGAACCTGGAGGGCCTGAGTAGAACAGTTGACATTTTGGAGATATGTCACTCAACGGGTTGCCATAAGTAGAGATCAGCATAATGGCAGTTAACAACAATAACTGAGAAACACTATGAAAGGAAAGAAAGGAATCAGCATGTTGATCGAACCCCAAGGTTTTGAGAAATCAAGAATAAATAAAAGGGGCTTTTTAAAAAAGGAACAGTTCAATAAGAACTGAACATACTCAGTTGACTCCAGGACCTATGTTGAGTGTCAATTTCTTGGAAGGAGCAGAACATTGGATGGTGGGAAAGAAAGTGAATTGGTATACTTGAACTCTTTTCAGTTCATACTTTCTGGAAGAGGGATTGGACTGGAAGTCTGTCTGTCTGACAGGCTAGCTGGTTACCTGATTGACTGGAACTCTGAACAGATATACTTCTGTGAGGGAGTGAGAAATACATTAGGGATGGAAAAGGTAATTGTCAAGTTCACATTGGTAGCTGGTGGTTTCCATGAGAGCATTGTAGTGAAACAGTCCAAACCTTAGTGGAGCTTTCCAGTGTGCTGAACATTATTCTGGGACCTGTGCAGCTCCTACAAAATTCAGGTTAAATTGTGGAGAAGATCACTGACATGCAAACATGGAGGCCACCTGTCACCATTGCATTTTCATATGGAAATAGCCAATTTGCACATTTTGAAGGATGAAGTGCATTTTTCCCTAATATGATACATTTCAAAGGCTTACAATATGGTTTGGTGAAGAAACATATTTACAGAATCATGTGTGCAACTTCAAATGCATATGTTTGAATAAAATGTACAAAAATATAGTTTAATCTGTCAGAGAAAAGGATACAAAAAAGCATATATTTTGACAAAGTACGCCCCTCAGATCTCCATGTGGGAAGGGAGGGAAAAAAAAGAGACTTGTAACCAAATGCAGTATTGGGACTGAATGATAATTCCAGTCAAATCTGAGAAGTGTAATAATTTTCACACCCATATTGTAACACTGAATCATTATGTATGTCCAGGAGGATGGTTTCTAACAGGTGAAATCTGGGGAAGAGATGGAGGCTCCAAGTTCAAGCCTTCTCCCATCACCTGGGCCAAGGCTCTCCAACCGGAATCTATTCCCTCTTCTCTCTGCAAGCAAGGAAAGGACGAGATGCTAAATTGTTCCACCTCTAGAAAGAATCATAGAGTTGGAAAAGACCACAAGGGCCATCTGGTCCAATCTCTTGCCATGTAGGACTACACAGTGAAAGCACTCCCAACAGATGACCATCCAGCCTCTGTTTGAAAACCTTGAAATCAGCTGGAAATTAAAGATACAGTGCGCTATTGTTTTATGCAGGGGATCCGTTCTGGACGCACACACACCCATGTAAAACAAAAAAACATGTATGCTCGAACCCTATGACAAGTAATAGGGCTCATACTCACAGTGGTGCACGGCGGCAGAGGTGCGCATGCGCCATGGGTGCATGTGCCATTGTTTCTTCCAATGCACAGAGCCAGAAGAAGCAGCACTACTTTCAGCATATGCTAAAAGCAGCGTATAATGCACCCGCATATGACACGGGCACACTGTATGTCCGAACAAGAGGGAAACTCCATCGTTCTCTGAGGCAGCATGTTCCACTGCTGAACAGCTCTTACCATCAGGAAGTTCTTCCTAAAGTTTAGGTGGAATCTAAAGCAGTAATGACTTACCTTGACATCATATGTGAGAGTGCCAGGCCCAAAGAGAGCTGGATAAGGCTGAAGATAGGGTAATAATCATCAGCTGCAGTCTCCCAGATGCCTGGTTTGAGACACCCATAATGAAACCTTGAGATTTTTTACTTCGACATGGTTTGCCCCATCCATATTATCAAGCCCCTGACCTGTGAATTCCCTTGGCTTTGTGACCATGACATGCTCTTTGATGGCTTCTGAACTCAGCAGGGCTGCTCTTTGTGTTTGATCTTAGACTGCTTCTTGACAAATCTCTTGGCTTGCTTGCACTTTTATCTGCTGACACTTCACAACTCCCTATGCTGAACTGAAGACTGGCTTTGACTCATCCTCCATCTGCTCTTTCCATTGGATTGAACACTTGCCACTCTAAACCAGGTCAATAATTTCAGACAGGGAAATGTCTTGAGGTGGTGCTCATACTGGATAGATGGTCAGACTGGGTAGAATGCAGCTTCCTTTGTACATATAACCTTTACAAAGAAATAGGACACCTCCAATTTTCTACATCAGTGTCATAAAACAAGATATGTAGTGGTAGGGGAACACAGTTCTCCAGCAATTATCTCCAGTGTTGTAAATGAATTTGATGGATATAATTCCAAAAACAAGTCATTTGTGTACTCTTAGCCTACAGCAATTAAGAATGACCCTCATCTCAATGGCCAACAATTCAAGATACTTTCCTGAGAAAGACCAGAACAAAGTCACATGCTGTGGTGAGAGACATTCCATGAGGTGGTTGGGTGTTTACACAGGTCTTGTGTTGCAGCTATGTAACCTTTTCTAATATGCTGCAGATGTTTGCCAAGCTTTGGAGTTTGTGCATATCAGGTTCTTATGTATTCTCCATGGCAAGTCAGTGCATTAAGACTCTTGCTGCTGGCAGCTATTAGTGCAGTCTACCATTTCGGAGTAGCAATGAATTGTGTTAATTCATCCAAATATAATTTTAAAAAAAAGTCTGATGAAGTTAATCAATGGCAGACTACTCCAGGATTCTATAGGATATTGCCATGGAAGTTAAAGTGAATTATAGTACTATAATTGTGTAATGTGAATGAGCTCTAGCGATGTGGCCATACTGCAGAATTGAAGCATTCTGATGCTATTTTAACTGTCATGACTTATCCTACAGAATCCTGGGATTTGCAGTTTGGTGAGGCACCAGAGCTCTCAGACAGACCAGGCTGAATACCTTACAAAACTACAAATCATAGGATTCCACAGGATGGGGCCATGAGAGTTAAAGTGGTATCAATCTGCTTTAGTTTTGCAGCGTGGACATATCCTAGGTTTCTAAAAGGGGGGAATGGTTCAGCTCCAGGCTGGGTGACTGGGTGCCAGTTCCCACCTCTCCAACATGTGTCTATCTTAACAAAACAGTTCTTCCTTGGGGTGTGAGCCCAGAGGCAACTCAGGGAAAGAAGATGGTGGCTTCCTCAGAGATGTTCTGTAGGCTGGACTAAGGTCCTTGAAATTAAAAGAATAATGATGATTACCTTTAAAGAAAAATTCCCAGCTTTGGCCCTGGTGCTGGAGCAAAAAAGTTATTGTTGATGAAAGAATCAGATTTGGGATCACAGATAAATTTAAAAGAAGAAGAAGCTCCCCTCCCCCCATAGAAAGGAGACTGCATTTGAGATCCTTATTCTTCATCTGTGCAATTATATTAGTGCAAATCTTTAAAGCCACCATAAAATGGGAATCCAACTTTTCAGATATTTTAAAAGTCCTTTCTTCCACCCACCTTAGCCCTACAAAGATACAGCATTTTTAAAGCCAAAGCAAATACCAGCACAGGCTTGTCTTGCCTCAATCCTCAGCCTGCTAACACAAAAGGGGGCAATTTATCAGTTCCAAAGGAAAACACCACCTGACACAGTCCAAAGTACAGACCATTCATTACATATCTAAAGGCTATTGATCAACAGCCTGTTTTAAAATTCAATAGGTTGCTTAACTGATTTTCATGGCTCTTTGAATGCATTTTGGACTCCAAAGGCATGTTCCAAACAGTGCTTTGTCACTAGTCTGCCAAGAGAAAAATAATGCAAGGCATTAATAAAGCACCAGCAAACAAGCTGACACC
This sequence comes from Sceloporus undulatus, assembly GCF_019175285.1. Taxonomy (NCBI): domain Eukaryota; kingdom Metazoa; phylum Chordata; class Lepidosauria; order Squamata; family Phrynosomatidae; genus Sceloporus; species Sceloporus undulatus. The sequence goes on along the minus strand of NC_056522.1, from coordinate 30,603,717 downwards.
TCTGAGGTATGGTGGAAAATCCACAGCACTGCTGCCGAAAATGGTGTAAATATTCAAAGAGCAGCAGAGTTGGTTGACAGCTGCAGGATCAACCCAGTTGGTATTCACATCTGATGCTGGAAAGGGTTTCTGTCACAATGCCAGGTCAAGGGGCATTCTCTCACAGTTTGGGATGCTGGGGGTTGGGGGAGGAGAAGAGGAAGGGAAAAGGACATTTATCAAATGTACGTTTGCAACAATGGTTCCACTAGTTGCAGTAGACCAATGATTAGCTCTTGGGATTTGTTTTGTGCCAAGAAATAAATGCATAGTGCATGTTGACTAGTGTGCATGATGGCATGCCTGAGAAATGCCATAAACTGAGATGGCATGCTGATGTCCCCTTCAGATGTTTGCCTAAACCATAGTTTAAGTTATAGATAATGTGTTGCATAGAGCCTCAGCCTTGCATGTCCACCCTTCCTTCTCTTTTCCATTCATGTACAAGAAGAAGAGAGTTAAAGCTACTGCTTCCACTTTTTAACAAACCATAGTTCTTTGTTACATCTTGACTCCAGGAACTGTGGTTTGTCATAATTATTAAAGTTAGTTAAAACAAACCAAAATATCAGGCATGATATGGTGACAAAATTGGTCATCTGAATCTATTAAGCTTATTGCATGGCACTTGCAGGAACAGGAACAGAATGCCACAAAATAGGGGGAGAACAGATGTTACTGCAGGGGAGAATGTCACCAATGCTTCCGGGAGTCCCCAAGCCGTTCCCCAGCCATTTCATGAAAGCCAATTTTGAAGAACGACATGGGGACTACCGGTGGCATTGGTGGTGTTCTCCCGTGCAGTAACAGCCATTCTCTCCCCATTCCGTGCCATTTCATTCCATTCTGTTCCCATTCTTGCAAGTGTCATGCAATAAATTTATATGCCAGAATTAGGAAAAAGTAGATTGGTAATTGCAGACGGTTAATTCTTTCCTTTCAATCCCCAAATCACCAGATCATTGTGCAATTCATCATTTATCTATTCAGTGTTTCCATTCAATTTGGAAATGTCTGTTCACGGTGTCACAGCAATAAAGGCAGAATGAGCTCTGAGTAGTATAGCACCCATTTGCTATGACTTAGCTTTGGTTCATCTCTTTGCTCTTTTTCTGCATACTCTCACGCACAACCCAGTGTGGTGTCCATAAGTGCTCCGCTCCAGGCGGAAGGAGAAGAAAAAGCAGCCCATGTGTTGGAAACTGCATAGTTCTTTGCTTTTGATCTCCTCTCCCTTGCTTTCCTATGCAACATGAAGCCTAATTTCCTTGAATGATCAAACTCAACCCATGCAGAGAGAAGTCACACAAAGTTCTTTATGCAACTGAAACCTTCAAGTGGTTCCTTTACCTGCAGGAAAGAGACAGAAACAAGATCCTGGCAATAATGTCATGATCTCTGAAGTCCCTCTTGGCTCCAATTATGCCCGCACTAAAAGGGGTCATTGAGAATAGGACAGAATCCACTGTCATCCCAGACAAGAAATCCCAACATAAGGCATGCAGATGGGCTATTCTCCTCTCTTCAAACCTAATGCTCAAAATAAACTCAAGGTCTTTTACAAGGTCTTTAGCCTTTTCTAGCAAAGAGTGCTGGTGCTATACCTACAATTCTGGCATCATGTCAGTTAAAGTGGTGTCAAACTGCATTATTTCTGCAGTGTAGAGACACTTTAGATATTATCTCTAGTTTTACAGGCAGAATTATCTCTAGATACTGTATATTATATGCTGGAGAGCATTTGACCGAAGGGGCTGTTGAGCTCATGTCTTGCTGGCAGGCCTCCTGTAGGCAGCTGGTTGGCCACTCTTTGAACAGAAAGTTAGACTAAATAAGGCTTTGATCTGATCCAACATGGCTCTTCTTACATTCTTATCACCTCTCAAGCATGTTGTTTTGAAACCTCTCACAGCCTTTTCACCACAGGAAGCCAAGGAGTGGCAGCAGCTCCCAAATGATTTTAGGCAAAGTTCCTTCCCATCACCTGCTATCTGACCTTTTTAACTGGAGATACCAAGAACTGAACCTGGGATCTTGCACAGGCAAAGAATGTGCTCTACCACTGAGCTATGTTCCTCTTCCATAATGAACTGACTACAGATGCAGTCCTATAGAAATCTACTCTAATGGAAGTCCCATTGACCTAAGACAGGGTGGGTAATGCTTGGCCCCTAGGACTGTTTCTGTAATCATCAGTCCATCTAAACCCTTAGACCATCATTTTTCTTTACAAAAAAGAAGGAAAAGGAAGATGATGATAACGATGATGGCAACTTCTCTTCTGGAAAACTTCAGGAGCAGTGCTTCACCTTTTAAATAGCCCCACATTAATATATTAAAATGAACAGTTTTTCAAAACCAAAAATAAACTTCTAAACACTATCAGGTTTTTTTTCTTTTTTAGCCTGCCAGAGCTCCCCATTAGTAAACTAAAAAACTATTTTCACACTGGCAGACAGCGTTTTCATTTACTTCCATAATGTGAAACAAAACCCCATGAAAGTGAGAAAATGGGTGTGTGGAGGAGGGGTGGAAACCTCTATAATTTCTTTTATCTTGTTGGCAAATGCTTGAGAGGGTTTTGGATACATAAAAACTTCCAAGGTTAGAGCACATCTCTAGACTTACTCCTTAGATTTTTCTTTAACTGAGACCCAGCTAGACACCGATGCATATTCACTACTATTACACTGTTGTCTCTCCTACAATGGAATCCACCCATATCTATTTCCCTTAGCAATCAGACTTGCAAATTAAGACAATGTTTATTTTCGAATGACCACTCACAAAACAAACCACACTAAATGCAAGATGAACTGGTGTAGAAAATGTATTATAGCAGATATCTTTCAACACTTGGGGCAGTACTGCTGCAAAAGTGGTTTAAATATTTTTAACATTAGATTACTGGTTTAGATTATTTTAAACATTGTATATTTTAAATTCTGTATGTTTTAAAATGTTTTACTGTTTTAATTGGATTATTTTAATTGTTTTTAAAGTGTTGTCTATACACACACACACAAACACACACACACACAGTAAGCCGCCTTGGGTCCCAACTTGGGAGAAAGGCGGGATAAAAATAAAATAAATAAATACTAAATCAAGAACTAATAGAACTGAAATAACTGATCTAGTTTAATACTTTGTAAGAATCCTAATGTACATCCTTATAAGGTTGTCCTTCTACGTTTGCAGGTTAAGAATTCACTGTTTTTATTAAAATGTTCTTTCTAAGCACTTGGAGGTCTTCCAGTGTGGTTCTGTGGTCAATGTCAGTTGGAGGTTGACCATTGAATCGTGCTGGAAGAATTACAAATGCCTAGAGAAGTGTTCTCTCGGGTTAAAAAAAATGGACTCATACTCAACGTTTTTCCATTTTCTTGGGGCTGCCTCACCCCTATCCCTTTCAAAAGTTGAGATCCTAGTGAGAATATAGATGGATTCAATTTTCATTACATGAATCTCCTGTTCCCATTTCTCTGTTCTTTGAAAATATATCTACTCTGTACTCTAATTACAGTAACCTTGTAACTGCCTTGGAATCTTTCCCTGAAAAAGCCTGGGATTTCCAGTTTATTTGCTGGGGTATTGTGAAGTCTCTGTGACAGGCAGGAATATAATTCTTCACTAATTCAAATTTTCTTTGAATTAACTTCTTATGGGGGGGGGGGAAACTTCAAAGATATTTTCAAAGACTCCTGCAATTGGGGACTTATTTTATGGACAATTTTGACATGGATGTTTAGCACAGCAAATAGCATTTTCTGCATAGAAAATATTTCTGTACAGAATTTTTTTTGCAGAAATATTAATTTCTGCACAGAAAATGCACTTTCATCCACATAAAAAGCAAGTTTCTGTGTAAAACAACTATGTTTAAGTTCTATGCAGGATAAGTACCCAAGTACAACATTTTCTGTTCAGGAAACTGTGGCTGGAATCCTGTCAAACAATTATGATGCCAAACGTTAGACCTGTGGATATATGTTTCCTATTCATATTTATGATTTTGGCACAAATGCCCCTGGTAATCTGATCAGCCATACCAAGCAACTGAGATCTCAGATTTTGTTGAGCTGGGCACTGCAGGATGACATGACCAGCTTGCCTTCTACCAAGAAGCAACAGCATGAGGAGCAAAAGCAAGGGCCCCAAGGGGTCCAGTCTCACCTCTTTGCATCATTGCTTGCTGGTGAGAGGAGACTGATCACATCATCCTTCAGGGCTTCATTCATCTGTCCTGCAGAATCTGTCACTTGGGATACCTGACTAGGGTGACCAGATGACATAACTGCAAAGGAGGACAAGACACTAGAAAATATAGAACGTTCGAGAAAAATGTAGGACATTACCAAACAAAAGTTAAACATACTAATATACAGTAAATATAATTTCATATAGTTTATTTGCAGATTTATTACATATACAGTTGGTCCTCTGTTTTCACGGGTGATCTGTTCTGGACCACCTGTGAAAATGGAGGCTCGCGCATATTCAAGCCCCATAGGCTTGAATGGGGCATGTGCTAGCAAGCGTGTGCAGGTGCATGCCACAGGGGTTCACCTCATTGGAAACAATGGAGGTCCCCCCTCCGTGAGTGTTCAAGACCACAGAGCTGAGATCTGCACATTAGGAGGGGTGACTGTACCGTATTTTAATATGTACTCAACCATATTTTTCTAAAGAACTTATCTTCCTTAATATTGCTGGCTTACAATATACTTATAGAACTCTGAGTAAAACAAATGCTTAATATTGTACTGTATGAACAACAAACACTTGACTGAATTGACTTTTAAATTATTACTTTCATCTGTAGTTTCCCATTTGCTCTCTCATCCCTCCTCCGTCTTCTACAGTCCAAATTGCACACTTTAGCCCCCCTTCCCCTGACCTGCTTCAACAACCCAGATTCTCATTTCCTTTCCATGCCTCCATCAGAAAAAACAAAAAAACAAATCCACCACATGGTCAGTGACAGTCTTCTCCGCAGCCTGCAACTAATAAGGCCTTTGCAGCAGCTGAGGCAGTAATAAATCTGTTGAGCTACCTCTTGGTTGCCTGCTGTGATAATACAAGAACAGGTTTTATGACTCAGATGACATTTTGCAATTTCTTCCAGACCTTCAGATATAAGGTTGATATGCAGTATATGTTTGGGAAAAGTAGGACCTCTGGTCACCCTGCATCTGACTAGCTTTTAAGATGGGTTTCAGGGAGGAGCATAACTACAATATCATAGCCACACCTCTGGTGCAAGATGTCGGCCAGTATTTTTTCCACTGGAAATAATGGCCTGTTATAGATGGGCCTAAAAGTGTGTGCTCTGCACGTGCTAGCGTTAGAAAGCGGCGGCGCTTCCACACACACACCAATCCTAGCACGCGCAGAGCGCGCACAAAATAGCGCTGGCCATTCCACACGGCCGCCGCCATGACTACGTCACGACCGCGCCGCCTCTAAACGGGCTGGCGTAGTTGTGACGTAGTGGGGCTGTGTGTGGGTGCCTAGTGCGCCCTTTCGCAGCCCCGGAAGGACCTCCGTTTCAGAGCTCCTTCCAGCTTTGCGTCACTGGGCACAGCCTTTAGATGGCTGCGCCCAGCGATGCAGAAGAGAAAGTGGCCGAGTGGCCCCTTTCTCCTCCTCCCCACTGCCATCAGGTGTCCTCGAGGCTTGAAGCCCCAAGGACACCCCTTTACAGGCCGCAGGGAAGCAGCCTTCTGCAGCTTCCTCGCGGCCTGGAAAGCGGCGGATCGGGGCCTCGGAGGCTGCCGTTGTGGCAGCTGAGGCCCCAATACACCGGGGAAAGCAGTGCCTACAGGCTGCCCCAAAGGGGCGGTCTGTAATGTGCCAATATTTCTGTATATAAATGCTGTTTACTCTGAATAAAATGCTGCTTCCTGGGCAGAAAATGCTGTTTTCTGCAGAAAATCATATGCAATTTTTGCACAGAATAAATCCGAAACTGCAAAAATTCCAATCTGTCCAGGATTCTTCTCATCGGAATTTCTTGGCAGTCAAGAAACATAGGGCATAATTTTAAAAACCATCTTTCACTTACTTTTGAATAGCCTTCCCATTGATAATAAGAGGTCCCTTTTACTCCTCACAGAACTACAGCTCCCAGGATTCCTTGGACAGTAAGAATGGCTGTGAAACCAGTTGGAATCAGTAACATGGTGAATGTCATTGGTCAACAAAGAAAGTGTGTGTGGGGGGGGGGACAGAGCAACTGTTCATTCCACTGATATTAATTAGTTTTACAAGTTTCACTATGGCCAAATTGTAGGTTAGTGATAGCATCCAATTTATTGGCTAGTGTGTCTGAACTCGCCACCAGCATGCATGCTCACATTTCTTGGACAGGCAACCTGTATTTAGCCACATTACTGGTACAGAGTGTATTACAGAACAGAAGAAGAATAGTACACCTGCAGCTGGTTGTTTCTGTATTTATGGCTGCCTGACAGCGGTAATGAATGGAAAATAGTTTTGTGTGTGTGTGTGGTTTTTTCTTTCCTTGAGCTTGGTAATTATATTTTTTTCATATTTAAAAATAAAGTAAAGCCTATGCACCTGGCATTAATTACAGGTTTTAAATGGCTGTGAGCCCCTGACTAAGGTGCTGGGGGGGAAAACAGAGTATATTCTCTGGGCAGTATGCAGGAAAGAAATCGTTAGCCAACCACAACTTTCACTGGAAAACCTGACAGGAAAAGCCCATATTACATTACGGTTTAATTTGTAACCACATCCACTCAGCCTTCTACACTTCTCACCTCAAGTGCTACAACTCCATATTGTCGCCATGTATATTTTAAGCCAGGTATCTTACCTTGTCTTCCAAACAATTCAAGTATTCTACATCGACTTTTCTATGACCATTATAATAATATGATAAATTTCAAAACCTAATAAAGATCCTTCCAGGTGCCTGCCTCATTTTTTATTTTATTTTTTATTTTTATTTTTGTCTACCAGGGTGTATTATTTGTCTCTCCCTCAAACCCCCCCCCCCAGCCTACTAGCTAGACTTTCCAGTCCTAAGGATAATTTCTTATCTCATGGGGAAAGCAGGGCCAACTCCAACACTGACCAGAACCATGTAACTATTTAAAATAAAGGATTGTGCAAGACACCAGTAACAACCATTTTACACTTTTGGAAGACAGTGTCTGGAAAAATTGCATGGAATGTATAGGACTCACCACCCTGAGTTCCTAAGAGGAAAGGTGCAATATAATAATTTTCTTTTGAGACAGAATTAAATACATATAATAAATTGCTTTTCAAAATGTCCTCTAAGGTCCATGGGGAATATCTTATATCTCTGTGCAGAAATAAGCTTCCTTGCTGAGTCACAGTTTAGATTGAGTTCTGAATATTACATATGCCTCAACTGGCTTTAACTGGCTATTTTTCCAAGAGGGTGAGGAAATTTTTGTGTGAAATTCAAAAGCTGGCATTCCTTCACACCAAGAAAAATCGATCCAGTAAAAATAGTCCTTTTCAAAATTCTTGGATGCTCTGTAACACAAATGTGCTTTTCCCTCTCAGATCAGTCATACTGACTAGAGCAGGGGTAGGCAACCTGCGGCCCGCGGGCCGGATGTATCCCGGCAAGGCCTTGGGACCGGCCCCAGCCCGGTCCTGCCGCCGATTGCCGCTGGGGCCTTTGAGGGGCAATTGTCTATAGAAGCCTCAGAAACATGCATTTATATTAACATTTTTTTTTAAAAATAGCAAATTTTTTTGCGTGTCCTCCATTTTTTTTTAAAAAGTGTCTTCCATTTGAAAATTTTGTCCTACATTTGTCCTGGTTTATTTATATATTTAATTTTTAAAAAAATTATTTAATTATTTATTTTTTTGGCTTCGGCCCCCCAGTTGTCTGAGGGACAGCAACCCGGCCCCCGGCTCAAAAAGGTTGCCTACCCCTGGACTAGAGCAACAAAAGTGAGGAACATTTCTTGAACAGAAGTATAAAAAAATTAAAACTCAGTTAAAAGTGTGCTGATAATTTTCCCCCAAAAAATCTGGACTGGTGAAAAGTTCGTACAACAGTAAGAAGACACCTGTAAATTTTGCTAACGTGAAATTGTTGCCAAATCACTTGTGGGGGCTGGTAGTATCTCATATTCCAGTATCTCATTTTGGAATTTCATATGTCTCATATTAAAATCTCATACATCTCTACCACAGTATGGCAGGCTTCCCCTGCCAGGAAATTGTAGATCAGCAGTTCCTAACCTGTTGTGCACTTCCCAGGTGCTCCACGGCTGCTCCAGGAAAATGAAAGAAATAAAAATTGAATGAAATTAAACCATAAGAAACAAAAAGTATCACTACTCCTAAACACCATTAACTTGTAAGACATAAGGTACTCTTTCAGGGGCTCCACCATAGAAATGGATTCTAAAAAAGGCTCTGAGAGTCAAAAAGATTGGGAACCCCTGCTCTAGATAAACTGGACTACAATTCCCACAATCCCTAGCTATAAGGAAAGCAAGCAAGCAGCAGAAGAGGAAAAGAACAGAGGAAGGAGGAAAGGAAGGAAGAAAGGAAGGAAGGAAGGAAGGATGGAAAAGGTCTGTTTTGTTCTGTATCTAGGGCAGGACTCATCTGCAATGAACTTGAAGTCTAGTCAACCAAAGCCAGCGGTACTCAAAACTTTTTACCATTGAGATCTTCCTTTACATCACATACAACTGTTGTGAACCCCCCCTCAATTTTGTATATGAATAAAAGTAATGTAATGTAAAAGTTTATTCGGTCATTGGCCAGCAAAGAATAAAAGTATTTTGCGTATTCAGAAAGCTTATTTTCATTTGCATATTCACCTATATTCATATTTTAACATTTTATAAGGAAATACAGTGTTTACACACCAAACATGGACTTGCCAATCACGGATCTGAGCTTCCACTGATGGCAAGCCCTGTCTTTCCAATGAGTGTGCATGCACACAGCTGTGTGCACAGGCACAAGTGTACACATGTGCCCATTGAAAGGGCTTAAGGTCGCACATTTTTTACTATCCATAGGTGTGTGTGTGTGTTCAGAAGGGATCCCCCGCAGATAGCGAGGGATGGCTGTATCATTGTTTAAATTAGAACAATTTAAATTAATTCAATAATTAACATAACCCATTTGTAAATTTTACACTTTAAAAAGTTTGGGAAGAAGAGGAGGAGGAGGGATCAGGTCTGCCAAATCTCATGCCCCTTGAGCAACTCTTGCACACACACCCCCGGGGGGTCCCAACCTATAGTTTGGGAACCACTGACCTAAGCAATTGTGATGCTCCGCTTTATCTGCTACCACCCAAAAGAGCAGGTACACAATGCAATGTTGTTGAAGATCAACTGTGTCTCACCATGGGGATGGATGATATGAGAGTAGAGATGTCAGCAGATGGAATCCAAAACAACAATGTGCTTTCTACATCACATGAGAGTTTTGTAACCACAAATTATTGAAGGTAATTTGGCACAGATTTAGTCAAACCCATAAAAATGCATTTGGAAAAAGAAAGAAGAAGAAGAAGAAGAAAGCATCCCATCATATGTGGAAGCCACTGTTCCCATTAATTAAGCTATGATTGGACTCAATTATAGACAGATTGTCAAAAACCCCAGGAGGTGCAAAATTACAGATAACACCAAAGCGAAACGGTATGTAGTGATTCTGAAGAGGAAGTTAATATAGCTATAAACAGATACTGGGACCACATATTGTAAAGGCAATGATATCTCCTAAGTGCTGATGTTAATGAAAACAGTAATTAAATCATCATCTTGTACAGATTTAATGCTGTCATCTAATCACAAGTGTCAAAAGCAAAAGGCTTGTCAGTTAAACTCAAATTACAGGGCTAAGAAATAAACATTAAAGTGCTAGACCCATGGAATTTAACTCCTGTGAAGCGTAACTGTTATTGACAGAATAAAGCTGGCAAGAGCTGTATAATGGCATGGGCCTAGAGACATTTTATTTCAATAAAATTAATAATGAAAAACAATAAAACATAAACACACAACCCTATGACAAAAATATTATATCCCATTCCTCCTCTATATAATCATTTTTCCAGAATAGTCTATATATATTTTTTTTTTCCTTTCCTCTCTTGCCACCGAACAATCCTGAATCTTCCAGCCTCTCCTTGCTTTGTTCTTTGCTGGTAAGATTTGCCCTCTTGACCACACTGATGTTGTTTGGCCCCAGATGTCTCAGTTTTCATCTATTAAATGTTGAAGGATATAATCTTCTGTTTCTGTTTATAAACTGGTGATGTTGCCTATTAATTCAGAACTTTTGCCCAATGATTATCAACCAAATAGGAAGAAGTCATAAAGTGGAAAACACAGGCCCGAGGCAAGTGAGGACTCCTGTGCTTATAAATACTTCTGTAGGAGGTGGATGTTTTGCAAGCACAGTTTTTCTAGCTTTTGCACGAAAAGGTACTGCACAGAGATACAATGGACAGAAATCTATATACTGTTATGTCTGCCACAGGAATGGCCATGAAACCCACTGGGTGACCTTGGGCAAGTCACATGCTCTCAGCCTAAGGGGAAGGCAATGGCAAAGCTTCTCTGAAGAAATCTTGCCAAGAAAACCCCATGATAAATTTGCCTTGAGGTTGCCATAAGTCAGAAATGACTTAAAGGCACACAAAACAATAACAATAAGGAATGGCCATGTCTTTAGTAATTTTCCCATCTCCTTAGTGCCACAAAGGAGCATTCATGATGGGAATTATACCCATCATGCAGTAATTCTTTTAGTCGTGCAGAGATTAAAATGATGCATTCAAAGATATAGCTGTATTAGACTGTAGAATTAGTAGGAAGAGAGATTTTGTAGCACCTTTGAGACTAAGGGCCTCTACAGATGGATGGTTGAACACTGCCCCTGTTTGCCCCAGAAGGAGCCACAGCAACCGCATGCTGTGGCCTCAGAGAGTGAAAAGAAGCTCCATAGGTGCACTGGTGCATGATGATGATACCCATTCTGTGCACTGCCATTTAGGCACTGCTGTACATGATGTGCATCATCATCATGGTGCATGCCGTGTAGATGGGTGGCACCAATATGGTGCCCAGGCAGCACGGTGAAGGTTCGGAACATCCGGATGCTCAGCCCTCACCGTGTGTACAGGCCAGCACAAAGTGCCAGTCTGTACAACCCCTAACTGAAGGATAGAAGTTGGCTGTATGAGCTTTCATAGACTTCAGTCTACTTCCTACATCTGAGGAAGTAGACTGAAGTCTACGAAAGCTCATGCTGCCAACTTCTTTCTTTCATTTAGTCTCAAAGGTGCTTCAAGATCTCTCAACCTATTAAAATGATGCATGTTGTGGACAGGGAGAAGAATTTCTCTCCTTTCATAATACTAGGATTCAAAGTCATCCTCTAAAACTTAATAGTGAGAGAGTCACAGCAGATAAAATGAAGTATTTCTTCATCACAGTTAAACTGTAGAGCTAAACCCCCCCCCCCATGATCTTTACACAATTATGGCCCTGTACAAATGGGCTCTTTAGCACGTACTGGCGACATGCTAGGGTTGCCTCAGGGTGCCATTTCCAGAAGCTCCTCAACGCTAACACGTCACCGGGACATCATAGCTGTGCGGCACCATATACATGGCGTGCACAGCTGTGACGTCACTGCTCCGCACCGTCCAGATGGGCACACGTGGCAGCGATGTGCTTGCGCCACTGCAGGCAGTTTGCGGTGGCACTATAAGGAGCCGCTTTTTAGCGCTCCTTTTCTTTCTGCGTATCTGCACTGCACAATTTGGTTGCTGCGGCGAGGTTATGTGGAACAGGGAGGGGGCTCCCAGCTGCCTCTTTCTGGCGGTGTGTATCCTGCCTATATTACTGTGATACTGTGATACAACTGGCATAGCTCCACCTTGTGAAATCCTGGGATTTGTAGCTTTGTGAAGAATTGAGAATTTTCTGCCAGAAGGTTCTAGTGCCATTGCTGCTTCTGCTGCTGTTTGCTTTCAAGTTGTTTCCAACTTATGGTGACCCTAAGGTGAAGCTATCATGGTGTTTTCTTGGTATGTTTATGACAAATTCCAGGATTCCATAGGCTGCAACCATGGCAGTTAAAGTGATATCAAAGTGCTACAGTTTTGTAGTGTGAAGAAGACCACAGCAATAGTCACCATGTTTGGTGGCCCCAAAAGAGGACTGGGTAAATTCATGAAGGTTAGGGCTATCAATGGCAACTAGTCATAATGAATAAGTACTCACAAATTTCTGTAACCCTGTCTGGTAAAAACAATCTTGGTCCGTATAAAAAAAGTAAATGATTAAAATTATAACTAGCAGAGCATATAAAGAAAAATGCCTATACTTAAAAGAAGGGAGGAGAATGTAAAGAGAATAGTTAAAATATTCCATTATCAATTAACATATTATAAAAACAAAAATTTTAAAACTAAACTATTTCAAGACCAACAAAACTTATTAATAATATGCAGTGGAGAAACCCAACAGAATAACTAGCCCTCACCCTCCTGGATCTTTCTCCTGCAGGTAAGTAGTTGTTCTACTCACACTTATTCTCATAGAAGAGAGGGATGATGGACACAACACCAACTTCTCTTTTCTGGGGAGTGGTGATGGTGATGGCACTCTCTGGAGTGCGGCTTTTATCATATTTTGCATGATGGATTTCAAATTATAGAATCATAGAGTTGGAAGAGTCCTCATGGGCCATCCAGTCCAACCCCCTGTCATGCAGGAATACACAATCAAAGCACCCCTCACCAATGGCCATCCAACCTCCATCACCCTCCAAAGTAGCATATCCCACTATCAAACAACTCTTATTGTCAGGAAATTCTTTCAAATGATGAGGTGGAATCTCTTTTTCCTGTAGCTTGCATCAGGTCCGAGTCTCTGAAACAGCAGAAAACAAGCTTCCTCCATCTTCAGCATGACATACCATCAAATATTTAAACAGAGCTATCATACCACCTCTTAACCTTCTCTTCTCCAGGTGAAAAATACCCAGCTCCCTAGGTTGCTCAACATAAGGCCTGGTTTCCAGACCTTTCACTATTTTTGTCGCCTTCCTCTGGAGCTGCTCCAGCTTGTCAATATTTTTTTAATTGTGGTGCCCAGAACTAGATACAGTATTCCAAGTGAGACCTAACAAAAGCAGAATAGAATGGCACTGCTACTTCTCTTGATATAGACCAGTGATTTCCAAACTTTGGACCTCCAGGTGTTTGGGATTTCAATTCCTAAAAGCCCTAGCTAATTTGGCCAGCTGTCAGGAATTTTGGAAGCTGAAGTCCAAACAGGACTTTGGAGGACCAAAGTTTGGAAACCACTGATCTAGGGGCTTATCACACAGCTTTTAAAATCGATTTACTGCTCCCAAACTGAATTCTAATTTGGGCTGCATCCAGATCCTATCACATGGATTTTTGGTGCCAATGCCACCAGGCGGGTGCAGCCTGTGTAACTTCCGGATAGAATCCAAGTTCAGTTGGCGATTTGCAAATTGCCAACTGAACTTGGCTGGCTGAACTCGGATTCTACCTTTGGAAATTGGCTGGTTGAACTCGGATTCTACCTGGAATTTACACAGGCTGCATCTGCCTGGAGGCATCGACAAATCCCAAAATTCCACAGCCTTCAGCCATGGCAGTTAAAGCAATGCCAAACTGTTTAATTCTGCAGTGTAGATGCAGTCTTGTTGCCGTGGTGGGTAAAGAGGAATTGTAATACTCGAATTGTGTAGTGTGAAGCTGACCTAGGAGATTAATTTGCAATGATGCACCTTGATTTAGAGGAAATATATTGGAGAGGAGGGGGCAGAAAGACTCCATCTTAGGACTGTTCAATTGCATTTTGATGCCTGAGACAAAGGATAAAATGATCCCCACCTGCATTCTAAATGACCTGAATTAGTAGTTGTGTTTTGCTTCAGTGCTGGCAACAGGACAGTGAGCTCCCATACATCCGAGGCCAATAAACTAGTTGTGGGAATGCAGTTCCCGCTGTGTGGCCATCTGTCAGGGATGCTTTGATTGTGAGTTCCTGCATGGCAGGGGGGTTGGACCTCCATCCTTTAGTCTGTCCCCATCCTCACCCCCTCCCTCCTTTAATATCTTTGCTTCTTTCTCCATGGTTGGGGGAAGACAGAGACGACTGGTTGCCTTCTTCTTTCCTCCACCTGCCTGCCTGGTCCTCCGGTAGTGATCTGTTATCAAAGCTGACAGATCTGGACATTTGGATTGTTCTGTCCATTTATTTATAAATAATATGACAAATAAATAAGAATAGCAGGCCCCCAAATCAACTGATATAGTCGCAAACTTCAGCCATGATGACTAAAATTATGTTGTATTTCAAATAAAAATGTTGGCATCTTCAGAACACTCTGAAAGATGTTTGGAACAGCTAAGGCATCATCAAGTGTGCCCTTTTGAGTTAAATAGATGCTGTAATTGTTTACAGCGCTGTTGTTGTTGTTGTTGTTGTTATCCTGCCTTTCTCTTAATATAGTGACTCAAGGCAATGAACAACAAATTCAAAACAATATAATTTAAAAACAGTACAAAAGCATTAAAATATATAAATATAAAATTTAAAAAACAATTTAGTTCTTTGAGATTAGATATCTTAAAAATATCAATGATACATAGATAAGGACTTCTTTCTTTCTTTCTTTCTCTTCCTTCCTTCCTTCTTTCCTTTCTTTCTCTTTCTCTCTCTCTCTTTTTCCCATCTCTCAACATATTAGAATGAAAGAGTTTAATTTAAAAGTTAAAACAGTTATGCATTAAAGTGTAAAATGTGTACATGGCCAAAGGTTTCAATTCTTCTTTTATTCAATTTAATTTCAGAATTATTTCAAGTTCACAAAATAGAATACAACAGATTCTGCTTTTGTTTTTCACTCTCTAGTGTCAATCATGGCAGGATTTGTTTCAGAATGTACAGCCTGCCTGCATGACAAAATTAACTGGCAAAACTCTGCTATTATGTCAAAACCTTTGTGGGGGAGAAATTCCCATAGGAAGTATCCATGTTACCAAAGTGAATACCATTCCTATATACTTGTCAATTCTTTAGCCAAACAACCTTTACACAGTCAGCAAATTAAGATGTAAACTGAGGATCTAATCAGGACCTCTCCAGGTACTGCCTTTTCACAAACAATATAC
Source organism: Sceloporus undulatus (assembly GCF_019175285.1). Taxonomy (NCBI): domain Eukaryota; kingdom Metazoa; phylum Chordata; class Lepidosauria; order Squamata; family Phrynosomatidae; genus Sceloporus; species Sceloporus undulatus. Next base: position 30,588,473 of record NC_056522.1, on the reverse strand, counting down.
AATGCTTAATTTCCTACCAGGAAATTATAGCCTCTGCTGAGATTTCAAAATCTGATTAGTTTCAGAGACTTAGCTTTGGGGGGCAGGGAAACCTGTAATTCAAAATAAAGATATAAACATTACAACCATTCCTCTGTGCCAAGTCCACAGAAACCTGCTTAGTGGAGTCCCTTAAGGGGAAAAGAATGGGACCCTCAAGATTCTTGCTGATAAGGTATGAATAACATTCTCATAAAGCTCAAAGATTGCCCAGATAGACACATTTAAAATAATTACAGTGATTAAATAGAGTTGCAAGCAGCTACAGCTCCAGGCAACATGAGTGAAGCCTAAAGAGAAAACAACTAGGGCATATGTTTGTGATTTATGTTATAACACATGCTTGTACAAGCAACACATTGCTCACTGGCAAAGCGCCACCTCTGACTGTGCTCGAGAGCAGGTAAGCTTTTCAGCTCACTGTATTTGCTTTACAAGGCCAGCCTTGCTCTAAAATGAAACTTTATTCATAAAACACATGTGCAGACACAAACATGTTCACGTTTGATAACATCTGGGGACCTGAATCCCCTACACATACATGCCCGTGCACACAAACACCCTTGTTTTTTGGAAGAAAAACAGTAAGTAAGGAGAAGTTTTTGCCCTGCCCCATCCTTTTTTATTGGTGAAAGTGGGATCGTAGGGCAAAAAGAAAAAGAGAAGGGAAGATGGTTTTAGAGAGAAAGTGGCCATTTTGCACTACACAGGTATAAATAAATAAATAAATAAATAAATAATAAAATTTATTTCTATACCACCCTTCTATATAATCAGGGCGGTGTACAACATTATAAAACATCAACAGAAAAGCAATCATTACAATTACATTAAAATTTACAACTACATTAAAACAATCTACATTAAAACAATCTAGCCAG
>NC_056522.1:30546208-30587453 GCF_019175285.1 Sceloporus undulatus | reverse complement strand
AATTGGGGCCTGTGTCAGGGAATGCTGATTTGAACAGAAAAGTCTTAAGCCCCTTTTTAAACTGGGCCAGGGAGGTGGCCGAGCGGAGCTCAATGGGCAGAGAATTCCAGAGGGTTGGGGCCGAGATGGTGAAAGCTCTCCTAGACGTGGAGGCTAACCTGGCCCCTGGAACCCTCAATAACTGCTGCCCAGATGTTCTGAGAGTGCGGGGCGGATTGTATGGGGAGAGGCGGTCCTCAAGGTATCCTGGGCCCAAGCCATTTAGGCCTTTATAGATAATAACCAGCATGCCCCCGATACCCACCTCTACTAGGCGCTCCAGAAGGATACCATGGTCTATGGTATCAAAAGCCGCTGAGATGTCCAAGAGCACCAACAGGGACACGTTTCCCCTGTCCATGCCCAGACGGAGATCATCGACCAAGGCGACCATGGCCGTCTCAACCCCGTAACCCGCCCGAAAGCCGGTTTGAAATGGGTCCAGATAATCCACTTCGTCCAAGATCGATTGAAGCTGGATTGCAACCGCCCTCTCGATCACCTTCCCCAAAAATGGCAGTAGCGAAACTGGCCGGTAATTATTATGCAACAGGGGGTCGAGGGAGGGCTTTTTGAGCGGCCAATTTTAAGCTGGATGGAAATTGCCCATCCCTCAAAGATGTATTTATAATCCGGTGTAACAATGAAGTTACCACCGGTCCCCCCTGAGCCGCTAGCCATGAGGGACAGGGATTGAGAGAGCAGGTTGTATAGCACTATGATCCCAGTTTAACTGCCATAGCAACATCCTAAGGATGTAGGGATTTGTAGTTCAATGGGACATCGCTGCTCTTTGGATGAGGTCTAAATTTTATTGTTGTTAGCTGCCCTTTTATCAACCTCAACTCATGGTAACTAAGAAGATTATCACACTAGGGCTTACCATCTGCCCATCATCCCTGAATCGTTGGGGAAGTACATGTGTATGAATGTCTGGCACACTACCTTAGCATCATGGAATCATCAGCTCCCTCTAGTGTCATGGAATTGTTCAGGGAGAGTGACTTTCCTCTTAATGGAAACTTTGAGAAAAGTAGCTCTCCTTGAACGATTACATGATGCTAAGGAAGTGTGCCAGGCGTTCATACACACATGCTTCCCCAACGATCCAGGGACAATGGAGAGATGGTAAGCCCTAGTGTGATAATCTTCTCTGTGTATGAGACATCTTCAAGACCCCTTATGCTCCACTGCTCTGCTTAAGTCTTGTAGATTCAAGCCCATGACCTCCCTGATTGAGTCTAACCATCTAGCATGCAGTCTTTTCTACTGCCTGCTACCTTTCACAGCATCACTGTCTTTTCCAGTGAGTCATGCCTTCTCATGATGTGGCCAAAATACGACAGCCTCAATTTGATAATCTTGACTTCCAGTGATATTTCAGGTTTGATCTGCTCAAGGATCCATCTGTTTGTCCTCTCAGCTGTCAATGGTATTCTCAGCACTCTTCTCCAGCACCACATCTCAAATGGGATGATTTTCTTTCTATTTGCTCCCTTCACTGTCCAGCTTTCAAATCTTTACATAGTGATGGGGAACTCCTGTGTAGAGGGAAACAAATGTGCTATGAGCTGAATCACTCTACTTTACGTAAGTCTTTGGCCAGTTTTGCTGATATGTATTTGCTGCCCATTAGAACCCAAATGGAACAAGACTGTCTCTAGATTGGTAAAAAGTTTCAGGAAATTCCAGTTTTTGTTTCCAGGCAAACTGTTTTATTCCTGATGTCCATGTTTTGCATGCTCTGATATAATTCCAGTGACCTTCTGGTACTAACAAAGACTTTTTATTCCCATTTCTCAGTTGGTTTATTATTAACTAAAATGAATCAGTTACTTGCCTGTGTGTTTGTACTATCTTGGAACCAGTAACGGTGATAGTTAGCAAACACAGCTATTGTTTCCAGGACACAGATTCAACAGAGATTAAGTGAGGGAAAAAGGAATGTTAATACTAAAACAACATGATCCTAATGTTCGAGTAGTGTAATATTGCTATAGCAGTATGATGATAACACCAAATAATAATTTTTAAAAAGATCAGTGGAAATGGGTTTCTGAATTTGGTTTCTGAAATGTTCAATGAGACTGGATGTGACATGCAACCAATGGAAGAAGGAAGAAGAAGGATAGAAGGGAGGGAAACCCAAAATATTTCTTGAGGAAAGCACTAGATTTGGGATCAAGAAAACCTATGAATATACAGATAAAATTAAAACAAAGGGCTTGTCTTCACTGGCCAGAATACTCTGGGCTGCCACTGGAGCATTCTGGCTCCAAATTCCTCGTATTACCTGTGTTTCCTCCACAGAAATGACAGGCAGCCAGCTTCCCATGCAAGCACCATTCATTGTCTGAAACTGCTGCTGAGGTCACAACAAGGTGCCCAGCCATATTTTCAATGTTGGGCCCCTCTATCTGACCTCGAGACAACTTGCAGCAGCACTGGGCGGCTTGCAGGGACCTCATACGAAGGCAGTCGCCTGTCTTCACTACGGAGAAAATTGAAAGCCTGGAGCTAAAGATAAGGTTTGTAAATTTGGATTAAGGAAAGAAAGGCTGAATTGAGTGTGAATGTCATGAAGAACCAAACAAAAAATGGGAACACATGTATTCACAGTAGAAGAATTATGTTCATGACGTTTGCAGCAGAACAATGAAAGGAAACAAAGGGGCTCAACAGACTGCCCCTATGGGGTGACTTCATGCCACCCCTTTTCATGCTGGATCGGGGCCACAGCAACCACATACTGCAACCCTGATCTGGCCTTTCTGCAGCGCAAAAAGAAGCTACAAAAAGTGGCTCCTTTTCACACCACAGAAAGGGCGCCCTAGCCGTGGTGGTGGCTTTTCAGTGCTCTTTTGGCACAGCACATTTAAATGCTGCACCAATGGCATGCCCCCATGCCAGCGTATAACACTTGTCTGTACAGGCCCAAAGTCCCATGTATTGTGTGATGGTCCAATAACTTTTGTTTCATAAAAAGCCCATGCATTTTAGCTGAAATACATTGGGCTTTTTTAAAAAATTCAAGTTATTGGACAATCACCCATCATGTGGGACTTTGTCTCCTTTCACTCTTCTATTGCTAATGTCATGAAGACAGCCTGCACCCAATTTAGTGGTTTGACTCCACATCATGTAAACAGGACACAATGAGCCAAGGGGAATTCAGAGCAAATAACCCATGTAGACAAACCTAAAGACAACTGGAAACTTTGGATACCTTGAAGCAGTCTGAATGACCCCTCAGCCCCTTTCTGCCTTTCTCTCTTAAAACAAGGAAAATAGGAGAGCTTAAATCCTTTTGAAGTATCCAGTCTTGTTGGAAGATTCTGGAATTGTTGCCCAAAACAGTAACTTTTCAAAGTTCTTGAATAACAGTGATCTACATCACAAATAAATTGCTGAATCCCCTTATAACTTATACCCAGAAGGCTTATTGCTTGCCAAAGAGACATCTTTTGAGGAGTAAATGGGATATATAAATGTCTAATACCACAATCCAAATTACATGTTCTTTTGCTATGGAGTTATGTTAAGCTTCAAAAACTACTTCAATCACAGTCACTGAGAAAGATAAATTAGAGTCACAGTTTAATTTAAACAACACAATGGGAAAAGAGAAATGTGCATTCATATATGACAAGAAAAATGATTACCAAGTAATTAAGCCTGGCAGAGAAAGAAGAAGGTGTGTTTGCTTCTTAAATAAATTTTGGTCTGGCATGAAGCTTCTTACACTCCCCCCCCCCCCTTGCTTGAAATGATCTGCTGTGCTAAAATTGATATTATGAAAAATGGCTTCCGTACATTTCTGTTGTTTGCTTTTATAGTTGCCTGCGAGGTTCCCCCCCCCCCCCAGTCCATATGTAAACAAAATATTACCTGAAATAAAGAGAGAGATAAGAGAGTTATCTGGGTCATTCCAATGATTATGATGTGAGGAACTGAGAGAAAAGAAATTTGGCTGCATCTACACTGCAGAAATAATCCAGCTTGACACCACTTTAAGCGCTGTGGTTCAATGCTATAGAATTCTAGGATTTGTAATTTATTGTGGCACTGGTGATCTTTAAATTATGAATTATGAATTTCAAATGATGAATTTCAAATGTGGGATGTTTAAATATGTACTGTATGAGTCTTATTTGTCCTTTTAAACTGATATGTGTTTTAATTGATGTTGTGTCTTGGTTAATCTGTTGTTGTTTCCCACCTCAATCCATAGGGAGAGGTAAGTAAGAAATAAATATTTTTATTATTTAAAATTATTATCATGTATATGCAAATATTCCAAAATCTGGGGGGATGGGTGGAATCCAAACTCCAAAACACTTCTGGTCCCAAGCATTTCAGATAAGGGAAACTCCATCTGTATAAATTAAGCAAACAAAGAATCAAATGAAATTAAAGTGTTTTCAAGAAATTTATGAGCATAATGGGTAACCCATGGGGCAAATTAGCCATGTATTTAAAGAGCAATTCCTCTGGAGTGTTTAAAGCAATTTTTTAAGTGGATCAACATCACTCCTGAGCACTTTTATTCATTACAGTAAGTTGAAATGAAAGGTATTTGCAACCCCCACCTCCTGTTTCAGGGAGAGCAGGTGTTTGGCTTTGAGGGACTTGCATCTTGACTGTTGTATAGCAAGGTGGGAGTTAAGAGTGTCCCCTAAAGCAAAAACCAACAAACAGTATTTAGAAAGCAGATTCTGAGAGACCCCCTGAAGTAAAACTAGGTGTCCACCCTCTTCATCTAATTTATGACAACAGAGATGTGGTAGAACAAGCCACATTCAAGGAAAGCTTGAAGCTGAGAAAGAGCTTAGTGAAAATTTGACTAGGCTTGGCCTCGGGGGTGTTTGTCTTTTTCTTTCTTTCTTTCTTTCTTTCTTTCTTTCTTTCTTTCTTTTTCTTTTTTTGATAGAACTGATTGGATAGAAAATTGCAAGGCTGGGAGGAAAAGCTTGACTGAATGAACTGTCACGTAGGCAGGTGGAGGGCTTTTCCGAGCTGACCCTTCACCTTTATTTTAATATATGACTGCAGTGGGGTTTGAGGGACTTTTTTCTCTCTTCATGTGTGAGTGGAAATTGGAATTAATCTCACCATTATACCTACATTTTAAATGATTTTTATGCCTCATAAGCCCATGTGTTGAGAAGGCCAATCATATCTGGGATACATGAAGTGGATCGTGTTTCTGTCCCAAACCAAAGAAGTCTGGCTCATGGATGCTACTGAAAAATCCACTTTGATCCTATGTGGAGGCAAAACATTTTGAACCAAAAAGTGAGTTGGAAGGATTTATATAAGAGAATGGTTATGCTTAAAAAAAGTGAAAGTTATGCTAATATTTTATTTCCTTCTTATCATATTTTGGAAATGTTATTTTTTGAACTACCATTCCCATAATTTCCCATTAGCCTGGCCAATGTCAATGGGGAGAGCTCAGGTAAGGCACTCTCTCTCATTTCAGCCTGCCTCACAGGGCTGTTGTGAATAAAATAAAATAATAACCTATTATATGATACCATGGAAACTGGAAGGATAGGGTACAAATATTGGCTGGCTTCCTGTTCATTAGTCAGGAAATCATAAAGTGGATGTACAATCTCATAATGTTTCAGATACATATTTATGGCCATTAAAGAGAACATAACACACAGCCAGCCAGCAACCAAGCTGAAGGATTCTGAGGTGCTGGAGACCAGTGAGGCTGGGAGATGATGTTTTCAGCATTCTCCTAGTCATGGGAGGCACTGAGAAAAGCAGCTGAGAGTCCATCCACACTGTAGAAATAATGTAGTTTGACACCACTTTAACTGCCATGGCTCCATCCTACAGAATTCTATGATTTGTAGTTAGGTGAGGCACCAGCACTTTTGGGCAGAGAAGGCTAAAGACAGTGTAAAACCACAAATCCCAGTATTCCATAGATTGGAGCTACAGCACTTAATGTGATGTCAAACTGCATTATTTCTGCAGTGTAGATGCACCCTGAAAGTGGCCTCGCCAGGTATTTGCTCTCAATGCACCCCATGGCTGGGAGAGTGCTGCAGACACCATTGCCCTCTCTCCCAATCTGCAACACCTCAGAAATCCTTCTGCTGGAGTGCTGCTTGGCTGAAAAGATAGGTTTTTGGGGGTGCTCCATTGTCGTACTATGTCTGATAGGGCAGGATCTTGCTCAGAATATTATAAATCACATGTTTATTTTTAATATGTACACAGAAGGGGATGTGCCATGTGATCAACACTTGTAGTTTGTCCAGGTAACATATATGGAAAGGTTAGCTTTCCTCTTTCTTTCTTTCTTTCTTTCAACTCAGAGCAAACAATGTTAATGAATTTGACCTATTCTTCTAGAGTTTCCTACATATATGATGATGTTGTTGTTGTTAACTACTCTAAAGTCAACTCTGACTCATTGTAACCTTGTGAATGGGACATCTCCAAGACCCCCTGTTCTCCACTGCTCTGCCTAGATTCTGTAAATTCAGGCCCATGGCCTCCTTAACTGAATCCATCCATCTGGCATGTGGGCTTCCTTTCTGTCTACTACGTTCTACCTTTCCATAGAATTATTGTCTTTTCTATTGATTCATGCCTTCTCATAGTGTGGCCAAAGTATGTCAGCCTCAGTTTGAATATCTTGGCTTTCAGAGGTACTTCAGGCTTGATCTGTGCAAGACCCCATTTGTTTGTCTTTTGGTCTTTCAAGGGTATTCTCAGCACTCTTCTCCAGCACCACATCTCAAATGAGTTGATCCTCTTCTTATCCTCTTTCTTTATCCAGGTCTCACTTCCATACATGGGGATGGGAAATATAATGGCTAAGACAATTCTAACTTTAGTGTTCAGTTGTATATCTTTACATTTTAGGTTCTTGTCTAGCTTTTTCATAGCTGTCCTATTCATTCCTAGTCATCTTCTTATTTCTTGGCTGCAGTCTCTATTTTGATCAATGTTTGCTCCAAGGCACAGGAAACCTTTCACTATTTTGATTTTCTTTTTATCTGCATTGAATTTACATAGATCTTCCATGGTCATTTTTTTCTCTATATGTTCAGGAGTAATCCTGCTTTTGCACTTTCTTCTTTGACCTTCCTTAGTAATTGTTTCATGCCTGCAAAGTTTTCCACTAGTTGCATGATGTCATCCACATACTTTAGATTGTTGGTGTTCCTTCTTCCTATCTTCACTCTTCCTTCTTCTGAGTTTAAACCTACTTTTCCTATGATATTTTCTGTTGGCAAGTTGAACAAGTAGGATGACAGAATGCAGCCTTGCCTGACCCCTTTGCCAATTAGAAACCATTCTGTTTCTCCATATTCTGTTGTAATAGTAGCCTCTTGTTCTATAAATATGCATGGCTACAATTTGACTTGAAGCTGCTACTTGGCATACAAAACAAGAGAATTGTAGGCTTTGACCCCTGGAGATCCAAGGCTAAAATTCTCTAGTTTCACATAATGTGTGCACCTTCACCCACAGTGCTTGTCTGTGCCCTGGAAAAGGAATCCATACATTCAGGAGATTTGGCAGATGCACCCATCTTGTGGAGCTGCTCCCAATTGCCTTTTTTCTCTCTTAAACCAACTATTCAAACGTCATGTGCGCCTTTGGGGAGCAATTTTCAGAAACATAAAAGGTTGTGAGGCGCTTGCCTCCTGCTAAAGGTCAATAGGAACCAAGTGCTTAACTGCAATTTGCGCATTCTGAGGCCCTTGTTCACAAGCTGGTAAAATATCTGAAGACAATATAACATAGCACTAGTGCAGTGATTAGGAAAATAAATCAATTGCATCCTATATTGTCAAGTAGAACAGGGGGTTATTCATTTTCTATTCTATTCAGATCTAATCCCACACACATTACCATGGCATTTGACTGGGCAGCTCCAGTTCCAGCTAATAATTATGCTACAGCGATTTTGTTTCCAACACCTAATACTCCCACAAAAAAAAAAAAGTTTTGGACTAATGTATCCTCCCATGCTTTTCCATCTATTCCAGTTATGTTAATTCTTCTTACAAGTTGAAACGGAAGCCCAAATGTAACCAATTGGTTCATTGCACTGTGCTTAATTTCCTACACTGATTTCCACTTGTTTTGTTGCCCAGAATGATTTTTGGAGGTTCATGGGTGGTCTCCCATCTAAGCATAGAACATGTTGAGACCTGGTGAAGCCTATAAGAGCACCAGTGCTGTCACACCATGTTGTATGCCCAGGAAGAAGAATTGTAGATGAGGAAAGAAGAAAAGGGGTCTAACCCCCTGAGGTCACCAATGTTTGTCTGGGCAGGTAGCTGACTATCTAACATTTAGGAACATAGGGAGCTTCCTTATATTGAATCCAACTATTGCTCCATCTAGCTCAGTAAGGGCTGCACTCCCTGAAAGTGCTTGTTTCAAGCTCTCAGAGAGGAGTTTTCTCAATGCAATCTGGAGCAGGATGACCAAATGTTCTCCTTTTCCTGGACATATCCTACATTTTAATCTTCTGCCCAGGAGTTATTCCAAAATGTTTTCCATTTTAAACATGACTAAGGAACCCATTGAGTAATCCCTGCTTGCTGTTTTCTTTTGAAGAATGTATCTACTTGGCAGCCTGTTCTAGCTGCAAACAGGGGATAAGATGGATCCTTCTAAAGTTCTTTTTTTCTTTGGAGCAGCAGCAGGCCAGATTTATCCCAGAGCTCAGGCAGTGTTTGTTTCTTGGAGAGGAAAAGGACAGCAAACAGTTAGGCAATGGGCTGCTTGAGGCAGAAGGATAATCCCTTTAAAACGATTTTTCAAAGCTCATCCCACATAGAGCAGAGACAGGCTATCTAGTTGATCTCTAGAAGCTCATTGTGTAACATCACATTACTCAACAAGGAAGTCATCCTGGATGGTTTTGTTTGGTTACCAGCTGCCATATTATTTATTTCTTTTATTCATTTATAGCCCACATTTCTCTCAATAATGAGAGGAAAGGCAGTTAACATCATATTTTAAAAACAGTACAGATAAAAAATGTACAAAACCATTAGTAAATGATAAAGGTTATTTTTAAAACAGTTTCTTAAGTTGAAAACATTAAACATTAAAAACATTAAAATGTTTAAGTTTGAAATAAAAATTTATTAAATCTAAAAAATAGAAAATTAGAAGCAAGAACCAGCCCTCGGTGGATGGTAGCCCAGGAGAAAGGCCAGGGTATAAATAAATCAAAATAACAAGAGGTTATCCTTGTAACCATGGATTGGAGACACATGAGCCAACAAGTGGCAGCTCAGCATACTCCTGAGGTCATATGAACTCACAATGGGAGAGGTATGCATGGCCCATATGTTTCCAGAATGCCTCCAGTAGGCCTTTGGCAACCCTGCAGTTGAAACATGGCTGATTTCACTGTGTTTTGGCTCCCAGTTTTGGTCTGGTTGATGTGGAGAGCAAGAAGACAAGAGTCTTCTCCGTAGGAACCTTGCAGTCCGCATCTACGATTCTGCTAAGAGGCAATAGAATTAGAGGGCAACTGGTTGGCCACAGTGACCATGCTCAGCAGCATCTGTGTCATGTGTCTCTTTGCCATGTACGCTCTCCATTGCCTGTGCACAAAGAAGATTTGCTGAGGCCCCAACACAGAAGAGGAATGTCAGGGGAGCCGGGGCTTTTGTGGAGAAACCGAAGAGAGCAGAGTGGCTGTGTGCATCTCATCCTCTCAGGTGCCCACCTGTGCTCTGCCCCAATGTGGCTCTCACCCTTCTGTCTACACTCAGGCCCAGCAGGCCTATGTGTGGCAACTGGCCTGCATGGAGCAAGAGCTGGAGATGTTCTTAGTCAAGGTCCGAACCCAGCAGGATGACTTTGGGGGAGGTCATCTTGGAAGAGCCATGCCCACAAAGTGAGAGTCGAGAAGGGCACAAGCTCCACATCACAGTGTATGAAGTCGCTGACTAGGAGGTGGCGGATGGCCAGGTGTTATGGAGAAGCCAAAGGCAGCGAGTCAGATAAAAAAAAGACAAGTATATTATTGAATTTTACTGTGATACAAATAAATAAATCTACAGAACTTTTAAAAAACATTAAAATGAATAAAAAGTCTCTGTGTGTGTGTTTGTGCATGCGCCTGTCTTCAAGTCGCCTGCTGTCATATGGCAACCTCATGAATTTTGTAGGGTTTTCTTAGGCAAAGGATACTCAGAGGTAGTTTTCCTCTAAAATATAACCTACAGCACCTGGTTTTCATTGCTGGTCTCCCAGCTAAGTACTACATAGAAACCTTTAAAATAGAACCACACAGCATTAAAAACCCACACAGTCAGTTTCTAAAAGCCAGATGGCATAAAAATGTTTTAACATTCTGATTGGAATGAGAGTAAAGATGGAGTCATTCCAAGGGAGGAAGTTTCCAAAGTCTGGGAACTGCCACCGAGAAGGCCCTCTTACTCATTCCCACCAAAGGAGCATGAGAAGGTGGTGGGACAAAGAAGAGGATCTCCCCAGAAGATCCTGGTGCTCAGATGGGCTCACAAAGTGAGATTAATTCTTTCAAATAGCTTGGATGAAAGCTGCATAGGGTTTTATAGGTCATCACCAGCACTTTGAATTTTGCCCAGAAACAGACTGGTGGGCAGTAGAGCTGTTGCAAGAATGGGGTTCTGTGTAAGTGACATGGGAGTCAGCCAAAGTTATTTGTAACAATTCAGAGTGTGTAAGTCTCCATGGACTTCTAGATCCAAATAATTTAAAACTTGGAATTAGTTGTACGTTAAAAACACTAATCATTTTTCTCAGTTGCATTGGCAAAAAGTACTTATCAGTTGGGTATCTTTCAGCAGACCTTTGCACAACTCTGGGGGCAAGGGATGAGAATTTCATTAAATTTTTAAAACTTTGACCCACCAAACTTGAAAGAAAGAAAAAGGAAGAAAGGAGGATTGACAGATTTTTCCATCTATGCTCTGCTATGCAGTTTTAGACTTTTGTGTTACAAGCTCTTGTCTGTAGTGACTGGAATACGGATTTGTACTTGTAAAGGCAGATTCCTTGAGTGGGTGAGGTTCAGTATGTAATTAGTTCTGCTGTCTGAACCTCTGTTTTGCAACTGAATCTTCACTCACCTCAGGCACTATTTTGCACTTTTCTCTGGCTGATGGACCTCTTGAGTTCCAGTACCAAAAAAAAACCCACCACAAAACAAATCAAAACAAAACAAAAAACCAAAATAGTTGTCATGAGCTTGAAATCTATCCACCCAGGCAATAAATTGCCCTCCATTATATAATGCAGTTCCATGACAAGTGAATCAACTTTTTTTTTAACATGGAGCTCCATCTTCAGAATTGTCAATGTCTTAATCTCTGATTCCTGGCTCCTTGTTCAGATTCAAATTTTAAATTTGTTGAAATTTCATTTAGCCTTTGGTAGTTCAAAAAACCTTTTACATATTTTTAAGAAAACTCAGAAAGACCACTATACTGTTTCCTCCTAAAATGCCATTTTGAAAGGGATAACTTGGAACAAGAAAGTGGTTTGTGTGGATGGGACTATTTAGTCTTCTTTCAGTTTTTGAGGACTCAAAAACACCTACCCTAACTATGCCCTTACCTCTGACTCCATGTTTTTGCTGGGGGTTGGCTTCAGGTACAGAAATATATGTGTGACCAGATCTTGAAAATAACTCATTACGAATAACTAGTTATCACTTCTTTCTACCATAATAAAGGTACAAGTACTTCACATTATACCTGATATCCTGTTAGTGGCATATATAAGCATAAGTCCACGATAGATAGATAGATAGATAGATAGATAGATAGATAGATAGATAGATAGACAGACAGATGATAGATAGATAGATATCATAGAATCATAGTGATAGAAGAGACAAGAGCCATCAACACTGACCCTCTTTTATGAAGGAAGAAGACACAATCAAAGCACCCCTGTCAGATGTCCATCCAGCCTCTATTTAATGGCCTCCAAAGAAGGAAACTCCACCACTCTCAGAGGGAGTGTGTTCCACTGTTGAACAGTTTTTACACTCAGGAGGTTCCTCCTAATGTTGAGGTGGAATCTCTTTTCCTACAGTTTGAATCCATTGCTCTCTCTCCTGTTGTCTGGAGCTACAGAAATCAAGCTTGCTCCATCCTCAATATGACATTCCTTCAAATATTTAAACAGAGCTATCAAATTACCTCTTAACCTTCTCTTATCTAGGCTAAACATACTCAGATCCTCATAGGGCATGGCTTCGATATACATATACATATACATATACATATATGGTTTTGATATGTGACATGTGTGTGTTTTGCAGAGGATGGTATTCTCTGCTTCATTCTGAAATCACCAATGCCCCTCCCAATGACTCATCATGTCACTTTGATAGCCTACCCAATGGCCAATCTGTCGCTGGTGGAGAGAGAAGGGGATCATAGAATCATAGAGTTGGAAGAGACCGCAAGGGCCATCCAGTCCAACCCCCTGCCATGCAGGAAATCCAAATCAAAGCATCCCCAACAGATGGCCATCCAGCCTCTGTTTAAAGACCTCCAAGGAAGGAGACTCCACTACACTCCGAGGGAGTGTGTTCCACTGGCGAACAGCCCTTACTGTCAGGAAGTTCTTCCTAATGTTGAGGTGGAATCTCTTTTCCTGTAGCTTGCATCCATTGTTCCGGGTCCTGTTCTCTGGAGCAGCAGAAAACAAGCTTGCTCCCTCCTCAATGTGACATCCTTCAAAATATTTAAACAGGGGTATCATATCACCTCTTAACCTTCTCTTCTCCAGGCTAAACATCCCCAGCTCTCTGAGTCGCTCCTCATAGGGCAAGGTTTCCAGACCTTTCACCATTTTAGTCGCCCTCCTTTGGACACGCTCCAGTTTCTCAATGTCCTTTTTGAATTGTGGTGCCCAGAACTGGACACAATATTCCAGGTGGGGCCTGACCAGAGAAGAATACAATGGCACAATTACTTCTCTTGATCTAGACACTATACTTTTATTGATGCAGCCTAAAATTGCATTGGCCTTTTTAGCTGCCGCATCGCACTGTTGACTCATGTTCAACTTATCGTCTACTTGGACTCCTAGATCCCTTTCACATGTACTTTCATTCAGCAATGTGTCTCCCATCCTATATCTGTGCTTTTCATTTTTTCGCCCTAAGTGCAGTACCTTACATTTCTCTGTGTTGAATTTCATTTTGTTAGCTTTGGCCCAGCTTTCTAGTCTATTCAGATCATTTTGAATGTTGATCCTGTCCTCTGGAGTATTAGCTATTCCTCCTAATTTGGTGTCATCTGCAAATTTGATAAGTATGCTCCCAATTCTGTCATCCAGGTCATTGATAAAGATGTTGAATAGCACTGGGCCCAGGACAAAGCCCTGTGGGACCCCACTGGTCACTTCTCTCCAGGCTGAAAAAGAGCCATTGTTGAGCACCCTTTGGGTTCGGCCAGTCAACCAATTACAGATCCATTTAACAGTTACTTTGTCTAGTCCACATTTTACAAGCTTGTTTGCAAGAATATCATGGGAAACCTTGTCAAAGGCCTTACTGAAATCAAGATATACTATATCCACAGCATTCCCTTCATCTACCAAGCTGGTAATTTTATCAAAGAAAGAGATCAGATTTGTTTGGCATGACTTGTTTCTCTGAAACACGTGTTGACTTTTTGTGATTATGGCATTGCCTTCTAGATGTTCACAGACTCTCTGTTTAATGATCTGCTCCAGAATCTTTCCTAGTACTGATGTCAGACTAACTGGACGATAATTGTTGGGATCCTCTTTTTTCCCCTTTTTGAAGATGGGGACAACGTTTGCCCTCCTCCAGTCTGCTGGGATTTCTCCTGTTTTCCAGGAGTTTTCAAATATGATTGCCAATGGCTCCGATATTACATTTGCCAGTTCTTTTAGTACCCTTGGATGTAGTTCATCTGGTCCTGGAGACTTAAATTCATTTAGATTAACAAGGTATTCCTCTACTATCTCTTTACTTATTCTGTGCTGAAATTCTCCTATTCTGTCCTCTGCTCCATTATCCTCAGGTTGAGCACCCTTTGCCTTTTCTGAGAAGACTGAGACAAAGAAGGTGTTGAGTAATTCTGCCTTTTCTCTGTCTTCTGTTAGCATTTTGCCATCTTCTCCATGCAGTGGCCCTACCATTTCCTTCTTCTTCCTTTTGCTGTGGACATATCCAAAAAAGCCCTTTTTATTGTTCTTAACCTCTCTAGCAAGCCTGAGTTCATTCTGCACTTTAGCCTTTCTGACTTTACCCCTACAAATGCCTGCTATTTCTTTGAATTCCTTTTTTGTGATTTCCCCCTTTTTCCATTTCTTATACATGTTCCGTTTCAAACTTAGCTCAGTTGAAAGTTTCTTAGTCATCCATCCTGGTTTCTTGAGACACCTCCCATTTTTCTTTCTCACTGGCTATGCCCTGTAGCCAGACACAGACTGATTACACCATCTGTGGACATGTCTGAAAAATATTAAAGGAAGATGTTTTCTCAGCCAGTGCCTATAACTTAACAAAGGATGTCTTAACTCATGTCTGAGGCATTTGAAAGTGTTTAGTTATTCTTCACCAGTATAGCCTTACCAAATGGTGGAAGAGGTATATCTTGTAGCTGAAGTGCTGCTGCCCCATACACTGAGTTTAAGGGCAACAATAAGGCAGTGGCTTCACTAGGGTTGGTGTCACTCTTGGGCGGTAGCTCATGTTCTCCCCCGGACTGCCTCACACACACCCCAGCTTCTCACATCACACTTTTGTCATCATCATCATCATCATCATCATCATTTTTATTTATATTTCCCGCCTCTCCCTGCAGATCAAGGCAGGATTACAGCAATAAAACAATTCCATATAAAATACAATCATTAAAACAATAACATTACTATTCATTCACTAAAATAACAAATCATCAACTAACATTCACACTAATATTCATACAATCAGATCAGAAGCGGAGTATTTAAGATCTCTTATAAAAGATCAGGTGGGTAGGCCCACTGGAAGAGATCTGTCTTTAGTGCTTTCTTGAAGGCATCTAAGGTGGTGATAAGACGGATGTCCTCCGGCAAGCTGTTACACAATCTGGGGGCTGCAGTTGTGAATGTTCTGTAAAAAGTTGTTGCTAGCCTGGTTTTTGAGTACTCCAATAGGTTCTTTCCAGATGTTCTGAGAGTGCGAGGTGGATTGTGTAGGGAGAGGCATTCCCTCAAGTAACTTGGGCCCAAGCCATGAAGGGCTTTAAAGGTAATAACCAACGCTTTGTATTGCACCTGAAAGCTAATCGGCAACTAATGAAGGGAATTTAACACCGGTGTTATGTGGTCTGATCTAGGTGTTCCAGTGACCAGTCTGGCTGCTGTGTTTTGAACCAATTGAAGCTTCTGGACTTGGTACAAAGGTAGCCCCATGTAGAGCACGTTACAGAAATCTAAATGAGAGATTCCCAGAGTATATACCACTGCTTCAAGGTCCTTTTGGTCCAGGTAGGGACGCAGTTGATGTATCAATCGAAATTGGTACCAAGCACTCCTGGCCATCGCATATACTTGAGATGACAACTGTAGAGATAGATTCAGGAGTACTCCAAAACTGTGAACTTTGTCCTTCAGGGGAAGTGTGACCCCATCCAGGACTGGCTGACAAATCTCCATCCCTGGATCTGGGTACCTATTGCAAGTACCTCCATTTTCTCTGGATTCAACTTGAGTTTGTTTTCCCTCATCCAGCCCATTACTGACTCGAGGCAGGCATCCAAAGGAGAGATGCCATTCTTTGTCATTGCAACAGTCAGAGACATAGAGAAGCAGATTTGGGTGTCATCAGCATACTGATAACACCGCGTCCCAGGTCTCTGGATGATCTCTCCCAGCAGCTTCGTGGTGGGAGTGGGATGCTGCTGCCATCCTGCAACCTTTTCCAGGTCTGGTAAAATTTCTGGGTGTGCAGGAAAGGGAGATGACTCACTTTCCTGCCCATTCAGCAGAGCTACTAGGCTGGTGGGGATGTGGTGCTGATCCTCTCCAGCAGCTTTCTTCCCACTTGGCCAGCAGGCCTGCCAAACCTGGAAGGAGCTGTTGAGTGGTGAGAGTACTCCACTCCCACCAGCAGACACAGGCAATAGATAGCAGAGGAATCTTCGCTGGTGGAAGTGGGATGCTGAGGGTGTCTTGGGACAAACAGGAGTGACTGCCTCATGCGTTGGTCACACACACCCTCCCTCAGAGGTGTCATCTTGTGTGGTCTGCACCACCTCCCCAGACCTACCCCCCCCAGTGGTGCAACTGCAGTTTGTTGTTATTAACTGCCCTTGAGTTGGCCTCAACTGACGGCAACCCTGTGAATAAGACATCTCCATTCCTCCAGATCCTCAACCACTCTACTTAGGTCCTACAGACTCAGAACCATGGCTTCCAACTGAGCCTACCCATCTGGCATGTGGTCTTCCTCTCTCTCTGCTTTCTTCTACCTTCCCCAGCATTATAGTCTTTTCTAATGAATCATGTTCTCTTATAATGTGGCCAAAGCATGACAGCCTCAGTTTTGTCATCCTTGCTTGCAAGGAGAATTCAGGTTTGATACTGTTCTAGGAGCTATTTGTTTTTCTTTCTAGCTGCCCATGATATCCTCAGCACTACATATCAAATGAGTTGATTTTCTTTCTGTCAACTTTCTTCACTGTCCAGTTCTCGCATCCATACATGGTGATGGCGAATACAATGGATTGGACAATTCTAACTTTAGTGCTTAGTGAATGTTTTGTATCACAGACCAGCAACTTGTGGTATTCAGTGCTGGAGAGTTAATAAAAGTAATTATTTAGATCCTTTTGACAAAAGAGAAAATGAAGTTATTTTTTGAAATTATAACTATAATGGTCAGTACTAATTACTTTAAAAGTCACTTTCTAAGTTCAGCATATGCCAAGATTTCTTTCAGGGCAAAGAAGGATTCTGAAAAAAATAGAACTCTCAACTCTTCAAATGAGTGTGCAGAAGCTGAAAGCAGAACAGTGTGCAGTCTCATGGTCTCCCTTCGTCTTGCCTTTACTGATAGTGAAAGAACTTATGACCATAAAAAAGCGGGGGGGGGGGAGGTCCCATTAGAAATATTTTCTGTGCAAATCAAGATGTATGCAATTGCACTTCATCCCTTTTTGACCTTGCCTACTCTGCTCACTCCAGCTGGAATTTAGCTTCTTAGTATTTCAAGACAGGGACTGCTATTTTTTCTTTCTTGTTTTCCTTTTCTTTAAGTGCATGATTCCAGTAATGCACTATGTGTGTACTGTGGTGATGTGACAATAATAATGAATGCAGTAATGAAAGCAATTGCTTCCTTAAATGAAAGAAGCAGTTCCTGATTCTCCTTCCCCTTCTCTTTTTCCTTTTTATTCTGCAGGATTTGTGATAAAATGGTACCATGCAGTGTTGCCTCTAAAGGACTCAAGCCACTCCATTCCCTCTCTCACCATCCATCCAGAGTTTCAGTTCTTTTTCCCAACAGTAAATCAGCATTCTGTGAACTCTGAGCATTCACTCAGTCTTGCTATGCTGTTTGTGTCCCCCTCCCCCCTTTGGTTCTTTCTTTCTTTCTTTTGTACTAAATATATTTTGTACTATTAACTTCAGCATAAGAAGGAAAGGCAGTGGGGGAGCCAACATGGTGTGATGATTTGAATGTTGGACTAGGATTCCAAGACGTCAAGGTACGAATCCCCACTTAGCCATGGATACCCATTCAATGTCCTTGGGCAAGTCACACACTCAGAGCCTTAGAAGAAGGTAATGGTAAACTCCCTCTGAATAAATTTTGCCAAGAAATCCCTATGTTGGAGCACTGTAAAACACAGTTGGTTTGAAGGCATGTAACAGCGACAAGTGGATGAGGAGCTGACGAGGTGGACTGGAATCCAAAAAAGCTTATGCTAAAATATATCACTTATTCTCAAAGGTGCTGCTAAATGTCTTCCCCCACACAGAGACAAATACACACAAAGCACTTTTATTATTTATGAAGAAATAGAGTATCAGGGCTATCACCTTGAAAACTATAAACTTCTGGGCTTCCTTAAGCTTCCTGATATCTCCCTCTTGTGCATATATCCTGCCATTTTGGTTACAAACAGAACTGCACTCATAGCTGAGAATTAGGAAAAGAGGGAGAAAGGGGATTTGTTGTTGTTATGTGTCTTCAGGTCATTTCCGATTTATGGCAAACCTATCATGGGGTTTTCTTGGCAACATTTGTTTAGAAGAGGTTTGCCATTGGCTTTCCCTGAAGCTGAGAGCATGTGACCTGCCCAGTGGGTTTCATGGGCAAGCTGGAAATCGAACCCTGGTCTCCAGAGTCATAATCCACCACTCAAACCACTACGCCATGCTGGCTTTCTGGAGGATTACACGCATACACCCTAAAAAAAATCTATATACAGAAATCCCAGAAGGACTTGATAAGTGGTTGTCTGGTAGGATGGCCAGCTTGTTTTTGTGGGTGAAGTTCTCTGAATTTACCAAATTGCATCATAGCCAAATTGTTTCCATTTCTCTGGAATGAGTAGGAATATGTATGTGTGTGTCTTCTTTATTCCTTAGATCACCATACAGAGTAAGCAAATGCAGGACAGTTTGTCCAATTTTATAACAATGGTTGCTATTTGTTACAATGCACAGACAACTGCTGCCCTTCTCTCTGCCCTCAGTGTGCCAACTCTTCTAGGAAACCATTTTTCTGTGAAACAAAACCAGAGGGAAAAGGCCGTACTTGCTACACCCTTAGTGCTTACAACACAAATGGAAAAGAATGTGCTAAATGTAGCATTATTTTGCAGGTCAGGCAGGCCACCACTGTACTCATTTTCCCACAATCTCAGCTCATTAACATCTAGTTCCCCCATTGTGAAGCTTTTTGGCTTGTTTCACTAAAGGAGGAGGAGGAGGAAAGGAGGAGGAGGAGGAGGATGTTTATAATATGCAAACATGACAGTAGCTTTTAAAACAAGATCCTTGAAATAAGATGAAAATATTAACTGTGGTTGATGAATATTAACAATGGATTCTCCACCGCTTACCTGCTTTTAGAAGATGCTTAATTTGTGAACATCTTTGACTACTGAGTGAAGAACTAAAGGCCACTTTCTTAATAGCCCCAAAGACTACAAAATGCCACCATGTGGCGATGCCTTGAGTTTCATGAGAAAGACAGAATATAAATAGAATTAAATCAAACATCTTAAAAGAACTATTTCAAAAACCTTAAGAATATGACCTTTTAAAAGGCTATTCTCTTGTCTTTCACAATTACAGGATGTAGAATCGTCTTAAGCAAAATGTAGAACAAAATGCCAGTTGTGCCATATTTCTAAAAGTAGTCTTTTTCCTACAGTGGCACAGTTAACCCTCATAGACATTCCAGATGGGGAAAAAACTTTGAAAGTCCCAGATTTAGTTCCAATACAAAACCAATTTTATTTTGGAGAGCCCACAACATTTTTTTTTCATCCTGATATATTTCTTGGGAACTCTCGGCATTACTAAGGACTTTTCATTCCTACGTCTCAAATCAGTTTAAATTAACCTAGCATTTTACAAAATGAAATGTATCTCTACTTGGCCATCTATTTGTATTATCCCAGAACTAGCTAAGATGGTCATCACCAGTAAAAACAGCCATTGTTCGCAGGACACTGATTTAATAGAGATGCAAATGAAAGAGGAAATTTTGAACCAAAACAAAACAATCCTAATGTTGAAATAGTGAAATATTGCTGAATCACTTTAGCACTTTGACAATAACATCTGAATACCGATAAAGAATGCTCAGCATAAATGGCTGAAACTGATTATTGAAATGTTGCATGAGTCCATGTGTGACACACAGTCACTGGGAGGAGGAGAAGAAAGAAGAGAAACCTAGGATATTTCAAGAGGTTATGATGCAAATCTAGAAATATACAGGTACTGTAAAATCAAAACATAAAGAACTGGATACTCTTAATACTTTCAGAGATCCCACGCACACACACACACACTTTCAAGATGAGACCTCAGACAGGAATGTGTGATAGATACTTGTCAGAAACCATCAAAACAATTTCTGCAAGCAAAATCAATTCACTTCCCTTCTAGTGCCTTTTCAAATGGACTTATTTTTAAACATACAAAAAAGTCATTACTGTTATATCACATACATGAAGCAGGTAAATACTGTTTTCTTTAATAAATTGGATTTTAAAAAGTGATTAACAACATGATTAGAGTCGACTTCCTCCCTCGAAACACTTTTGTATGTTAGCAAATTTATGGAGGAGAGTTAAGATCTTTGAAAAGCCACGGGATAAGCTTGGCTTCCATACAGGCTGCATACACCCAACCTCAGAAGAATGTGATAAGATCCGTTATTGACATTTAAATACATGTGTATCCCATTGGGGAAAAGATGGGATACAGTGTGTGCAATAATCTTTTTAGTCTTACACTAAGCTTTCGGCTAAAATATGCTGATACAGTACTACCTCGGGTTACGAAATTAATTCGTTCCGCCGCGGCGTTCGTAACCCGATACATTTCGCAACCCGAAAAAGGCTTTTCCGAAGCGCGGCTAGCGGCTGGAAAGCCGCTAGCCGCGCTTCGCATTTGAATTTCGCGCCGAAAAAACTTTCGTAACCCGAAAAAAATATCGTAACCCGGAACAGTTTTTTCCTATGTAACTTTTTCGTATCCCGGAAATTTCGTAACGCGATCAATTCGTATCCCGGGGTACCACTGTATATTTTACTCCACTCTTTGGCTTTGACCTCATCCTTCACAGAACTGAAACCTTCCAGAAATTATCTGAAATAGAATTCAGCTCTCATGTTGACTGAGGTTGCTCAGCTCTGCTGTAAATTAAAATCAAAGAATTGGAAGAGACCCCAAGGGCCATCCCTTGCCCTGCAGGAATACATCACAGCACCCCCAACAGATAGCCATCCAGCCTCTGTTTAAAATCTCCAAAGAAGGAGACTCCATTACTCTCTGAGACAATGTATTCCATTGTCAAACAGCTCTTAGTGTCAGGAAATTCTTCCTAACATTTGGGTGGAATCTCTTTTCCTGTAACTTGAATCCATTCATCCATGTCTTATTCTCTTGAGCTGTAGAAAACAAGCTTGCTCCATCCTCAACATGACATCCCTTCAAATATTTTAACATGGGTATCATGTCACCCCTTAACCTGCTATTCTCCAGGCTAAACATACCCAGCTCTGTAAGCTGCTCTTCATATGGTTCCAGATCTTTCACCATTTAGGGTACATGACTGATGATTCAAGGATCGAACTTTATTGAAAGAAATGACTCTCTGCTATGAAAACTGAGAGCCCTGAACCAATGGTTCTTATACTCGAATGCTGGCTAGAATCATGTTGGGACTTATGTTTACATAAGTGGACTTATTTTTGTGGAAACTGGGCAGTTCCATAACATTGGTCCCTTTGTGCATCAGTCCCGTTGTGCTTCAGGACACCGGCTATGGAATGTTGATGTGCATCAGGACTCTTGCTATTGTTCCTTTACTGTATGTATATTTGCAATTTATTAACAAAATTTCTTAGCATCTGTGTTACATAGCTAAGTATACATAATGTGATGTACAGTTATAGAGGATTCCATCCATAGTTTCCAGACAGTTTGCCTCCAAACTCAAAGCTTGAAATATTCCATTTTGACTATTTTTCCCAGAATCCCCAGCCAGGATGACTGCTGGCTATGCTAGCTGGGAATTTCTAGGAGTTGTAACTCTGCCCAAAGTAACTTTTCAAGGCACTGTTCAAACGGAGACCAAAGACTCAAACACTCACATTCCACTTGTTCCCACAGACTTGGCAGAGCAAAATAATTATTACCCTGGAAGTAAGGCACTGTATAATAAGGAAGGCAACATTCAATCCTATACAGAGGGCCACTAACCTTTGGCAGGCACTCTGAAATTTAATTCAGTTTAGTCCTTTTCAAAAAGAACTTTCACTAAAGCAAATTTTGGATAAAGGATACAGTAGTGGTGTAATTACTTTCAGTGTTTAGATGGCTATGGGTTGTTGATTTGGACAGTGTCAGGCAGGTAACTTCCCGTACAAATGTGTCTACAATTACTGTCTTAATTTAATATTAAACAAATGGCTTGTTAAAGAGAAGTCATTTTCATTATGCCTTGGCAACTAAATTCTAATTCATTTAGGAGAAAAACACCCGGAAAGAGGCCTTAAGTTGTAAAACAGAAGAAAGCCGCTGTTTATGATGGGTTTAAAACCTCCTTCCTTTAAAGTCCTCTGCAATCAAACAACAATAGGGCCATTATGCCTAAAGCAGTCAGGATGTTCTTCACAGACTCCCTCCCTACCCCCCCACATAATTTGTCAAACGTCATCTAATTCATAATGAAAATGCCAAAGTGAAATTCTCTTAAAGCACAGTGTTAGCTTTTTCAGGTGACAGAATGGAACACAACAAATGCATATGGAGTTAGCGGTGGGTGCCTTAGACTGCAGTGTTGGGTCCCACCCTTGATCTATGTATGTTCAGCTGGTTATCTGAACATTTCCCAAGAGCCTATAAACTCTATGTGCCTTTTCTGTTCAACCAGGGGGTTCTTATTTTTCAGAACTGATGTTGTTGTTGTTGTTGTTGTTGTTACATACTTTCAAGTTGATTCTAGCTTATGATGACCCTAAGGCGAATCTATCATGGGGTTATCCTTTCAAGGTTTCCTCAAAGATGGTTTGCCATTGTCTCCCTCTGAGGCTGAGAACATGTGACTTGCCCAAGGACACCCAGTGGGTTTCATTGTTGAGAGGGGATTTGAGGCCTGGTCTCCAAAATCCTAGTCCAATGCTCAAACCACTACGACACCATAATTGCCAAAGATTGGTAACATGGTACCCACCATATGTTTTGGATAACACTACTCCTAATCCCCAGCCAGCATGGCCAAAAGTAAAGAACTATGAGGTTGTAGTCAAACATCAATAGGACGAGTGGACAGGGCTACACTGGTCTTCCAAGAGACCATGGAGGGCTGAACTCCACACACACCAAAGAAACTGGGGTGGGGGGATTCCATATGTTCCCCAACACCCTGTTCTCCCTTTTCTCCCCTTTGATGTGCCCATAAATGTCTCCTATGATGATGATATTTTGTTTTTGCATTTTGAACTCAGTGTGTAGCAATTGAAGTAAACAGAGGATAAAGGGGGAAAGTGGGAGAAGGTGAGAAGAATTGGGATCTTTTTAAAACAGCTGACAAAGTGGAGATGGCAAAAGATCAGTCATGACTGTCCCTGCCAAATTAGGACAGTTGGAGGGTATGCTCCCTGGACACACCAAGCATTTGTTTTAAAACCTCCTGTATGTAGAGGCTCTAACATTGCATTATGAAGTGTGTGTGTGTGTACGCATGTGCCTTCAGGTCACCTGTCAATTTATGGCAACCCCGTGAATTTTGAAGTGTTGTCTTAGGCAATGAATACTCAAAATTGGTTTTGTCAGTGCCTTCCTCTGAAATAAAGCCTACCACACCTGGTATGCATTGGCAGTCTCTCATCCAAGTAGTAACCAAAGCTTACCCTGCTTTCCTTCCAAGACTGGATAGGATCTGGTGCCTTTAGGTTATTTAACCTATGCGTTGGACTACAACTCTGGAGACCAGGGTTTAAATCTCTGCTTGGCCATGGAAATCCTCTCGGTGACCCAGGACATGTTACACTCTCTCAGCCTTAGTGGAAGGCAAAGGCAAACCCTCTCTAAACAAATCTTGCCAAGATCCTAGTGATAGGTTAGCCATAGGGTTGCCATCTGTCAGGAATTTACTTGAAGGCACACAACAACCGACGAGATCTGTCAATTAACATCTTTGGACAGCTTCAAAAAGGCTGTCAAGACGGATCTCTTCAGGCAGGCCTTCCCAGACTGAAATATCCCGGCCTCAGGATCTCAGGATCTCCCCCCCCCCTCAGTAATGTCTCCAAAGCCCCCTTTTCTTTTCTTTAGAACTGAAGTTGCAGTGGTTTGTTGGTTGGTATTATTTTGTTTAATTTATTGATATTTTAACTAGTTATTGTGGTTTTAAATTAGATATGTTGTTTAATAACTTTTTAAGGGGGGGAGGGAAATATATCATCTTTATGCTGTATGTTATTTTAATGTTGTAAACCATCCGGATTGGTTCGCCACAGGGTGGTATATAAATAAAAATTTATTATTATCATATAATAACAACAACATTAGTATTGTAGGATGTTTTGTTGTTGTTGTTTTTGGTTTATATATATTTTAAAAGAGCAGCAACATTTGTATCAAATGATCAGTGGAAAGGAAGAATGAGTAGTTAAATAGTTTTTTGTGGGTTTTTTGGGCTATGTGGCCATGTTCTAGCAGAGTTTCTTTCTGACATTTCGCCAGCATCTGTGGCTGGCATTCTCTGAAGATGCCAGCCACAGATGCTGGCGAAACATCAGAAAGAAACTCTGCTAGAAAATGGCCACATAGCCCAAAAAACCCACAAAAAACTATGGATGCCGGCCATGAAAGCCTTCGACTTTACAGTAGGTAAATAATTGCTCGTGTTTTCAGCATCTAGTTTTTCTTATCAGTTTGTTTATTTGTTTATTTATTTAAGGCATGTATATATAATCTCTCCAGCCACCAGAGGCCCAGAGGCTATGCACTACAGGTTAAAAAAATAATAATACAATACAGATATATTTTTTAAAAAAAATGAAAAAAATAACTCTTAAATGGTTATTTAAAAACAGATAGCTAAAACAGCTGGAGTAGTTTCAAGGGTATGTAGAACACCTTTTTATGTGCCCTCTTGAAGCTCTGAAAAGATTGAGCCAGAGAGTTCCACAGAAAAATGAGGGTGACAAAAGATTAATTGGGATTGTCCCTGTCAAATCAAGACCATTGGAATGCAAGGAATCCCAAAAAGCCCTGGAGGGTTACCTTTTTCCCCCATTACTGATCTAGAAGGTATCAGATTAACAAACACGTATATTCAGTTTTGTCAACTGAACATGGCTCCAGACCTTTGTGGATACCTTCTTATTACTATAGTTTTTTGTGTTTTTGGGGGGCTAGGAGAAGAGATGTAACTCTATGGTCCAATAAGAATGAGATATAAAATGTGTCTTTGCATTTAACATAAAGGTATTTTTTTTCTTTTTAAAAATACAAGTTGCATTAGCTGGGAAGCTAACAGAAACAGAACAAGTGTGTGCACGGGGTGGGAGATTTAACTCACTTCTTGAGAAAAATATATTGTTTGAAATTGCTATTTGCACTGGAAGAAAAATCTCCCACAGGCACCAAATGGAAAAATGCCACCAACTCAACAGTGTCCTTCATTATACTCCATTAATTTATGCTGAATAAGTAAATAGCAACCATGATGGCTTTCCTCCAATCCAGAAATCACAGCAGAAAGGATAATGAGTAATAGAGAATGCTCTGAGTAGTTTATATTAGTCATATATATCCAGAAGGCAGATTTGTATGGAACCAGTAGTATCAAAATGTAATTACAAAAAATGTGTAGTACTTTTAAGCAACAATAGAAATAGCCCAAAAATATGACACATTACAAAGCAAATAAAACAGGAAAAAAAACAGACAAAGAAGAAAAAACTCTTCTAGAAATTGGCCAGTTAGCCCAAAACCCCCACAAAAAACTATAGACAAAGAGGAACTTTCCCAAAGTACAATTTGTGAAATACAAATCAATTATCAGAATCTGTAATGACAATCCACTGCTCCATGGCTGGACAAAGACATTTTGGTACCAGAAGCAAGGACACAATGGATCTCCCTCTGCCATACCACACACAGAAGCAGTTGGATCCTATCATAGCTGCAAGATAACATTCTGCATTGTACATGGTATTAGCAGATTACATGGATGCTGGGGCAGCAGGCATTCAAGTCCTCTTCAAGGCTAGGCTGGGAAGAAGTTCTGAGCACCTTCTGAAACCATCAGCCAACAATGATCAGGGCCACCAAGATTCTTGTGTCAGTTCCCTGAGGAATCAAATTACCAGTCAAACGTGTCTTTGCTTATAGCCATTTTTGCCTTCACTTTACAGGATCTTACATATTTCCCACTGTCCTTGATATGTTAATTTTATGTTTTTCAACAATTTTATACTATTTCATTTATCATTTTGTCATTGTTTCCATGACAGTCACATAAACAAACAGTTAATTGCTTTGTTGCTGCTGCTGCTGTTGTTGTGTGACCCCAAGTTTTTGACTTATGACAACCCTAACGTGAGTCCATCATAGGGTTTTCTTGGCAAATTTCTTTAGAAGGGGTTTGCTGTTGCCATCCCCCAAGGCTGAGAAAGTGTGACTTGCCCAAGGTCATGGGTAATGATTATTCTCATTTTTTTCACATCTGCAGGAGGTCCCAGAACCAAACTTCTGCAGATCCAAAAGGCCAGCTGTATACCATGAAACTGGGAAGAGGGTACATTTTCATAGAAATGATCAGGAGAACTTACAGCTATATGAGATAATTCTCTCAACACCATGAATATTCTTAAAGACAGCAGTTAATCTGTCTTGAGGCCATGGAAGGTAATAAGACAGATAGTGAGGCATGTCTAAGCCCACCATGCCTAAGCCCACCAGCCTGAACAAGATATACCTCATTCATGAAGATCCTTGTGTTCAGAAACGTGATTTGCCTGTAGATTTCAGAATGACTGGACACCATTTTTCTCCAGTAATTAAGTTAGTCCCTTTGAATGAAACTGTTTAATGTTGTAAAAGACAGATTATTTGTTCTGCACCTAGAGAGAGGGAGCAAGAGAAAAGGAAAATAAACATATTGATAATAACAACGATGATGAATTTGATACTTCATGGGATAAACCCTTACAGGACACAAAATCCCTTGCTGATCTAGATGGCAAGGTGACTGAAGGAAGTACAGAGTGTTCTTTTTTCGAAAAGGGTTTTGAGCTTTTTGTCATGATGAGCTTCAGGTTTTTCTCATAGGAACTGCAGAATGGCAAGGCCAAATGGATTGTCCTCAGTTTTCTAACTTTAAAGAAGAGCTTGGAATCATGTATATTTTTAGAAAACAACTAGACTCTCCCAGCCATTGTGGCCACTACATTAGCTATGGTGGCATGTGGGGAGGGTAAATTGGTCCAAAGAATTTAGGGAATGACAATCCAAAGAACTTTCCATACTCTAGAGCAGTGATTCCCAAACTTTGGTCCCCCAGCTGTTTTGGACTTCAGCTCCCAGAAGACACAGCCAACATGTCCAACAGTCAGGAATACTAGGAACAGAAATTAAAAAAAATCTGAAAGAAAAAAGTTTGAGAATCAGTGTTCTAGAGTAAAGCAGAGTTTTGGAACATACAAATCCTGATGGATATCCTGTTTCACAATGTAAACTACAGTGCACCCTTACTTTACGCGAGGGATCCGGTCCAGACTCCCCCACATAAACCAAATTCCGCCTATGCTCGAGCCCCATTTAAATGAATGGGGCTCATACACGTGGTGGCATGGTGGCACGGTGGTGCATTTGCACCATGGGCACACACACCATTGTTCCCTATGGGACGCGCCACCCTTTCTCCCCACGTGGCTTTCAGCATATGCTGAAAGCCACGTTTGACGCGGGCGCACTGTACCACCTCCCATGACACCTGGGGAAGCCTACAGGTCTTCCATGCCATTGTAATACAGTCTCAAGCCTAACCAGACTAGAATTCTTTTCTCTTTTTTCCTTTCAATATTGCATTACTTCCTCTTGTTGTTGTTATTGTTGTTGTTTTGGTTCTGAGGAGAAAAAATCCCTTCATAAAGCCTGGGAGAATGGCCCTAATAGCTTTACCTGCAAACATTTAACATTAAGTTGACAGGAACAATCCATTTTTAATAACAGGCTGTCTTGGTAACCCTGTATTCTGACCCAAGGTGAAAGGTGAAGATTAAATCTTCTTCACCTTCTTCTGAATGCAGCTGCTTTGCACAGAGACTCTAATTGATAGGAGAGACCCAGCTTTGTAACCCAAGCCCAGCCCCTGCCAGTAGTGCTGAAAAACATGCAATTCAAGGCTCCTTTTCAGCTGATAGCTGGTCCTACTCAGTGGATGGTCTGGACAGGAGAATAAAGTCTTTGTCATTATCTATCCACCATCAGGGTATTCCTCCTCCTCCTCCTCCTCCTCCCCCCTTTTCCAATGCGTCTTACATTCAGGGCAGACCATCATAATGGCCCTCACCACAAGAAACATGATAAAGTGAAATATAATTGAAAGGGGAGAAGATTAAGCTGATGATACACAAAGCTGGAGGAGCTAAGCAAAGACCCTTCTTGTTTTACCTGAGAGGTATATTTTTCATCATACATACATGTTGGAAGGTAGATGGGTGAGATTAAATCATCTGGGAGGAAGGAACTCAGCTCATCTGTATTTTATAGGTGAGGCATAGAATCCCTCCACTAAACAAACTGTATATTTAGACTACTTTCATCAACTTTATTGAACTGAGACCACAGTTGCACACTGCTGTATTGTAAAGGTTCTGTTGCTTCAATGGCTGATTAATAGTTGCTGGAAGGAGCTTGACATTTTTTATACCATGTATGGAAATATATATATATATATTCATTTATATACCGCTTCATACGGAACTAACAGTGTCTAAGTGGTTTACAATTGTAAGCTAATTGCCCCCAACATTCTGGGTACCCATTTTAGCAACCTTGGAAGGATGCAAACCTGAGTCAAGCTTGAGTCCTTTCACTGGTATTGAACTCGCAACCTTATGGTTTTGAGTGAGTGGCTGCAGTGTAGGCATTTAACCACTGCACTACCAGGGCTCCTGAAATATGAATAAATTGGGGTTTTTTTTCTTTAACCAATCTATTTGAACAAATAATTTTTTATCAGAAACTTGTCCTAGGCTGAACCAGGAACCAGCTGTACATATGGCTTGCCTTGATAACATGTTTGCCTATTATGGGAATGATATATTTCCCAAGGGCTCAACAACACTCACATGATATGCAAATATCAGATTGAAACCATGTAAGTATAACACTTTCCACCAAGGATGAGGAACCTATGGACCTGCAGATTGGAAAACTCCCACAAATCCATATTATTACCCATTTTGGCTCATACTAGCGGGAGTCAGAGGTTCACATAACACTGAAGGGTTACAGGTATGATCCCCAGAGTAGCATGAAGATGTAGACACCCAGCTAGATCATCACAGTTAAACATGAATGTAGAGAATATAGACAAATGAATCTCTTTCATACTACCCAATTATGGTCAAGCTTTCATGGGACTATCCT
Organism: Sceloporus undulatus; assembly: GCF_019175285.1. Classification (NCBI taxonomy): domain Eukaryota; kingdom Metazoa; phylum Chordata; class Lepidosauria; order Squamata; family Phrynosomatidae; genus Sceloporus; species Sceloporus undulatus. Next base: position 30,558,041 of record NC_056522.1, on the reverse strand, counting down.
ATAATATCCTGGGATGATGAATTTGATGAAGTATTTATAATTCTCTGCCATCTTTGATTATATAAATTGTAATTTTAACTGTACTGTAATTTAAATTTACTGTTTGTACTCCCACCTCGATCTGCAGGGAGAGGCGGGAAATAGAAATAAAAACTATTATTATTATTATCTCCTAACTACAAATCTCAAAATTCTGTAGGGTGCAGTCATGGCACTTTATGTGGTCTCATGGTAATATGACTATGTAGCTGAAAGAGATTACTTGCTGTTATGTGGTGCTTACATGTCCATAGGATCTACTCTTACAGCCTAATATTCTCCTCCTCCCCCCTCCTCTTCTTCTGTGCCTTCAAGACATTTCTAGCTTATGGTGACCCAATGGTGAGCCTATCGTAGGGTTTTCTTGGCGAGATTTGTTCAGAGAAGGCTTCCCGTTGCCTTCTCCTGATGCGAAGGCCTGTTACAGACTGCCAAAATAAAGATGCTTTGGGTCTCTTTGGAGGTATGCTATTTAAATGATGCATGGGTCCTAAGAGTCCGGAGGTCATGCCAAAGCCACACTCCATTCCTAAGCTCTCGAGTCCAGCTTTGGTGCAGTTTCCAGATTCTTAGGGTGCATGCATCATTTAAACAGCATACCTCCAAAGAGACCCGAAGCAGCTTTATTTTGGCAGTCTGTAACAGGCCCAAGAGCCTGTGACTTGCCCAAAGTCACTCACTGGGCTTCCATGGCTGAGTGGGTTATGAACCCTGTTCTCCAGCGTCCTAGTCCAATGCTCAAACCACTACACCACTTGCTAAATCTTAGGATGGAGCACATCTAACAGCTTCAGCAGAGCAATGGTTACATAAGCCAAAGATTAAGATCAATATTCATGGCCCTGTGTTGCAGAAAATAGTAAAAGAACCCAAGAAATGCCATCTACAAAGCTCTCTTCAGATATCAGTTTTATCCAGCATGTTCCAAGGCAAATACACATAGTTACCTCCATGCTGATGAGGAAGCTGCATTCAGTTTTACAAACTGGATATACATAGAAAAAGCAAACAGAGATGGTGTTTGGATCTATTCTGATACCAAGGCAATTATGTAGAGCTGGCTTTGGGTTAGAATTATATGACCACATTGTGTTTGCCCCCAACCTCCATGCATCCATTGAAATCCAAAATTTAGTAGGAAGCAAGTCTTTATATAGTCCTAAACATGGCATCACTGTTCATAAGCCAAGAGCAAAAGAAGAATGACAGCATGAGTATAAAACAGAGAGTAACCCAAAATGCTGTTATTTATCTTTATGACAATGTCTCAATATTATTATTTTTTTTCCTGTCCTGGATGAAAGCTTACTTTTCCTAGAAGACAGTATCATGAATTGTTTCATCCTCAAGGTACCCATGATTCACTAAGAGAGGAATGATTGTAGATTGTACGCCATTGGCAGATTTTATATTTTTATTGATTTGATTATTTGTATGTAAAGTGCTATAGAAATAAACTATAACAACAACAACAACAACAACAACAACGCTCATATTAATTTGCAGTATCCTCACTAAGAGAATGTCTTGTTCTTTTCCTTGTTTGTTGTTTTATATTTTAGTGGAAAGTAATACCCAGTGAGTGAAGAAACAGACTGAAAAGATGGCTCAAAACTCTGTTTCATTTCCCCTGTGTCACACAAGCTGTAACCAGACAGCAGTGGGATGTTTGTATTGGTCAGTGAATTCTAAATTACAGCTTTGGATATTGCTGCCTTAGGTAGATGATTCCAAAAAGGAAAAAGAGGGAAACAAAAGGTTAACGGTCAACAGAGTCTATAGCCAGGAGGACAGAATTTGGCTTGGACAGCAAGAAGCTGCTATATAGTCATTTCACAAAGATGAAGCTCTGGTTTCATCACCCAAATTGCCAGCTGCTTTTTATCCACCAAGGGCTGTTATATTTTCAGAGTGACAAGCAAAAATTTAAGAAGGAATACTTTTCCAGAGCTTGAGAAAGTTACTTTTAGGAACTTTTGCATTCTAGAAATTCACAGGAATTCTGGGAGTCCTAGTCCAAACTTTTGAAAGCTGTGAACTTTCCCCCATCTTTCAAGTTGTATTATTCAGCAAAAATTAATCTGCTGTCTTTATCCTTGGCAGTCCAATATTTTTTTATTATTATTTAAAAAAGGTTCATTACATATATACAATGTACGAAAACAAAAATAATCCTGAGACAATAATAACATGCTTAATCTACTTTCGACTTCCTTGATCTTCCGTTCTATCCTTGGGTGTTTTTCAACTCCACCTTCAAGAAGAAATAACCATTGCTCTTATATATCTATTTCCGCCTCTTCTTCTTAAACAGCAATTGACATTGAAATTTTTCCTCTATACCTGTATGTAAAGCTTCACCCATCTCACTGTAACATCTACTTTTTTTCCTCAATTAGATATACAGTCTGCGTTCCCATAGCTTTGTTATATCTTACTCATCTTACTCGTATATGAATAAAAGAAAAGAAATTGCCTTACATCCATCCTCCTATCTCTTAAATTACGATTACCACTACTTCTATATATACTATACAATCATTATGGGATACCTTTAAATTTACTCCGACCATCTTCTTTTACAGAACGACACTAATAATTTCCACAATTCTTCATTTGAGTTTTCTTCACTTCCCCCGTCTTTTAACCACATAGTTAGTGTGTCCATTTCCATGGCTCTAATGCCTTCAATAACCATTCATCTATATCTATGTCTCCCCTCTTTTTCCAATTCTTTGCCACAATAATCCTAGCTGTTGTTATTAAATATAACAATAGTTTTTTATATTTTCTTAGTGCATTATCTTCAATCATGTTCAACAATATTATTTCTGGTTCTAATCTTATATAAATTTGATATACCTCTTTGATTATTTCCTGTACCTTTTCCCAAAATTTCTTCACTACAGGGCATGTCCACCACATATGATAATAAGAACCATAATGGCTATTACATCTCCAACATACATCCGAGCTACCTTTTACCATCTTTGCCCATCTTGAAGGAGGGATATGCCACCTGTGCATCATTTTTAAGAAGTTTTCTTTTAGATCAGCGCAGCACGTAAAACCCAAATCTCTTCCCCACGCCCTCTCCCATCTTTCTAATTGTATATTTCTATTTACATTCCTCGCCCATTCCACCATACATCCTTTTATCGTTTCTTCTGCACATTCTAATTTTACACACATTTTATATAATCTTGAAATTATACCTTTGTTCCCCTTTTCCAAAATCACATCCATTTCATTTTTTCTCTGTGGCTATTCCTTCCTGGCTCCTATCTTTTTGATATCTTGAATTTAATTGTAAATACTGAAACCAACTTAAATTTATTCCCTGTTTGCCTAACTCTTCTCGGCTTTTAATTCTCAATTCTCCTTTTTCTGTTTTAAGTATATCCTTATATTTGAGCCAGTCCTTCCCAATTAACTTTCCTTTGTTCATAAATGCTTCATGGGGAGATGTCCATAGGGGTAATCTACTATATAACTTATTCTTATATTGATAAGCCAGGCCAGGTGAATTCACCTACATTTGGCTACTTCATTTCTGCTTTACCTACACTCAGATTAATAGCAGCTTCTGCATTCACAAGCAGGTGAAAGCTGTTAAGACATCTCAGATGTGGAGTTTGATGTATGATCTGCCTTTTCATTAAATGAGCAACTGGAAACTACTTTTGGATTTCCTTATACAGACAGCTATTTAAAAAAATATTTTATTCACTTTATTGAAATTCTACATTCGCTAAAAAGATTCCATACAGCACACATAAACACACATATTAAACATAAACAAACATAAAAACAAACCAATACACACACACTACTGAATAAACTATAACTACACTACAAAAATATATGACTTCAAACTATCTTTTCTATAATATGGTAATGTCTTAAGTTTCCACCTCCCTCCCCCTAAAACTTAAGATGTTACACTTAGGCCATTATCACATGAGAATTCTGTCTCACCAGCATCACACTGTGTAAGGAAACAGAAACATAGTTGTTTGGGAATATGCATTACTGAACATCTCTAGAATAGCACTGTTGTGGCCAGCCAAGAGCAGGACTCGGAGGAGGAGGAGGAGGAGGAGGATGGGGCTACTCCAGAGCAAGGGGTAATTGAGGCTACACCAGGTGCTAATCCTGCTCTGCCAGAGCCCAGCCCTGATCTCCCAGCCCCAGAGGAGGAGGTTCAGCCAGGTCGTAGTGCTGATGGGATTCCTCTGGTGGTACAGCAGCCTAGTGGTGACTCTGGGGAGGAACCAGGCCTGGAGGTTCCCTCCTTTAGGCAACGCAGGGCTGAGAGTGCTGGCAGATGCAGATCCCGGAGAATTGCTGAGAGGCAATTAGCTAATCAGCCTCACCTGGTACGGGGGAGAGCGTCTCCTATTTAAGGAGCAGGGAGATACCAATTCAATGCCAGAGTTTATTGCATGATCCTTTGGTGTGATTGCTGCTGGCACTGTGTATCCTGACTCCTTGTTGCCTTGACTCTTGACCTTGGAACAAACTAGACTCTTGCTACCTTCTGGCTGCCCTGACCTTGGACTGGACTGACTACTCTGACCTCTGTTTTCCTGACTTTGGCTTTGGGCTTGCTCTCTAATTCTCACTCCTTGCAAGGTTTGTGGACTGTTTCCAGTTGCTTTGCTAATTGCCTTGCTCAGCCATCCTTATTGGCATTGTTTGTGTGTGCTGGCTGCAGTCCAGGACAAGCACAAAAGTGCTGTTTTTTGCATTCTGCTGTACAAAGGATGGCTGCCAGGCTTACCTGGCGAGCCACGTTGCTGCCGGGAAGGCCGCACCGACATCGTGCTGGGGCCTTTGGGTCCTCAGCACGCCCCAACATGCCTTGCTGGGGCGGCTGAAGCATGCGATTGGCTGCCAAGTGGTCTGGGGAGGGACTTCCGGTGGAGAGGCTGCTCCTGCTTCTCAGAGGACCTCTCACTGGTTGCTCCTTCCGGTCTTCCAAAGTGCTGCCTTAGAGGGGGAGGAGCAACGTCATCCCAGCCCCTCCTCTAGCTTGGACCTGTTTAAGGCCACGTGGTTCAGGGCCATTTTAGCTCGGCTCCCCACCCTCGGGTTGGTGTTTTGCTAATCACAACCAGGGGCGGCAGCATAGGCCAGGATCTGGGGGGGGAGTGGTCTTCAGGGCTGCGGAGTCCTGGAGTGGGAGTCCTTGGGGACCTGGGTACAATGAGCGGATACATTATGGCCATTGCATGGGCCATAATGTTATTCCGTGGCCCGGTGACTAGGGGCTCATGGAAATACATGCAACCTGCTGGTTGCTAGATGGCATTCCATAGCCCCTAGGTCATCCCGACGTCATGTCTGGCCCAGGCTGTTGCGGTTATTGAACAACCGGGGTGTTGTTCGATTTTCCAGATCCTGACCTCATGCTATGTGCCAACCCTATTCTGTTTGCTGCTTGCTTTAATAAAGTTGTGGCCTTTCTTCCAGCTATGCTTATGTGTTTATTGTGGTGGCGCCCCTCCCAGGCAACCTCCTTAACCATATCTTTCTGCCCCATGTCCTACCCAGCATGCCTTTAGGGGGGGTAACACAGCTGCAGAGTTAAAGTAATGCAATTTAACTTTTAAAAAGGAAAGAAATGGGGGGGGGAGACAGCCTGCTTAGGAATAGTGATTGCCCAATATCAGGACTGCAGCAGAAAGGATGTATCACACCTGAGGACTAATAGGAAAGCAGCAATATTGGGAGCTTACTGATGCATTTACCAGTCAATGAAAAGGAATGCTCTATGATTTAAAGGAAATGCAGCAACGAGAGAGAGAAATGGTGTGCTGTGATAAGTATGTGTCAGGGATGATGGGAGTTGTAGCTCTTCACCTCTGGCTTGAACTCACCACCTTGTTACGCACCGGCGCTGACCAGTTTTGGCCAGTGGTTAAAGCTTTGCTATAAAGCAGCAGAGTTACAGAGAATAGGCTGAAGACCCTGACAAACTCTCCAAGCCTTCTCACTCTTGCTTCCACAGAAGTCTTCACACTTCTTCAGGATCCAGCTGGCTCTTGTATCTTTTCCCAAGACACCAGACAACTCAGTAGTCTTATATAAAAGATCTACTTTATTCTACTATATACAGCTCCAAAACTATCCAACACAACTCCAATACAACTCCTCAATACTATCCACTACTACCTACAAAATACATTGGGATTCATAGCCATTATTATATTCATTGCAAAATATCACCCACTCTTGTCAGTTTCCACCCAGTGGGCGTGTACAACCATTCTCATTGGTTCTCTTGGTTCATCCCATAATTAATGATTTCATCATTTCACCTTGTCCACTTAACAATACTCAGGTGTGTTCAATTATCCACTTTGCACTTTTGTCCTTGGCATTTAGGACTTGTAAATTGCATTACCTTTTACACCTGTGTGGCTCCTAATTGCTTCTTCTGAGTCACCCTGACTCTCACATACAAGTTTTATTTCTTTCACTGTATATCCCATGTTGCTTTTCCTTAACAGTATGGCCAATGATGCTGTTGTTGTTATGTGCCTTCAAGTCATTTCCAATTTATAGCAACCCTAAGGTGACCCTATTATGGGCTTTTTCTTGGCAAGATTTGTTTAGAGGGAGTTTGCCATTGCCAGCCTCTGACTGTGAGATACTGTGACTTGCCAAGATGACGCAATGGGTTTCCATGGCCGAGCTAAGATAATTTTGGTTTAAAAGCCTTTTGTGCTACTGCTTTTTGTCTACCATTTTAACACAAAACTAATAATAATAAGGGATATGGTGGCTTAGTGGTTAAAATGCCAGTTCTGATTATCAGAAGATTGGCAGTTCAAGGCCTGAGTGCTGCATGATGGGGTCAGCTCCTGTCACTAGTCCCAGCTTCTGCCAACCTAGCAGTTTGAAAGCATGCAAATGCAAGTAGATAGATAGATACCATTTAAGCATTTGGTGCAGTCATGCTGGTAACATGACCACCAGAGCAGTCCCTGAACATCGCTGGCTCACTGGCTTAGAAACGGAGATGATCACTGCTCCCTACAGTCGATTAAGACTAGACATTCATGTCAAGGGACTACCTTTACTTTTAATAATCAAAAAGCAATAATCTTCTTATCATCTTTTTTCTCAAAAAGTCAATTCAGGGTTCCCAGTCTTTCAAAAAGCACACCAAAGACTTTTTCCTAATCAAAGTAGACAATTTATCCATCTCTGCTAATTTGTTCATCTTAACCAGCCATTAGTTTAACTTAACAGTCAGGCCATTGTGCTAGACTGAGAGAGCTGAATTCTTTTATTTCATGTGATTTTCCCCAGAATTTGGAAAAGATAAACTTTTAAGACTGCTACTCACCAGGTGCCACCATGCTGGCTGAGGTGGGGGAGAGGTTCTGAGAGTTTTGGTAAAAAAAAAAAAAAACTTTTCCAAACTCTTTTTTTAACATTTAAAATGGCCTCCCCTCCAGTTGTTATTTGTTCCACGTGAGGGAAAGCACCAGACAGTGGTATGAAGCAAAAGGTTGGCGTGAGAAGTGATTAATGGAACACAGAACCCCTCTCCCTTTGCTCCTTCAGGGATCGGGATGAGGCAGCAGTTGTTTACATAGCCCGGAAGCTTCGCTATTAGACAGATGTCCTGTCTGCATTGGCCATGATGCTCTGCAGGCAGCCTGGAATACCAGAGCTGCCCTGATCTCTCCCTATTATCTCAGGCCCTCCATTCTGATGCCAGGGCATCCTGCTGTGATGCTAGGCACCTTGTTCTGACCTCAGAGTGAGCAACCTACCACCAACACAGTGCCAGGCAGCACAGCAGCCATGTTTCAAACAGCTACCCAGCATTGGATCAGAGGACTCCGAATCTTCTGGGAAGATCTGGAGCAAAGAGGGAGTTTTAAAATGTGTTTCAAGAGGGGTATCCCCTGGGTTTGGAATTGAATAGGGCAGGCATCGTCCAGTCTGTTTGCATAAGACTCAGGATTTGTGCCATGCGTCATCTGATGTCCCTGCCAAGAAGACAGGGGAGGCTTGTTTATTTGACCCATGCAGACAAGGCCTAGGAGAGTACACAAGTAAGAAAAACCAATGCCTTCATCTTTGTTCTCTCTGATATCGTTTTTCCCTCTCCATTTTGTTGTGGTTCTCCAGTTGTAATCATAACCTAAACCCCACAATGTGAATTTTAAACCTAAAGGTAATTTATAATTTGATTCAGAAGTTGATATCCCAACAGATATCAAACCTTTTTTTTTAAAAGAGGGTGGGAGAACAATGGAGAGTGACTGCCTTAATGAAGAAACCAATGAGACTTTGGCATGAAACAACATCTCTATAAGAGGATTAACAAAATTCCTTTCTTTTAATCACTGACTAGATGCACTTATTACTGCTTGCTCTCCTTGGCAGGCACTATTATTTTATCAGTTTAAATTTCTCCTTAGGAAATTTGATGAAACTAACCCCAGAAATGTAAAAGTAATACACAGCATTCCAGTGTTTTTGTTCAACATGCTTAGTGTAAAATGGCTGGCTTGTCCATCTCTGCCTGTAATCGTATCCTTCACTGCAGAACAGTCACTTAGATCGAGAGGAGATAATTAGCTATAGTTAGCTGCAGAGCTCAGAAGAGTTATTCTTTGGACTACAACTTAGAATCCCTGCCAAATGGGGCATTCTAGAGTTGCAGCACAAAAGGTACCAAGCTCTGTTAAAATTTTCAACTGAAGAGGAAGAACCCTCCCCTCCCTCCTTCCAACTGTCATCTTCTGGCCTGGGAAGGAGTGAAAGGACAGGCTCAATGTCATCGGGCCCGGCCTCGATTAAGAAAAAGAGCCCTCCCTCTTGGTCCAGGCTTCAGAGGGAGAGAAGAATGTTGGACCTGATCCCCTCCCCCCCACCATTCCCTTCTCCTTTTGTGTCATGTCTTTTTAGATTGTAAGCCTGAGAGCAGGGAACTGTCTATTATCCCCTCTGTTGTAAACCACCCAGATTCCCAGTGATTGGGCAGCATATAAATAAATCCTATTATTATTATTATTATTATTATTATTATTATTATTATTATTATTACAGATGTGCATAGTTGGCACCTAATTCTTCATTTATTTCATTCTTAAAGGAAGCAATGAGTACTTCTAGCACTTTTCTTCCTACTGTAAGAACATGTTTAAACACTGCAGGTGTTGAAGAATATTTACAATTTGAGACTAATTCTGCACATTTAATTTCATTTCATTTATGCATACAAAACAGCTTTTTCTGCACAGGAAACATCATTTCATGTACAGAAGGTATAGTACTTTGGGACAACTCAGGAAGGGCATAGACAGAGCCCTCAGTAATCTCCTTGATGTCTTTAAGTCAATAATACCTGAATAGGGCTACTATATAGCCTAATTACTTGAGCTGTATCTCATCTTTAATGATGGATGGCATGAATAAGTTCCTCTTCTTTCCATCACCCACAACATAAATATGATTTCCTTTTGTTTTACAGCCATCTCTTTGATGGTCTACAAGCTCCCAGGATGCCCACATTTTAAGTAAAGCCAAAGAAAAATATATCAAAAGGAAACTCTTCCAGGACTGGTAGTAAACAGTATGAAAGACTTCTTTGGCAGGAGATGCTGATGAGGGTGTCTCTTTAGCAAGGGCAACAGAGCTATGTGTGCCATACAGTAAGGATGGGGTAATATTCAAAGATTTAAGAGGGATATTTTTAAAAGGTCTCTTGAAGAACAGGTGACCACAACAAGAAGAATCCTTCTGAAGTCCTTTTTGGGTCTTTTTCCTCAAGTCTTTCCTCAACTCCTGTGACTCAGACTAGATTCAACTTTTTCCTGCCACACCAGATAGCTGTTGTTTTGGGTTGAGAAGCTGCATATCCAACAATAGCTGATAAACTTGTATTTCTTACATAGACATTAAGCCTTTTCTCTCTACAGGCACACATATTTCCCTAATATAAAGGTTTCAAGGGCTTACATTTTGTAAAATATATACCAAAAATAATGATCAGCTTTAACAGTCCCACATGGCCATATAGAGGCCAAAAACAGAGCAGGGGACAGAGAGGCAAGGAGGATTGTTCCCAGCTATGTTCCAGTTGCTGGTGTACAATGATGACATCATCCTCTAAATCTCTGGTGGATCCCAGTGGGCAGGTTTGGAGAGTCCTGTGTAACCGAACAATTTAGCAGCTTCTAGGACTTCCTGTAAGTCAAAGCACACCTTCCCACAAAAAGACACACATTTGTGAAAGCATGCATACATTTTAAAAGTGCAAATAACTTTAGAAAAATGTATTGTTTTAAAGCTATGTGCACAAACATCCACAAACATCGGGGGGGGGGGGATTAAGTGCACAATAGGAAAAGGGTGCATATAAATGTATTTATGCTGACAAATTTTCATGTAGGAATAAAATCCAACATCTCACAACCTAATACAAAGACATGTGGGATGGTAACAGAGGTGGGATTGGGAAAAACACAGTCAACTTGAGACAGAATAGATCACTCTCCCTTCTTAGAATCATAGAATCATAGAGTTGGAAGAGACCGCAAGGGCCATCCAGTCCAACTCCCTGCCATGCAGGAACTCTCAATCAAAGCATCCCCGACAGATGGCCATCCAGCCTCTGTTTAAAGACCTCTAAGGAAGGAGACTCCACTACCCCCTGAGGGAGTTTGTTCCACTGTCGAACAGCCCTGAAGGAAGTTGCAACTCCTGGTCTTGTTATTCTGGGAATATGGAATGGTTCACTAGTAAGCTTCATTGCTCAATGTGGTCCATAACTTGTATCTCTGAAAGTCAGCACCCTAATCTTCTATGCTACCTTGGCTCTCATAACCAATGCAGTATACAATCAGAGAAAATAAGATAACTAGAAATGAGACAAATACTGCTAGAAGCAAATTGATGGCAACAGATAAAGAATACCAGAAAGAGGAAGAGAAAGAAATAGAATACAGATTTAAAAGGTTTTTTTCCCCCTTGATTGAAAGTGTGGCTTTCAATAATTTTGAAAATTGGAAGTTATAATTTTTAAAAGAAAAACTATTGGTTACAAAGCTAAAATATGACTTGTGTCTATCATCCCAGCAGGCTGGCAATAACATTTTGCAGCTATTCAGTTTTCTGTGTTTATCTACAATCTTGAATTTAATGAATAGGAATCCAATGGTGGTTAGATGTTGACTGAGAAGGAATGTAGTATGTACAAAAAATAGGCTAAATACTGTAGTCTGTTTTGCTTTCTCCCACATTCATTATTTTCAACTCTCCATTAATTTTCATTTCTAACATGAAGATAATTGCTAAATTCAAAACTCAGATTTCATTTCCAACCTACAACGAACTATGACTTCTATACAGCTTTTAAACAAGAAGAGTCATTTTACATGGGGATTCCAACTTATCATTTGAACATCAAAGTACTATAGCCCTAGCGGATGGATAATCTAATAGTTTCAGTTTCTCTCACATTCAGTATTTTTTTGCTCTAAAATTCTTTCAATGGCAAATAATTTTGTAAATTTTGGTAAATTATTATTGTAAAAATTGAGAATGAAATTCTTTCCCATTCCTATGGAGATTTGCTATTTTCATGCACCTGTGTTGTTGGCTGCTTCATCTGTAAACCTCAGCGGCAGATTATGATTGGCATCTGGCAGGACATGTGCATGCATGATAGCAGTTTATGTAGACATATTATTATTATTATTATTATTATTATTATTATTATTATTATTATTATTATTATTATTAACCTTTATTTATGAAGCGCTGT
>NC_056522.1:30515124-30521208 GCF_019175285.1 Sceloporus undulatus | reverse complement strand
TAATGGCTATTACATCTCCAACATACATCCGAGCTACCTTTTACCATCTTTGCCCATCTTGAAGGAGGGATATGCCACCTGTGCATCATTTTTAAGAAGTTTTCTTTTAGATCAGCGCAGCACGTAAAACCCAAATCTCTTCCCCACGCCCTCTCCCATCTTTCTAATTGTATATTTCTATTTACATTCCTCGCCCATTCCACCATACATCCTTTTATCGTTTCTTCTGCACATTCTAATTTTACACACATTTTATATAATCTTGAAATTATACCTTTGTTCCCCTTTTCCAAAATCACATCCATTTCATTTTTTCTCTGTGGCTATTCCTTCCTGGCTCCTATCTTTTTGATATCTTGAATTTAATTGTAAATACTGAAACCAACTTAAATTTATTCCCTGTTTGCCTAACTCTTCTCGGCTTTTAATTCTCAATTCTCCTTTTTCTGTTTTAAGTATATCCTTATATTTGAGCCAGTCCTTCCCAATTAACTTTCCTTTGTTCATAAATGCTTCATGGGGAGATGTCCATAGGGGTAATCTACTATATAACTTATTCTTATATTGATAAGCCAGGCCAGGTGAATTCACCTACATTTGGCTACTTCATTTCTGCTTTACCTACACTCAGATTAATAGCAGCTTCTGCATTCACAAGCAGGTGAAAGCTGTTAAGACATCTCAGATGTGGAGTTTGATGTATGATCTGCCTTTTCATTAAATGAGCAACTGGAAACTACTTTTGGATTTCCTTATACAGACAGCTATTTAAAAAAATATTTTATTCACTTTATTGAAATTCTACATTCGCTAAAAAGATTCCATACAGCACACATAAACACACATATTAAACATAAACAAACATAAAAACAAACCAATACACACACACTACTGAATAAACTATAACTACACTACAAAAATATATGACTTCAAACTATCTTTTCTATAATATGGTAATGTCTTAAGTTTCCACCTCCCTCCCCCTAAAACTTAAGATGTTACACTTAGGCCATTATCACATGAGAATTCTGTCTCACCAGCATCACACTGTGTAAGGAAACAGAAACATAGTTGTTTGGGAATATGCATTACTGAACATCTCTAGAATAGCACTGTTGTGGCCAGCCAAGAGCAGGACTCGGAGGAGGAGGAGGAGGAGGAGGATGGGGCTACTCCAGAGCAAGGGGTAATTGAGGCTACACCAGGTGCTAATCCTGCTCTGCCAGAGCCCAGCCCTGATCTCCCAGCCCCAGAGGAGGAGGTTCAGCCAGGTCGTAGTGCTGATGGGATTCCTCTGGTGGTACAGCAGCCTAGTGGTGACTCTGGGGAGGAACCAGGCCTGGAGGTTCCCTCCTTTAGGCAACGCAGGGCTGAGAGTGCTGGCAGATGCAGATCCCGGAGAATTGCTGAGAGGCAATTAGCTAATCAGCCTCACCTGGTACGGGGGAGAGCGTCTCCTATTTAAGGAGCAGGGAGATACCAATTCAATGCCAGAGTTTATTGCATGATCCTTTGGTGTGATTGCTGCTGGCACTGTGTATCCTGACTCCTTGTTGCCTTGACTCTTGACCTTGGAACAAACTAGACTCTTGCTACCTTCTGGCTGCCCTGACCTTGGACTGGACTGACTACTCTGACCTCTGTTTTCCTGACTTTGGCTTTGGGCTTGCTCTCTAATTCTCACTCCTTGCAAGGTTTGTGGACTGTTTCCAGTTGCTTTGCTAATTGCCTTGCTCAGCCATCCTTATTGGCATTGTTTGTGTGTGCTGGCTGCAGTCCAGGACAAGCACAAAAGTGCTGTTTTTTGCATTCTGCTGTACAAAGGATGGCTGCCAGGCTTACCTGGCGAGCCACGTTGCTGCCGGGAAGGCCGCACCGACATCGTGCTGGGGCCTTTGGGTCCTCAGCACGCCCCAACATGCCTTGCTGGGGCGGCTGAAGCATGCGATTGGCTGCCAAGTGGTCTGGGGAGGGACTTCCGGTGGAGAGGCTGCTCCTGCTTCTCAGAGGACCTCTCACTGGTTGCTCCTTCCGGTCTTCCAAAGTGCTGCCTTAGAGGGGGAGGAGCAACGTCATCCCAGCCCCTCCTCTAGCTTGGACCTGTTTAAGGCCACGTGGTTCAGGGCCATTTTAGCTCGGCTCCCCACCCTCGGGTTGGTGTTTTGCTAATCACAACCAGGGGCGGCAGCATAGGCCAGGATCTGGGGGGGGAGTGGTCTTCAGGGCTGCGGAGTCCTGGAGTGGGAGTCCTTGGGGACCTGGGTACAATGAGCGGATACATTATGGCCATTGCATGGGCCATAATGTTATTCCGTGGCCCGGTGACTAGGGGCTCATGGAAATACATGCAACCTGCTGGTTGCTAGATGGCATTCCATAGCCCCTAGGTCATCCCGACGTCATGTCTGGCCCAGGCTGTTGCGGTTATTGAACAACCGGGGTGTTGTTCGATTTTCCAGATCCTGACCTCATGCTATGTGCCAACCCTATTCTGTTTGCTGCTTGCTTTAATAAAGTTGTGGCCTTTCTTCCAGCTATGCTTATGTGTTTATTGTGGTGGCGCCCCTCCCAGGCAACCTCCTTAACCATATCTTTCTGCCCCATGTCCTACCCAGCATGCCTTTAGGGGGGGTAACACAGCTGCAGAGTTAAAGTAATGCAATTTAACTTTTAAAAAGGAAAGAAATGGGGGGGGGAGACAGCCTGCTTAGGAATAGTGATTGCCCAATATCAGGACTGCAGCAGAAAGGATGTATCACACCTGAGGACTAATAGGAAAGCAGCAATATTGGGAGCTTACTGATGCATTTACCAGTCAATGAAAAGGAATGCTCTATGATTTAAAGGAAATGCAGCAACGAGAGAGAGAAATGGTGTGCTGTGATAAGTATGTGTCAGGGATGATGGGAGTTGTAGCTCTTCACCTCTGGCTTGAACTCACCACCTTGTTACGCACCGGCGCTGACCAGTTTTGGCCAGTGGTTAAAGCTTTGCTATAAAGCAGCAGAGTTACAGAGAATAGGCTGAAGACCCTGACAAACTCTCCAAGCCTTCTCACTCTTGCTTCCACAGAAGTCTTCACACTTCTTCAGGATCCAGCTGGCTCTTGTATCTTTTCCCAAGACACCAGACAACTCAGTAGTCTTATATAAAAGATCTACTTTATTCTACTATATACAGCTCCAAAACTATCCAACACAACTCCAATACAACTCCTCAATACTATCCACTACTACCTACAAAATACATTGGGATTCATAGCCATTATTATATTCATTGCAAAATATCACCCACTCTTGTCAGTTTCCACCCAGTGGGCGTGTACAACCATTCTCATTGGTTCTCTTGGTTCATCCCATAATTAATGATTTCATCATTTCACCTTGTCCACTTAACAATACTCAGGTGTGTTCAATTATCCACTTTGCACTTTTGTCCTTGGCATTTAGGACTTGTAAATTGCATTACCTTTTACACCTGTGTGGCTCCTAATTGCTTCTTCTGAGTCACCCTGACTCTCACATACAAGTTTTATTTCTTTCACTGTATATCCCATGTTGCTTTTCCTTAACAGTATGGCCAATGATGCTGTTGTTGTTATGTGCCTTCAAGTCATTTCCAATTTATAGCAACCCTAAGGTGACCCTATTATGGGCTTTTTCTTGGCAAGATTTGTTTAGAGGGAGTTTGCCATTGCCAGCCTCTGACTGTGAGATACTGTGACTTGCCAAGATGACGCAATGGGTTTCCATGGCCGAGCTAAGATAATTTTGGTTTAAAAGCCTTTTGTGCTACTGCTTTTTGTCTACCATTTTAACACAAAACTAATAATAATAAGGGATATGGTGGCTTAGTGGTTAAAATGCCAGTTCTGATTATCAGAAGATTGGCAGTTCAAGGCCTGAGTGCTGCATGATGGGGTCAGCTCCTGTCACTAGTCCCAGCTTCTGCCAACCTAGCAGTTTGAAAGCATGCAAATGCAAGTAGATAGATAGATACCATTTAAGCATTTGGTGCAGTCATGCTGGTAACATGACCACCAGAGCAGTCCCTGAACATCGCTGGCTCACTGGCTTAGAAACGGAGATGATCACTGCTCCCTACAGTCGATTAAGACTAGACATTCATGTCAAGGGACTACCTTTACTTTTAATAATCAAAAAGCAATAATCTTCTTATCATCTTTTTTCTCAAAAAGTCAATTCAGGGTTCCCAGTCTTTCAAAAAGCACACCAAAGACTTTTTCCTAATCAAAGTAGACAATTTATCCATCTCTGCTAATTTGTTCATCTTAACCAGCCATTAGTTTAACTTAACAGTCAGGCCATTGTGCTAGACTGAGAGAGCTGAATTCTTTTATTTCATGTGATTTTCCCCAGAATTTGGAAAAGATAAACTTTTAAGACTGCTACTCACCAGGTGCCACCATGCTGGCTGAGGTGGGGGAGAGGTTCTGAGAGTTTTGGTAAAAAAAAAAAAAAACTTTTCCAAACTCTTTTTTTAACATTTAAAATGGCCTCCCCTCCAGTTGTTATTTGTTCCACGTGAGGGAAAGCACCAGACAGTGGTATGAAGCAAAAGGTTGGCGTGAGAAGTGATTAATGGAACACAGAACCCCTCTCCCTTTGCTCCTTCAGGGATCGGGATGAGGCAGCAGTTGTTTACATAGCCCGGAAGCTTCGCTATTAGACAGATGTCCTGTCTGCATTGGCCATGATGCTCTGCAGGCAGCCTGGAATACCAGAGCTGCCCTGATCTCTCCCTATTATCTCAGGCCCTCCATTCTGATGCCAGGGCATCCTGCTGTGATGCTAGGCACCTTGTTCTGACCTCAGAGTGAGCAACCTACCACCAACACAGTGCCAGGCAGCACAGCAGCCATGTTTCAAACAGCTACCCAGCATTGGATCAGAGGACTCCGAATCTTCTGGGAAGATCTGGAGCAAAGAGGGAGTTTTAAAATGTGTTTCAAGAGGGGTATCCCCTGGGTTTGGAATTGAATAGGGCAGGCATCGTCCAGTCTGTTTGCATAAGACTCAGGATTTGTGCCATGCGTCATCTGATGTCCCTGCCAAGAAGACAGGGGAGGCTTGTTTATTTGACCCATGCAGACAAGGCCTAGGAGAGTACACAAGTAAGAAAAACCAATGCCTTCATCTTTGTTCTCTCTGATATCGTTTTTCCCTCTCCATTTTGTTGTGGTTCTCCAGTTGTAATCATAACCTAAACCCCACAATGTGAATTTTAAACCTAAAGGTAATTTATAATTTGATTCAGAAGTTGATATCCCAACAGATATCAAACCTTTTTTTTTAAAAGAGGGTGGGAGAACAATGGAGAGTGACTGCCTTAATGAAGAAACCAATGAGACTTTGGCATGAAACAACATCTCTATAAGAGGATTAACAAAATTCCTTTCTTTTAATCACTGACTAGATGCACTTATTACTGCTTGCTCTCCTTGGCAGGCACTATTATTTTATCAGTTTAAATTTCTCCTTAGGAAATTTGATGAAACTAACCCCAGAAATGTAAAAGTAATACACAGCATTCCAGTGTTTTTGTTCAACATGCTTAGTGTAAAATGGCTGGCTTGTCCATCTCTGCCTGTAATCGTATCCTTCACTGCAGAACAGTCACTTAGATCGAGAGGAGATAATTAGCTATAGTTAGCTGCAGAGCTCAGAAGAGTTATTCTTTGGACTACAACTTAGAATCCCTGCCAAATGGGGCATTCTAGAGTTGCAGCACAAAAGGTACCAAGCTCTGTTAAAATTTTCAACTGAAGAGGAAGAACCCTCCCCTCCCTCCTTCCAACTGTCATCTTCTGGCCTGGGAAGGAGTGAAAGGACAGGCTC
This sequence comes from Sceloporus undulatus, assembly GCF_019175285.1. NCBI lineage: Eukaryota > Metazoa > Chordata > Lepidosauria > Squamata > Phrynosomatidae > Sceloporus > Sceloporus undulatus. The sequence goes on along the minus strand of NC_056522.1, from coordinate 30,515,350 downwards.
AATGTCATCGGGCCCGGCCTCGATTAAGAAAAAGAGCCCTCCCTCTTGGTCCAGGCTTCAGAGGGAGAGAAGAATGTTGGACCTGATCCCCTCCCCCCCACCATTCCCTTCTCCTTTTGTGTCATGTCTTTTTAGATTGTAAGCCTGAGAGCAGGGAACTGTCTATTATCCCCTCTGTTGTAAACCACCCAGATTCCCAGTGATTGGGCAGCATATAAATAAATCC
>NC_056522.1:30488750-30515114 GCF_019175285.1 Sceloporus undulatus | reverse complement strand
TATTATTATTATTATTATTATTATTATTATTATTATTATTATTATTATTACAGATGTGCATAGTTGGCACCTAATTCTTCATTTATTTCATTCTTAAAGGAAGCAATGAGTACTTCTAGCACTTTTCTTCCTACTGTAAGAACATGTTTAAACACTGCAGGTGTTGAAGAATATTTACAATTTGAGACTAATTCTGCACATTTAATTTCATTTCATTTATGCATACAAAACAGCTTTTTCTGCACAGGAAACATCATTTCATGTACAGAAGGTATAGTACTTTGGGACAACTCAGGAAGGGCATAGACAGAGCCCTCAGTAATCTCCTTGATGTCTTTAAGTCAATAATACCTGAATAGGGCTACTATATAGCCTAATTACTTGAGCTGTATCTCATCTTTAATGATGGATGGCATGAATAAGTTCCTCTTCTTTCCATCACCCACAACATAAATATGATTTCCTTTTGTTTTACAGCCATCTCTTTGATGGTCTACAAGCTCCCAGGATGCCCACATTTTAAGTAAAGCCAAAGAAAAATATATCAAAAGGAAACTCTTCCAGGACTGGTAGTAAACAGTATGAAAGACTTCTTTGGCAGGAGATGCTGATGAGGGTGTCTCTTTAGCAAGGGCAACAGAGCTATGTGTGCCATACAGTAAGGATGGGGTAATATTCAAAGATTTAAGAGGGATATTTTTAAAAGGTCTCTTGAAGAACAGGTGACCACAACAAGAAGAATCCTTCTGAAGTCCTTTTTGGGTCTTTTTCCTCAAGTCTTTCCTCAACTCCTGTGACTCAGACTAGATTCAACTTTTTCCTGCCACACCAGATAGCTGTTGTTTTGGGTTGAGAAGCTGCATATCCAACAATAGCTGATAAACTTGTATTTCTTACATAGACATTAAGCCTTTTCTCTCTACAGGCACACATATTTCCCTAATATAAAGGTTTCAAGGGCTTACATTTTGTAAAATATATACCAAAAATAATGATCAGCTTTAACAGTCCCACATGGCCATATAGAGGCCAAAAACAGAGCAGGGGACAGAGAGGCAAGGAGGATTGTTCCCAGCTATGTTCCAGTTGCTGGTGTACAATGATGACATCATCCTCTAAATCTCTGGTGGATCCCAGTGGGCAGGTTTGGAGAGTCCTGTGTAACCGAACAATTTAGCAGCTTCTAGGACTTCCTGTAAGTCAAAGCACACCTTCCCACAAAAAGACACACATTTGTGAAAGCATGCATACATTTTAAAAGTGCAAATAACTTTAGAAAAATGTATTGTTTTAAAGCTATGTGCACAAACATCCACAAACATCGGGGGGGGGGGGATTAAGTGCACAATAGGAAAAGGGTGCATATAAATGTATTTATGCTGACAAATTTTCATGTAGGAATAAAATCCAACATCTCACAACCTAATACAAAGACATGTGGGATGGTAACAGAGGTGGGATTGGGAAAAACACAGTCAACTTGAGACAGAATAGATCACTCTCCCTTCTTAGAATCATAGAATCATAGAGTTGGAAGAGACCGCAAGGGCCATCCAGTCCAACTCCCTGCCATGCAGGAACTCTCAATCAAAGCATCCCCGACAGATGGCCATCCAGCCTCTGTTTAAAGACCTCTAAGGAAGGAGACTCCACTACCCCCTGAGGGAGTTTGTTCCACTGTCGAACAGCCCTGAAGGAAGTTGCAACTCCTGGTCTTGTTATTCTGGGAATATGGAATGGTTCACTAGTAAGCTTCATTGCTCAATGTGGTCCATAACTTGTATCTCTGAAAGTCAGCACCCTAATCTTCTATGCTACCTTGGCTCTCATAACCAATGCAGTATACAATCAGAGAAAATAAGATAACTAGAAATGAGACAAATACTGCTAGAAGCAAATTGATGGCAACAGATAAAGAATACCAGAAAGAGGAAGAGAAAGAAATAGAATACAGATTTAAAAGGTTTTTTTCCCCCTTGATTGAAAGTGTGGCTTTCAATAATTTTGAAAATTGGAAGTTATAATTTTTAAAAGAAAAACTATTGGTTACAAAGCTAAAATATGACTTGTGTCTATCATCCCAGCAGGCTGGCAATAACATTTTGCAGCTATTCAGTTTTCTGTGTTTATCTACAATCTTGAATTTAATGAATAGGAATCCAATGGTGGTTAGATGTTGACTGAGAAGGAATGTAGTATGTACAAAAAATAGGCTAAATACTGTAGTCTGTTTTGCTTTCTCCCACATTCATTATTTTCAACTCTCCATTAATTTTCATTTCTAACATGAAGATAATTGCTAAATTCAAAACTCAGATTTCATTTCCAACCTACAACGAACTATGACTTCTATACAGCTTTTAAACAAGAAGAGTCATTTTACATGGGGATTCCAACTTATCATTTGAACATCAAAGTACTATAGCCCTAGCGGATGGATAATCTAATAGTTTCAGTTTCTCTCACATTCAGTATTTTTTTGCTCTAAAATTCTTTCAATGGCAAATAATTTTGTAAATTTTGGTAAATTATTATTGTAAAAATTGAGAATGAAATTCTTTCCCATTCCTATGGAGATTTGCTATTTTCATGCACCTGTGTTGTTGGCTGCTTCATCTGTAAACCTCAGCGGCAGATTATGATTGGCATCTGGCAGGACATGTGCATGCATGATAGCAGTTTATGTAGACATATTATTATTATTATTATTATTATTATTATTATTATTATTATTATTATTATTATTATTAACCTTTATTTATGAAGCGCTGTAAATTTACACAGCGCTGTACATGCAATCTTTTTAGTTAGACGGTTCCCTGCCCTCGGGCTTACAATCTAAAAAGACATGACACAGAAGGAGAAGGGAGTGGTGGAGGAAAAGGGTAAGAGGTCCAGCAGTTCCTCTCTACCTCCAAGGCCTGGACCAAGGCAGATGGACTGGAGGGAGGGCTTGGCTTCATAATGGAAGGTTAATCTTCATCCAGGGAAAATACATACTCTCAAGTAGGATATATATACAATACATAGCAATACAGGAAATGGTTTGATAAACAGGCACCAAAAGAACATCAGATGGTAAGCGACAATTATGCAATGCCTGGGAAGGCTTCTCTGAACAGGATGGTTTTCAACTCCGTTTTGAAGCTAGTTAAAGAAGTGATGGCTCTTGCTTGTGGGGGAAGAAGGTTCCAGGAGTGAGGGGCAGCAAGTGAAAAGGGGCGAATCCGGGATGGGGCAGAGGAAATCCTGGGCTGAGACAGGAGCCCTTGACTACCAGAACGGAGGGCCCGAGTGGGAAGGTGAGGAGAAAGAAGGTCAGATAAGTAAGGAGGGGCCAGTCCATGGAGGGCTTTAAATGTCGACAGCAGGAGCTTATACTGAATGCGGAAAGGGAGGGGGAGCCAGTGAAGGCCTTTTATGATCCTTTTATGGATGGAGCACAGGGTGGCTATTCCTTTGCCCTTGCACTCTGTCCCCAAACCTCCACCTACCAAAGACCTGTCAATTCCCAGGAGGGGCTGCTGCTGATCCTGCTTCTTAATTGGTTAGAAGGAAGGAAGCAATTCTGGCCATGAAGATATGGCTGCTCTGGGATCCCAGGGGAAAGGAAGGTGTACTGCATCAGTTTTGTCATCTTGGCTTCCAGGGAGATTTCTGGCTTGATCTGCTCTAGGATTCATTTGTTTGTCTTTTTGGCTGTCCATGGAATCCTCATCACTTTTCTCCAGCACCACATCTTGAATGAATTTATTTTCTTCCTATCTTGTTTCTTAACTGTCCAGCTCCTTCATCCATAGATGGTAATAGGGAATGCAATGGCTTACAGGCTTCTAACTTTTGTGCTCAGTTGTATCTCAATTGTATCAGCTGAATCTTTTCCCATGTTTATTTTTCATGCTGTGAAAAGATATCACCTGCTGATTTTTGCATATCCAGCTGCTCTTAAAAACTACCACAGTGGACCCAGCTGTTTTTATTCTGATCAATTGGCAGCCCCAAGCTCTACTGACGTATTTGATGGGTCAGTACAAACCATAGAATGAGAAAAGCACACACTAGGAATGTCAGAATACTTTCATTCAGGGGGTGGCAAGATGGATTTACAGCTAGGGATGGGTGAGTAAATGTACACTGAAATCCCTTTAGATTGCACTTTGCCTCACTGAACCTATTGTTTTCACTGTCTGTAGATGGAGGAGATACGTTTGTCCACAATTCTATTGGCTGAAAGCACTCAGGGTCTTCCTGACACAGGTGTTTAACATCAACAGGTGCATTTTGTTGTTAAAATGAGATTCTCTCACATTACAATGAAAGTTACATGGTGTCAGGTCACATCCCTACAAAGGTGAAGAAGGTGAGTAAACAGAAGTGATGTACTGAGCATTCACAGATTATTTGGGCCTTTAACAGGAGAAGAATCAAGGGAAGTGAAGAAGAAAATACCTTAAGGGTGCAAACACAAATACAAAAAAGATTCAGGAGCATGCATTCAGTTGCTCAAGGATATTCATTTGAGATAGTGTTCTAAGGTGATGTAGGAAGCAAACTGCAGGTCATCCACAAGGTATAGTTGAATAGCTACTACATTGCTCTCTTTAAAGTGCCCTATGAAATCAACAAAACCAGAAGACTTGGGATTGCTTTAGGCTGATGCAGATGATGCTAGTGCAGACAAATACACAAATGGATAGATGATACATACATAGAGAGAGATGTGCTTGTATTCAGGATTGCCACCTTTTTAGTGAAACATTCTACATTTTTGCACTTTACATCATTCCATTCCAGAAGAAGAAACAATGCAACTATTGAACCTCTTACTGTTCTGCCATTCTGAAAAGTTGCATGGTCAATGTAGTTACAAAATATAGTCACATAGTTCAGGTCTATGTACTTGCTAAGTAAGTTTTAGTTTAAGGTAGCAAAATATGAGTTTGTATTTAATGGCATTTAAATACAAAAGCACAAACACTTATCCACTCATGAACAATTTTCTTAAAATAATACAATCTTTTGGTAATTCTGTGGGGGTTCTTAAACTTGATATATCTTAGAGCTTTAACACGTCTTAATTGATTCTCATAACCTATATACAATTAGTGTCTTGCCCTAAATTTGATTTGTTATCAAGAGTCTTTTAATAGCCTTGTAGGAGGAATTAGCTGGTTTGAGCACAGGACTATGACTCTGGAAATCAGGGTTCTATTTCCAGCTCGGCCATGAAACCCAATTGGTGACCTTTGCCAAGTCACAGTCTCTCATCCTCAAGGGAAGGCAATGGCAAATCTGAAGAAGAAATCTTTCCAAGAAAACCTCATGATAAGTTCACTTTAGGGTCATCATAACTCAGAAATAGCAATAGCAATAGCTATTACATTTCTAAAGTGCTTTGTAGTGCTGAGCACTCTCTAAACGGTTTATAATCTGTAATCCAATTGCCCCCAACAAATGTTGTATATAGTTTGCCATCCTACAAAAGGATGGAAGGCTGAGTCAATCTGGAGCCCTGCACAATCAAACTCACAATGTTTGGGCTGTACTGTGCCATCAGGGCTCCAACAACAACAAGGAGGAATAAATTGTGCTGGCAAACTGTGCCCCATCAACACTCCAGAAGCTGGATTTGAAAAAAGAATTTTTAATATGAAGACTGACCTCAGTGTTCAGCATGTCAGTGCTATAGTTTTATTGGGCAACCTTTCATTTCATTTTATTTAAGAATATGTATGGCATATTTATTTCATTTTATTTAAGAATATGTATGGCATACACTAAAGGCACCAGATCCTGTCTGAACTTAGAAATTAAGCAGGGTTAGTCATGATTAGTACCTGAATGGAAGGCCACTAATGAATCCTGTAGGTTATATTTCAGAGGAAGGGACTGGCAAAACTACCTCAGAGTATCCCTTGCCTAAGAATATCCTATGACCATAATGGTGAACTTATGGCATGTGTGCCAGAGATGGCATGTAAAGCCATTTCCCCTGGCACATGGAGGGTGGGGAGGAGGAAGAGGTGTGTGTCTGTTCCTCCTCCTTCCTAACCCTCCCCAGCCTCCAGCTGTCTTGCCTGAGGCAGCTGAAGGCTGGGGACGGTGTGGGGAGGGTGAAGACATACGTCTCTTCCTCTTCTTCCCACTTTGCCCCCATGGGCCTTCAACTGCTCCTGGGGAGGCCTGGGAGGGCAGGGGGGAAAAGTCCCACCCCAGAAGTCCTGCTCCTGGAGGGTGGAAGTCCTGCCCCTGGCACCCAGTGCCAGAAGACCTTTTAGTTTGGGCACTCGGACCCTAAAATGTTCACCATCACTACCCTATGAAATTCATGGGGTCCCCATAAATTGACAGGCAACTTGTAGGTACATGCACGTACACACACATGCTGCTTTGCTGCCTGAAAATTAAAAAAAATGAATTGTATTGTTTTGGGAACGTGTCAAATATAAAATGTCACAACCTGTCAACTGTGAAATACAAAGCACTGCTACATGCCAGCTTTCAAATACTGTCAACTCTAAATATGAACACACACATACTTTCATATACTGTCAAATACCAAATGCTGCTTTCAGAAGCTGTGTCAAAACTGGATAGCAAATATTCAGAGACCATCCAACAAATGCTTAGCCCTGAAGGAGAATATTGAGTAACAAACACATTTCTGTTGACATCGTTCCAAAATAATGGCTGTTACCTAGCATAAGGGCACAGTTAATATTAGTAAACAATAGAAAGTGTGGGATATATGCTGCTCATCAAACTTTGTCATAATGTTTAGGAAACAGTGTGTAATTCCATATGGCTACATTGCTCATTGACAGTTTCCTGGCTAGGGAGCTTTCCTGGTGATTGAAGCAGCCTACCATAATGGACAGGAACAAATGACATGGTCACAGATGCAATAGTACATCTAATGTGTGCTGAGAAAATGAGCAGGTGGGGTGAAGGTCCCAGAGGCTCCATCTAAAGACCAAAGCAACCAAACAACTTGAGATAGCACAGCATGTGTAAAGGCCAAGGGACTGTATAGTTTTGACATCTTTCCCAGGAGCTCTGACTACCCCGAGTGACACTTCACGGTCATAGTTATCATATGGTTCAAATAAACACAGACTCATTAAAATGCTGCTGGTTGCTGAGATGAGAGAGGGGAAGGAACCATGTCCAGCCAGCTTCTATGCACAAAGTTCAGTGGGGATGTTCCCAAAGCCCTACATCTGGACAAATCCCTAAATCTGATCTTTATTGGAGCCCTGTGGAATTGTTCAGGGGTGACACAAGATTCCTTCCAAAGCTATTGGAACTGAAGAGGGACTTTGCAGAAACTTTGGGACAGTGGGGAAGCATTAAATGTCTTTTAAGGTATTGTTTCTGTACAACTCCCTATGTTAGGGGAGAACAGAAGAGAGGGAGTGGGGTTCAGTGACTGGCAAGTCTACCTTCTAATCCTAAGGCACACTTTTTAAGGGACACTCCAGTTGTACTTTGGGAGAGGTATTGTGACTTTGAGCAAACTCATTACATTTCGCCCTCACCATAGGCAGATTTGCCTTCCATGGCTTTGAGCTTATGCGGAAGGCAAGCCCCAGCAAAAGTAATGGGGAGTGTACCTGCACCACGCGCACTGTGCTGCAAGCGTGTACCCCATTACTTTCTATGGGGTGTAAGCATACACTCATTTCCCCCATATGTGGGCGGAGGTCTGGAATGGATCCCCAACATATGGGGAGGGCAGACTGTATATTCATTTCTTTCCTCTTTAGTCTGCATTGCAGATATAATGCAGTATGACACCACTTTAACTGCCATGGTTCAATGCTATGGAAACCTGGGATTTGTAGTTTGTTGTGATGCCAGAGCTCTGTGACTAGGAAAGCTAAATATCTCACAAAATGACAAATCCCAGAATTCCATTGCACTGAGACATGGCAGTTAAAGCAATGTCAAATTGCATTGATCTGCACTGCAGATTAGACCACTGTGGAGTATAAATACACTGAAGGAATTGGATTAGAAAATATAATAAAAGATCAGAAAAAAATATCTACATTTTATAAGTTAATAAGCATATTTGAATTAGAAGAAGAAACAAAGAATCTGGGGCCCGTTCTACATGGGCCTTTGCCATGCCCCCGGTATATACTAGGGGTTGGCCGAGGACGCAGCATCCAATCAGGCCTCACCCCAGTATGTACTGGGTACGTCAAAATGACGGCACCCTATACACATGGGCACTGCCATTTTGACGCTGCGGACGCTTAGTGTCCGTACGTCGTGGTGCAGTTATGATGCTACAAGTGTGCCATTGGCGCCTTGCTGCGTCATAATCACACCGCAAAAGAACCCTTTTTTGCAGGTTCTTTTTGCTGCGCCAGGGAATTGCACGGTTTGTCTGCTGCGGTTCCCTCATGCAGCAAACACGAGTGCCAGCAGAGCACCCTTTTTGGGCGCTCTGTAAAGCGCCTAAGCATACCTTCTGTTGTAAGTACCATTTTTAATACAAATTGCCCACCCTCCCATCACAGGTGGGATGGAAAGGGAAATAAATCACCCTTTCTCCTAAAGCCAAAGAAAAAAGTCTTTCCACTTGACTGTTGCAATTTTCTATAAACTGTTCCAGCTATTCTAAAAGATCTGTAGGTTTGTTACTTAGAGGTTTCTCCATGCTATCTGTCATTTCCACAACAATCCTCTGCAAGGAAACTAAGCCTATAAATTCTTCTTTTTCTGGATATACTCCACAAAAGAAAGACTGCTCTGGCATAAAATTCCTTTAATCTGTTCATCTAAAACTTGCCAGCCATGACTCCCTCAGATGAGGCAGCTATGATTGCAGATTTCATCTAGTTCTGCCAAGATTTTTTTTAAAAGTTATTGGCAGTTCAATTAAAAAAAAAAACACACACACACACACAAAGTTTAAAGGTACACAGAACAGGGGTAATTCCCCGGGCCGGGGCTATTCTGTTGTTCCTTATGCAGTAAAATATTTCTAGCCCTGAAAGTTATTTTGCCTTTATGTGAGAAGCCATTTTCTCTATCGTTTTCACAATTTAGGACTGGAATGTAAGAGCCCTCTTTCAACTCCAGTACTACCAAGTAAACCTTCATAAACAAGACTTTGAGGAGTCTAAGCAAAGATTTTCAGAGGGACTACATGCAAGCAGTGGATGTCTCTGCTTGTTTGAAGCACACAAAAGATGGTTGGGAAATGGGTGGCTCTGCAGAAAGATACATTGCTCTGCTAGGGAGGAAACAAAAAGAAAATCATGCTTTTGAACTAGTCTTCTAAGTTGTTATTATGGTTCCTGCCAAACTGAAAGCTTTCCAGCTGTTTCAGTAGAGTTCTTTTTTTCCTCAAAGCAACAGAATGATTATTATCTTATTGCAACAAAACAGGTGATTATGCCCTGCTTTGTGCTACTGGTAATTCAACATAATTTGTTCCAAAACTGCCACTTGACAAGTGCAAGAAAAGAGAAACAGAGAAGGGATGCTTTCAGGGGCTATTTTGATAATTGCCATTCAGGAAAAAATGTAGTTGAATCCTCTATCCCTGGGAGGGACAATGTAAGGTATAGCTAGTGGGACTGTGACCCCATGCAGAACTCTTCCCCTCCACCAGCACACACCCTTCCACTCTTCCTAGATGTCTTCTCATCCTCCCTGCTAGCTAACATTCTTTGAAAGTAAAGAGTCATCAACAATTTATGATATGTAGATGACACCATACTACAGTGGGACCTCAGTATCCAGGGACTTGCCTTCTATGGATTTGAGCATCTATGGATGACAAGGCTCCATTGTGCCCAATGGCGGCACATGCACATGACTGGATGTGAAGAAAGCTGACAGGAAGAAAAACAACTTATTTAAAATATGGTGATGGAGAAGAGTTCTACGTATATCATGGACTGCTAGAAAGACCAATAAATGGGTCCTAGAGCAAATCAAGCCTGAACTCTTTCTAAATGCCAAGATGACTGGGAGGAAAAACCCACCGCAGAAATAATCCAGTTTCATACCACTTTCACTGCCTTGTTTCAATGCTAGGGAATTCTGGGAATTGTAGTTTGTTGTGGCACCTGAGCTGTCTGATAGAGAAGGCTAAATGTCTCACAAATTTATAGTTCCCAGAATTCCCTAGCATTGTGCCAGTGCACTTAAAGTTGTTTCAAATGGGATTATTTTTTGCAGTTATAAAACTTATAAAATATACAATACCCAAGTGCTATGAAACCCCTTTCTCAATACTTGGTCAGGTTCCAAAAGCCTGTATGACCATACCTTCTGGCAGAAGACCAGCAAGTCAGCCTAGGCTCCTTTGCTAGAGAAGTCTAGAATCTGGGAGCATCCACCAAGAAGGCCCTATCTTGCATCCTCACTGGATGTTCATACAAGGATGCTCATATGTTGCACAGTGTGCAGTTACGTATGTAGTTTGTTAATTAGGTGCAGTACCATATCAAGTTTGGACTTCACATGAAACCTTCTCTTTTCTGTATTTTTATCACTTGCAGGAAGGGAAGCTAGGGTGAAAAGGTTGCATATACCCAAACTGTTTTGTTTATTAGCTCACAATAGTTCAAGAAGGATATTGACAAGCTGGAATGTGTTACAGAGGAGGATGACCAAGATAATCAACTGTTTATAAACCAACCCTTATAAGGAATGACTTCGAGAGCTGGGCAAGTTTAGCTAGGAGAAGACTGAGATGTGACATGAGAAGTGTGCTGTGTACATGTCCCAGGATTCCATAGAATGAAAACAAAATTGGGAGCATACTTATCAAATTTGCAGATAACACCAAATTAGGGGGAATAGCTAATACCCCAGAGGACAGGATCAAGATTCAAAATGACCTGAATAAACTAGAAAGCTGGGCCAAAGCTAACAAAGTGAAATTCAACACAGAGAAATGTAAGGTATTGCACTTAGGGCGGAAAAATAAAATGTACAGATATAGGATGGGTGACACCTGGCTGAATGAAACTACGTGTGAAAGGGATCTAGGAGTCCAAGTAGACCACAAGTTGAACATGAGTGAACAGTGTGATGCGGCAGCTAAAAAGGCCAATGCTATTTTAGGCTGCATCAATAGAAGTATAGTGTCTAGATCAAGAGAAGTAATAGTGCCACTGTATTCTGCTCTGGTCAGGCCCCACCTAGAATATTGTGTCCAGTTCTGGGCACCACAATTCAGAAAGGACATTGAGAAACTGGAGCGTGTCCAAAGGAGGGCGACAAAAATGGTGAAGGGTCTGGAAACCATGCCCTATGAGGAACGACTTAGGGAGCTGGGGATGTTTAGCCTGGAGAAAAGAAGGTTAAGAGGCGATATGATAGCCCTGTTTAAATATTTGAAAGGATGTCATGTTGAAGAGGGAGCAAGCTTGTTTTCTGCTGCTCCAGAAAACAGGACCCGGAGCAATGGATGCAAGCTACAGGAAAAGAGATTCCATCTGAACATTAGGAGGAACTTCCTGACAGTAAGGGCTGTTCGACAGTGGAATGCACTTCCTCGGAAGGTGATAGAGTCTCCTTCCTTGGAGGTCTTTAAACAGAGGCTGGATGGCCGTCTGTCAGGGATGCTTTGATCTGGATTTCCTGCATGGCAGGGGGTTGGACTGGATGGCCCTAGTGGTCTCTTCCAACTCTACGATTCTATGATTCTATGATTCTATGATTCTAAAACAGTTCAAGTAATATGGTCCTATAATTCTATGGTGTAGATACACCTTCCTTCCATCCTCCTCTTCCCTTCCTTCTCTTCCCTTCTATCATCTTTCTCTTAAAATGTTTAAGTTAGCATGTTTATTCTTTTGTTTATATATTTATGCTGTCATAGTTTTCATTTTTTGTTTGACAAAATTCCATTTTGAGCTCCATCCATTTTATATGAGTGAGAAGCACCATGGGGAAAGGAAAAATCTGTTACCTAACAATTGGTAGTCTGGACCTTACATATTCTTGTTATTACAGTATTATGAATAATGACTGCCTTTTTCTGATGAATAATGACTGCCTTTTTCTGATCAGTCTATTTTGCTACATAACACTAAAAAAAACTTGTTGAAAAAAATTGTTGCAAAAAGACTTACATTTACACTTTTTAAAAATATAAATCTTCACATTGTCCTGCTTTCTACACACCTACAAATCAGTCAACTGATGCAATAGGAAGTGCACCATTAAAATGGAACATCACCAAGAATGTTCACACTGGGATTTACATTCAGTGTTCACTTAAAACACATGTGAATACATTGTCAGAGGTTCCATGACAGTTACTTAGCTAGCCAATATTTATGGAAGAATTACAAATCCATGTTGATGTTTGCAGTTCCAGTTCCTTCTCCTCTCACTGCAACAGCATGCTAGCTAAATACTTCTAACTACTCCCAAAGGATCTTCTCCTTCTCTCCTCTTGGCGCTGCCATGAAATTCCCATTAATGTCAGCAAGAGTTATGGTTATATAGCAGGAGTCAAAGATTTCTAAATAATGAATTGGATTCCCCACATAATTCACCCTTTTTGATGAACTGAGGCTATCAAGATTCATGCAATTGGCTATTTCAAATACTTTCTAGAGCCTCAAGCACTTGGTGTTCTATTATGAAATTTCCCACATGTCTTAGAATACAGTCACAAAACAGTAATGGGAATCATAAAGGGACACAACTTTATTCTGTCTTTGGCAAGGGTAGCTGAGGAAGCTGCTGGACATTGTAGTTCTCCTTCCTTAGCTCAAAAGCCTTAAACATTAAAGGACACACTCTGAAACAAGTAACATAAACTGTTTGAGGGGAAAGGGCAAAAAGAGACAGGTAAGTAAAATGTGCTGGCTTCCCATCACATCTCTTTATAAAGACATACGCTGCATCTGCACTGCAGAAATAATCCCAGTTGACACAACTTTAACTGCCATGGATCAATGCTATGGAATTCTAGGAACTGTAGATTGTTGTGGCACCAAAGCTCTCTGACAGAGAAGGATAAATGTCTCACAAAATTACACATCCTAGAATTCCATAGCTTTGAGTCATGGCAGTTAAAGTGGTTTCAATCAGGATTATTTCTGCAGTGCAGATGCAGCCATAGAATTATAGTATTGGAAGAGATTGTAACAGTCACCTAGTCCAGCTCCCTGACATGCGGGAATATACAACTATAGCATTCCTGAGAGATGAACATTCAACCTCTGTTTAAAGATCCCCAGAGTTCACCAAAGAAGTCAATTCCACTGAAGAAGTGATGTGTTAGCCATCTTTAAATATGTGAGGAGATGTCATGAAAAAGATGAAGGGAGTTTGTTTTCTGTTGTTTTGAAGAGCACAGATGCTTGAGACAACACTCCCATTTGCCTTTGCCTTCCCACTTGAAAGGCAACACTAGACAACGTGTTGAAGTAATACAAGACTACAGATTTCTTTGAAACAACCAGCTACAATGTGACAGCAAATGAGCAAGCAGGCACATCACTTAGGAAGTTGGCTTAAACTAGTCCTCCTAAAGAGAATGGTCTCCTGGCTTTGAACTGTGAAATGAACCCCTATCGTTATTCAACACGTGTTCTATTGGTGGGGATCAGATGGCCCCAAGCCTGCCACTCTTGTAAAGGGGTGTTTCACCTGGGCCAAGGAACTGACTCACTTCAATCCCCCCCCCCCCAAGCCAGCTGCCTATGAGACATTCATGCAATATTCCTTTACCTGGCAGTATCTCAAGGGACCAATAACAGAAGATTAAACCTGACAAAATGCCCACACCCAACCAGTTGTGATAAGATTGTGCAAACATGAATCAACCAAAAATCCAAACAACATGGAATAGGCCCCCCAATGGCAACCAGCTATGCTTATGCTACAAAAGGAGAGAGGAGGGGGGGTTGATAGGCAAGGAGGCTAAAGCCCCTGCTGTGCTGGCTTAAATATCCCAGTGCAGCAATGCAATTTATGCATATTATTATTATTGTTATTATTATTATATTTCTATCCTGCCTTCCTCCCAAAACTGGGACCCAAAGTGGCTTACTGTAGCTTACATATGAGAGCATGCCAATGACATCACCTTTCACACTAATGGATGAGGAAGGCCAAAGGTTTCTCATCCAAGAAATGGGGGAGTGCCTTTCCTTGAAGATACTTCTTGTTTGCTCCCTACTTCTTCCTGCCTATCTCTTCTACATAGATTCATCTACTCATTTGCACACAGAGATCCTGTTTTCAGATTATCTTTTTGCAGCTGTTAATCCTCAGTGTTAAATCATTGAATCATAGAGTTGAAAGATATCACCAGGGCCATCCAGTCCAACCCTCTTCCATGCAGGAAGACACAATCAAAGCTCCCCGAACAGATGGCCATCCAGAATCTGTTTAAAAACCTCAAAAGGAGGAGACTCCATTACACTCCAAGGTAGAGTACTCCACTGTCTAACAGCTCTTACCTTCAAGACGTTCTACCCAATGTTTAGTTGGTATCTCTTTTCCTGTAGCTTCAATCCATTCCTCTGTGTCCTAGTCTCTGAAGCAGCAGAAAGCTTGCTCCTTCTTTAACATGACATGCTTTCATATATTTAAACATAACTAGCATGTCACCTCTTAACCTTCTCTTCTCCAGGATACATATATCAAGCTTCCTAAACTGCTCCTCGTAGGGCATGGTTTCCAGAGCTTTTACAATTTTGGTTGCAAATTTGATAAGCATGCCCTCTATTCCTTCATCCAAGTCATTTAAAAAGCTGTTGGCCCAGGACAAAAACATGCAGCACCCTACAGGAACATCTTTTCAGATGAAGAGGAGCCATTGGTGAGCACCCTTTAGTTCAACTGGGAAACCAATTACAAATCCACAGTAGCATTGTCTGGCCCACATTTTACTAACTTGTTGGCAAAAATATCATGGGGGACCTTGTCAAAAGCTGTACTGAAATCACAATACACTAGATCCACAGCATTCCCTTCATCTACCATGATTGTAACAATCAAAAAAGAGATAGGTTTAGTCTGACATGACTTATTTTTGGGAAACCCATGTTGACTTTTAGTGATCAGAGCATTCCTTTCTAAGAGCTTACACACTATAAAGTGTGTATGTGTGTTTCGTGTTCTGCTCTAGAATATTTCCTGGTATTGCTATCAGGCTGACTGGACAGGAATTGTTTGGGTCCTCTTTTTTACCCCTTTTTGAAGTTGGGGACAACGTTTGCCCTCTTTCAGTCTGATGGGTCTTCTATTGTCCAGCAACTTTTAAAGCTTATTGCTAGTGGTTCTGAGTTTACTTCTGCCAGTTCTGTTTAATATTTTGGATGTACTTTATCTGGCCCTGATGACTTAAATTCATTTAGTGATAGAAATAGCAGCTTCATTTATATACCATGTCATACCTCACTAAGCAGTCTCTAAGCGGTTTACAATTCTAAGCTAATTACCCCTAACAAGCTGGGTACTCATTTTAGCAACCTCCGAAGGCCGCTAGGCTGAGTCAACCCTGAGCTGCAACTTTGTGGATGTGAGTGAGTGGCTGCAGTACAGGCCTTTCACCACTGTGCCACCAGAGTTCCTTATTTAGTGCAGCTAGGTATGCCCATACTATCTCTTTATCTATTCTGTGTAGCAGTTCTCTGTTGCAGGGAGCCCTGGTGGTGCAGCTGTTAAATGCAGCCACAAGGCTGTGCATTTGATCCCAAGTTCCAAACTTGACTCAGCCTTCTATCATTTTGTAGGTTGGAATAAATGAGCACCCAGCTTGTTGGGGGCAATTAGTTTACAGATTTTAAACCACTTAGAGAGTGCTGAGATAGAAATGTACATGCTATTGCTACTGCTATTTCCTCTTCTGAACCATCTGCTCCATTTCCCCCATGTATAGGACTTTTTTTTCTTTCAGGAGAAGAAAGAGGCAAAGAAGGCATTGAGTAATCCTACCTTTTCCCTGTCCCCTGTTAGCATTTCACCATTTTGTTCATGCAGTGACTGTGCCATTTTCTTGTTCTTCCTTTTGCTGCAGACATAAACAAAAATGCCATTTTTGTTGTTTTTAATCTTTTCAGCAAGCCTGAGCTTGTTCTGCACTTTAGCTTTTCATACTTTTTTCTTACATGTGCTATTTGTTTGTGTTCCTCCTTGATATTTTGCTCCCTTTTCCATTTCTTACACATGCCCCTTTTAAATGTTAGCCCAGTTGAAAGTTATTTAGACATCCATCCTGGTTTCTTTAGACACCTCCCACTTTTTCTCCTTGTTGGAACTGTTTGAAACTGTGCCTTCAGTATCTCTTCCATGCACAATGAACTTCTTTCTCTTTTAGTATTGCTGGCTATGGGCTCACCCCAGTATTTCCTTAAGTTTACTGAAATATGTGTATGGCTATGCTTAACTTCCCCTTTCCACCCTATAACAAACTCAATCAGGGTGTATATAACAAACCTCAGGAGAACTCCCACCTAAGGATGCCACCACTTCCACCCTATTATCCAGGTCATCACTGTGTTTCTTAGTCCCTATGCATTTCAAATTAACATCTATAATTTGTGCACAATTTTGCACATATACTTAAGACAGCCGATTTATGAAGAATGGCTCACAAATATACAGTTACAAAAAAAGATGTGGGGAGAGAGAGAGCTTGAAAGCTGATTGTGGCTGTCACATTGGAACAGAAACCCTATGCAGACTGGCAGTGGTGCTCTTTTAATCTCAGCTACTTGAGCACTTTTCTGACCTGCTAGAGCAAATAGCTTCTTAAGTTACACGAGGATCAGATTTTGTTTTGTTTCTTTTAAGTGGGAGTGCATTACAGGTCTTTTCCATGGTACAGTGATCATTGTTCTGCACAATCAAGGTTCACTGCTGTGAAAGCTAAGCTCCTGTTTCAAATCCACTATAGACTGAGTCAGCCACCACTTTAATAATACCCTGGCTTCGAGTCTAACAAAACAGATTTAACATTATCAATCTGTGCCTTTTATTTTGAAGTATCAGGGGTTATACTGGTAGAACAAAAATGTAGTCCTATTTTTTATCTTATTCAAACAGTGAAAATCACACAAGGCCACAATATAACAAAACAGAAATATATTTGAATATTATGGCAAGACTTTTTGACTTCAAAAGGAGATTCAAACAATTTACCCCCAAAATGTCTATATTAGGAACAAGATCACCTGCCATAGCTAACAGAAATGATTCCAAAAAAGCAAATCAAGTGCCATATTTCAAATCCATTTCTGTTTTGTTAGTCATGCTAATAAGCATATACTCTTAAGTGATTAACTGCACCCTTCATGGATCCAGAATAGATTCTGAAATGTTGTTTGAGGCTTTACAAATGTTCTCTCTCTTCATACCCTCCAAGTGTCCCAATTTAACAGAGACAGTCTCAGTTAATCCTCTGTTGTCTCACTTCTTCAGCTGCTTTTAAAACATCCCAATTTCTCTCTCATTCTCCTGCTCTCCTCTTTTGTCCTCAGCTTACTTCAGTTGCTGGACACAGAGTTCAAAGTGCAAATGCACTTTGCATTCAGATTAATTTAGCAGAGAGGAGAGGAGAAAATGGGGATAATCTTGCCATTCTTGCCAGGCTCAGGTATAAAACAAACTGCTGCAGCTTCTGATAGCTTGTGTCTTTTCCCTTTTTAATAACTTTTACCATCTTGGCCACATCCGGATGTTGCCTAACTAGTTTTCATCTGTGAAATGTTGGAAGGATCTCTTTTGCTCTCTCTCTGTTTGGGGCTCGACAGACTGCCCCAAAAGGACGGACTGGAGCCATCCGTTTTTGCTCCCGAGGGATCCCATAGCAGCCAAACCAGGTTCTTTTCGGCATGCATGAGTGCCGCCAGCAGTGTGCCATTAGCCATTAGCGCACTGTGGCGTGTCAATGATGAAAGCGCGGTGCCTCCACGTATGGATGCGGCAATGCACTTGCATCATCATAGCAGGCCCCGTGGGAATGGGAGGCCACCATGATGGCGGCATCCATATGGACTAGAGTTTGGGAGCATGTGGTTGGTGTGTGCTCTCGAACCCTAGAATCGGTGCCGGCATGCCGCTTCTTGCCCTCTGTCTCAGGCCTTTCTCTCCTGATGACTTTTATTGACAATTGCATTTATATGACCAGTTTACATGCTTTGGCCTGGTGGGTGGGGAAACCCTAAGGAAGGTGCTGCATTTACCATTTAAGATAGTAAAGAGAACTCTGTGCATGCCAGAGATAAGAACATGGCCTTTGTCACCTTGAATCAGGTACCATATATACTCATAGAATCATAGAATCATAGAGTTGGAAGAGACCGCATGGGCCATCCAGTCCAACCCCCTGCCATGCAGGAAATCCAGATCAAAGCATCCCCAGCAGATGGCCATCTAGCCTCTGCTTAAAGACCTCCAAGGAAGGAGACTCCACTACGCTCCGAGGGAGTGTGTTCCACTGTCGAACAGTCCTTATTGTCAGGAAGTTCTTCCTAATGTTGAGGTGGAATCTCTTTTCCTGTAGCTTGCATCCATTGTTCCGGGTCCTGTTCTCTGGAGCAGCAGAAAACAAGCTTGCTCCCTCCCTCCATGCACATGTCAACCTCAGTTGGGGCCAAAATCATGGCTTTTTATTTGACCTGTGGATGTGTTGAGGGTAAAACTTTGGGGCAGGTAACAAAGTATCTAAAGTGGAAGACACCACTTCCTTCCTTCCTCCTCCTTTTCTGGACCTCTCCTGGCCACCTAACACCACTTCCCAGGTGCTGCAGGAGAAGGTTTTAAATTTGGATTGGGAAGGGAATGAAATGGAGTTAAGAGGGATGTTTGATGGGGAAAGAAATCCAGAGGAAGAGGAGAATGGGGAGAGAATATTTCAACATCGGATTGAGGAAGGAATCATCTGTTTCACACACATGCACACACACTCACATCCCTTGCCTTGGCAGGTCTTTCAGAGATCACTGCCAGGTATGGAAAGTGGGGCATGGCACGGAGCTTCTATTAGGACCTTTCTAAGCAGTATTACTGCATTGTCCCATATATAAGTTGACCCGGGATTTTATAGTCAATTTCTTGACATAAAATCTTTGACTTATAGTTGAGTATAAGTCAAATTTTTAATTTTGACTTATTTTAATGTTTGGATACAGGATGTAATGGAAGGGTAAATTCCTTCTAGTTGACTTTATGTTTATTTGTATCTATTTTGAATTTTTATTTAGGGCTTCAAGGTTGGCTACAATAATTGGTGAGCTAGCTGCAAGACTACAGTGAGCAAGTCCTGCACTGGTGCTTTGTGGGGTGCATTAGACTTTGGGAGGCTGTATATTTGCTGATTTCAGTTGCAAATATGTTGTACTGGTGCTGTTAGGTTTAAACATTGGCTAAAATCCACAAACTGTTTAAACCATTCTTACTGTATTTTCAGTGTTTGTTTATAATTGACCCCACAGAAAACAAGGAAGTGGTACATACTCTCACTCTAATCCATAATAGCTATTATATTTTACCTGTATCTCATCATCATGACATTCTACATTGTACACCACTACCTCACCAGCTGTTGCAGGGACAGTGGGAAATGAAACATCATGACACACTGTAAGCAGGAATAAAAATGATAGAAGATAAGAGAGGAAACAGGCACACTGCTTCCATTTTCTACAGCCACAGCTCACTTATCTGATGACTTATTTGTCCTCTGAGGGTGCATATTTGAGTCACTTAGACATTTCCAGGGTTATTTTATGTACATTAAGATCTGTAATATTTCTTCAGGCAGTCAGCAAGCTATTACAGGTTGAGTATTCCTTATTTAAAATTTCAAAATCTGAAGTACTCCAAAATCTAAATGTTTTTAGCTACAAATAGCATAGTATGTTGTTTGTTACTGTATCTTTTCAATTCATTTTCAACTTATGGTGACCCTAAGGCACCCTAAGGCAAACATATCAAAGGGTATTTTAGGGCTGAGAGTGTGTGAGTCACCCAAGGTCACCCAGGGAGTTTGCATGGCTAAGTGTGGAATCAAACCCTGGTGCCAAGGGTCATAGTCCAAACCTCAAACCACCACACCATGCTGGCTCTCAGCATAGTATGTACCTGTACAGAATTTGCAAGGATGGTGAGAAGCACAGCTGGAGAGAGTCTTGCCTAAAGATACGAAGATCTGTCAAATGGTGGGAATACATGCCTCCTACTATTCCACATATCCTTAGTCTCTCTCTCCAGCCTCATTATGACTTAGGGGCTCTACATGCCGGTCTGTAGGCACAGTGAGGGCAGAGCATCCGGATGCTCTGAGCCCTCACTGTACCACCCGGACACCATCTTAGCATGCACCTGTCTACACTGCATGCACCATGATAATGCTCATTGTGTGCAGCATCTAAACAGCACTGTGCACAAGGGGCATCATCATAGCATGCAAGCATGCCTATGGTGCCCCTTCTGGAATGCAAGAAGAACCCGCCCAGGAGCAGGTTCTTTTTGGTCCCTCCAGAGGCCTTGGCGTGTGGTTGCCACGGCCTCATTCTGGGGTAAAAATGGGTGCCATTTAGCCACCTGTTGTGTACAGTCCCTCAGTCTGCATATGCAATATATAGGTATTCCAACATCCCCAGAAATGTGAAAGGTGGAACATTTCTGGTCCCAAGCAGTTCAGATAAGGAATACTCAATCTGTATTTGTTTGCCTCAAGTTTACTCCAAGTTGATAAAAGTAAAAAGATAAAGATTTCCACTTTGATGTGATTGGCTAGTTATGTCCAACTGTAGGGGACAGTGCTCATCTCCATTACTACATTGCACACTAGTCAAGGGAGCCAGCATTGTCAAAGATGATGCTGTAGTCATGTGGCCAGCATGACTAATGCCAAGGTGCATGGAATGCTGTTGCCTGCTCACCAAAGTGGTACCTATTTATCTACTTGCACTTTACATGCTGTCAAAGTGCTAGGTAGGCAGAAGCTGAGACTAGTGATGAGAGCTCACTCCATCACGTGGCACTTGAGTTTTGAACTGCCAATCTGCTGACTTTGTGGTTGTCAGAGTCTTCATCTTAAACACTGAGCCATCACGTCCCTTTCAAAATGATACACTGTGTAAATAAATGTTAATGTTACCAATATGCTACAGTGAATAGCGTCAGTTTATATCAGTGGTGGAAATAGGGTTGCCAGAGTTTAAACTGGAGAGGCCTCCATCATGGTTGTGTAGAAGAGGGAATTTCAGCATATGTTGCTTGTTACCTGGTTGTGTTACACTTACTCAAATTGTACTCTCCATCAGCATGTGCAGATGTGAGAGCTGGACAATGAAGAAAGTGGATAAGAAGAAAATCAACTCACATGAAAAATGGTGTTGGAGAAGAGTGCTGAGTATACCGTGGACTTCCAAAAAGAAAAATAAATGAGTCCTTGAAAAGATCAAGTGTGAACTCTCCCTGGAAGCCCAGATTATCAAATTGAGGCAGTTGTACTTTGGCACAAATCATTAGGAAAGACAATAATGCTTTGAAAGGTAGAAGATAGGAGAAAGGAAGGAAGACTCCACACAGATGGCTAGATACAATCAGGGAAGTCACAGGCTTGAATCTACAGGACCTGGTCAGAGCAATGGGCGATGGGGGGCTTGGAGATATCTCACACATAGGGTTGCCATGAGTCAGGGTCAACTCAAGGGCAGCAAAAAAGAACAACAACCTATCTTCTCAAAGGTAGAAACAATGCAGGGCCTTAGGTTTCCCAGCTCTTTTATGAGACAAGAGTCCAGGACATGTGTGCTGAGCCTTATTTTCCAGAGGTCCTGTGCACATCTGTTGGGCTAAATGACTTCCAAGGTCTCTTCCAACCAGCTAACTTGGTGAACTTATGATTCAAGTAGAATTCAGAAACAATGCCACATTAGTCTGGAATATAAATATGCAAAAGATCTCATAGCACTTTTGAGACTGTGCAAAAGAAATTGTAACATACATTTTCACAGACTTGGTCTATTTTGTCAGATGCAAGTGCTTGCTTCATCAATTGCCTTCATGGTTAGCTGCCTTGAGAGCATAATACCAAAGAATTAATGACAAATATTTAAGTAAATAAACAAATAGAAACTAAAGATGCAATATGCCAACCCATTCTTTGTGGGAGGGAGAACTTGGCTGGCAGTTTGGGTGTCTGCTCCCACATTGGAAAGTTGGATGAGAAGAGGTTCTTGGTGTTATTTCTCTATTAGCTTGCTAAATTGGGTTTTTCTTTTTGGCATGCCCGCCTGCACACAAAACAACAGAGAATTCCACTCAGTGAGCTAAGACACTCTGAAACCATTCACACAGGTCCCTCAAAACTGTACTCCAGCAACAAAGCACAGCAGAACAATGGCTACTAAACTGCAGCACAGTATTAATTGCTAATTATTTTACCAGCCTGCCTGAAACGCCTCCCAGCATTCTCAATCAATTTTTAATCCATTTAAACAGCCAAGGAATGCTCTATCACAAAACATGTAATTACAGGGGATTATATCACACCTCCAGCATTTTGGCAAAAGCCCACAGTGGCAAAAGATAAAAAGGTAGCACCAGATTGTTCTATTCTTGAATTCTGTACTTACAGCAAAATTGCTAGTTATCGCTACAATGCGTTCATTGTTCAGACTTTTGGCTCTCGTTCTGCAGGTTTTGAAATCAGGATTTAAAATAAACAGAGGCACACAAAAATTTGAAATCACACACACACACCATTCTCCTTTGACCTACTCATATGAGCACCATGATAGCAAATCAAGGAAAGCTAATATTCCTTCTAAAAAGGAATTGCAAATATTTGTAAAGTAAATTCACATCAGGTCTGACAGAGTAGATAACAACATTACCCATATTCTTTTGTAGCTTTTTTTAAAACAAATGATTAAAATAAAGTAGCTTTGAATAGTAAGTGCTGGGATGAATTTGCTGCTCAAAAGCTTCCTCAGATACCTCCCATGAATACTGGTGTTGGATAGATGCTTTGATCCAATAACTCCATTTTCCATCAGCCCCACTCAGCATGAACAATGGTAAGGGATTGTGTAAATTGTAATCCAAAACATACATAGGGCCATATGTTCCCAGTGTTGCGGAAACAGTGCTTAGATATTCAAAATGGTCCATGCCCACACAAGAGGAAAGTACCAGATGGATTGTAGGAGACTGATTTTAGTCTGAAGTTTGACAGGATTCTGTTAATTGTGCATCACTTCCCAATTGCCAAAGAGGTAAATACAATTTGCACTCCTGAATCCGCATACTGACAGATGACATGAAATGCATCTGGAGGGGAAAGCATGCACATAAAAAAAATTGCATGCTTCAAAATACATGCAAAACACTACTTTAAAAAAATTGAATGGGGGCATGTGTTGAAGTTATAGTGTTTGAAAATAATATTATTTGGAAATATAAAAGCCTTATTAGAAAATATAGCCAAAGAAAGAAATGTATCTCTTTGTGTAAAACAACAGAAACAACATCAATAGAATTGCAAAAAAGGCTCCTCCAAGCCCTGTGATTTGACAGGAGCTGTACCTGGAATTTTATTTGTGTGTGTGTGTGTGTGTGTGTGTGTGTGTATCACTATGATGCACCTCCTGCCCCAATCAATTTCTCATTAATTTCTGGGATTAACCATGATTTTTAAAACCATGGTATGGGTTAGGGCATTTTTCTTCCTGTGCCAGGAGTTTCTGATATAGACTGGGGTAAATTTTCACCTCTGCATCCATTGCCTCAATTCCTTCTGTACTTCTGGTCTC
This sequence comes from Sceloporus undulatus, assembly GCF_019175285.1. Lineage (NCBI taxonomy): Eukaryota > Metazoa > Chordata > Lepidosauria > Squamata > Phrynosomatidae > Sceloporus > Sceloporus undulatus. The sequence continues at coordinate 30,491,352 of NC_056522.1, read as the reverse complement.
AATGATAGTGTGTTGAATGTGTGACATTTACCATGGGTTTTCTTCTGAGCCCCCTTCTCTCATTACATTTCTGATTATCAGATTACAGGTTTATTTTATTTTATTTTGCAGTTATGGTTGGCCCTCCATATCCACAGATTCTTTAACCTTGATTTCAGCCATTCATGTCTTGGAAATATAGTTAAAAATATACATTCCAAAAAACAAACCTTGATTTTGCCATTTTACATAAGGGATGCTATTTTACTATGACATTGTATTTAATGGGACTTGAGCATCCATGGATTTTGGAATCCACGTGGAAATCCCAGTGGATACCAAGGACCCACTTCATAGTGTTCAAGTCATGTAGCATTTTAGCATTGTAGCTATTATATATACATGAATACTACAATATGAGGTGCTCATGTAAGGATGGTGATGGGGAAAAGAAGGAAACCCCCTATTTGCAACAGTTAACTATACCTCAGGCAGGAAAACAGGAGTGGATAAAGTCTCTATATTTAGGGCATGACTAAATGCAGGTGCAGAAACAACCATTACAAAGCATGAAGTCCAGAAACAATCACAGGTTGAACCTCCCTTATCTGCAATTCTGATATCTGAAATGCTCCAGAATCTAAAACTTGGTGAAAAGGATATGTTTGATTAAGTTAGAGGGAGTAATAATGCTAAGTAGAGCTATGTACATTTAGTAGTTATAAACTGGAAGCCTTTTTTTTCAATGTACTGAATGTTGCATTTGTTTAGTATTGTTGTTAATGTTTTTGTTTTGTTACTGTTTTGTTCTGGCTGTTCTGTTGGTCATTGTCGTTCCTTTTCAACTATTAAATAAAGATATTTTTAATAGTGAAAAGAGGTGAAAAAAGAACATTTGAAACTTTTGGAGCTACAACACAAATAGTGTAGTATGTATGTTTGCAAGGCTGAAGAGGGCCATAAGGCTGGAGTAGATGTAAACAAATGACCAAGAGTGCAGTCACTGTCTCGAAGGTGGAAGTGGGTGACTGGAGAGCTCCCCCAAGATCTCCTGTACAGTAATCAGTAATCCTTTATATAAAATATAAAATAAATCCTGCAGAGAGACACAAGAAACACTGCAATACTTCAGGAAGCACCTCTCTTTATATGTGCCTTACTGAGAACTGAACTCCGCTGCGTCTCACCAGTAGAGGAAAGCCATTATGATAGGACATGGGAGAGGGCCTTCTTCGTGAAGGCATCCCAATTGTGGGATGTCCTCTTTTGGGAAGCCTGATGGTCATTTGTATCATCTGGGATCATTTCACTGCCAACTCAAAATGTGACTTTCTGTAAAGTGGCGCAGTGGGTAAATGCCTGTACTGCAGCCATTCACTCAAAACCACAAGGTTGCGAGTTCAAGACCAGCAAAAGGGCCCAAGCTCGACTCAGGTTCTGAGTCGCTAAAATGAGTACCCAGACTGTTGGGGGCAAATTAGCTTACTTGCTAATTAGCTTACTTACTGTTCACCGCTATGATCTTTGGAATAGCAGTATATAAATAAAACAAATTATTATTATTATTATTATTATTATTATTAAAGGTTTGCCTATCGAATTAATTTTACACAGGCTGCACATCTGCTATGGCTGCAAGGTTTTAAAAAATAATTCTGGGTTTGAAATTGTCCGGTTTTCAATTGATAAATTACTGTTATTATTTATTATTTTTAAACTGATTTGATTGTAAGTTTTGAGAGTTTTGAATATGAGAATTATTACCACCTTAGATGCCTTTAAGAAGGCACTTGAAATGGATCTCTTCTGGTGGGCTTATCCACCGGATTTAGTATAAGAGACTATGCTTAAGGCTCAACCATGATTATGATTGTATAACTATTTAATGATTGAATATTTTAAGGAACTAATAGGAATATGTAATTCAATATTAGTATGTTATAGATTGCTTTTCTGGATTGTATTGTATTGTATTATTTTAATAATGTAATCCCACTTCGATCCTTGGGAGAGGTGGGAAATATAAATAAAATTATTATTATTAAGATGTGACACTAATATTGTAATATAATATAATATAATAAATATGGTGCCACCCATGTTTCCTCTCAACTGGTATTCAAGAGGAATGGTGGGCTCTGGTAATAGAAAATGCCTAAGCTATCAGGACTAGTAGCCACTGAAAAACCTTAGTCTCCATGAATTTGGCTCATTCACAGTTATGCATGCAAGCACCCTGTTTTATTGTCTTTTTGACACCTGATATAAATAGTTTCATTTTCCTGTGCTTTGCTGGTCAATAATATGATGGCTGAATTATTTTGTTGCTATTTCTGCTGTCATTTCAGTTGATTAGGGGTATTCCTTCTCATTTTACATTCCAATATTATATTTAACTGTATGGGTTCTATAACATCCAAGGTGTTTTAATGACCAAAAGGTGAGATGTGAAATAAAATAGATTGTAAATACCTAAATAGCTTGCCTGAGGCCACCTGGAGACTCAAGATTTCAATCAGATTTCATTTTTCGATCAGACCTTTTCTGGCTGACAGCCAACACTTTTTGACAACACAACACCCTAACATTTTTTTCTAGCAACATTTTCCTGACATTTCTGATA
>NC_056522.1:30485868-30488740 GCF_019175285.1 Sceloporus undulatus | reverse complement strand
TATTATTATTATTATTATTATTATTATTATTATTATTATTATTATTATTATTCACTATCCATGGGGAAAATTTTGGGGGAGAATTTTTTCCAACTATTCATCCCCATTTTAGTTGTGAGGGCATCATTTCCTCAAATACTTACACACTTACTTACAGTGCTCACTTGAAACAATATGAAGTACTATGTATTGTGGAGGAAACAAAATGGTGACCATGCTGCCAACACACTTGCTGCTGCTGTGCCTCTCAACAGTAGCTGAAGGAGAGAAAGGGGAAAGAACAAAACCTATCAAGGGCCAAGATGAATGCTAAGGATGATTTCTTCCATGATTTCCTATCTCACTGATTCATGTTGGCCCAGTCTGACACTAGAGGGGTAGTTTTGATAGCAATGCATAGTGAGATGTTAAATACATTATATGTTGCTGTAGCTGGTATGTCCAGACTGGGTCCATATGTAGAATGGAATAATTATAGATCCAGGGAATCCAAGTGTCTCTCTTCCACTGACACAGTGAAGCACTGATATACCATCCAAAAACACCTTCATCCACCATCTTTGAGGACTAGGATTATAGTCTTATTAACAGTGGCTAACATCTTGTTACTGGCATACACAGGCATAAGTTAACCTTGTAACTAAGGCCTGGTGCAGATTAGAAGAAATCCATAGTTTTTTGTGGGTTTTTCGGGCTATGTGGCCATGTTGGTTTATTGTCCACCCCGTAACCTAACAGACTCCCTAGCCGAGCTGACGCAACTAGTCTCGGAGCTGGTGTTGGAGTCGCCTAGGCTGCTGGTCCTGGGCGACCTTGACATCCCCCTCGAGACTGGGTTGACCAACCTTACTGGTGCAGCTTGGGAGTTCATGCTTTCCATGATAAACATGGGCCTCTCCCAGATAGTCTCCGAGCGTACACATTGTGCAGGTCATGCCCTCGATGTGGTCTTCTGCACAGAACAGGCATATCCATGGGCGGAGATAATTAGTATCTCTGCTTTGTCATGGACGGATCATTTCCTGGCTAAGGTTGGACTCAAGGCCACTATCCCTCTCTCCGGGGGTGGAGGACCGATTACAATGGTCTGCCCTCAAAGGCTGATGGAACCCATCAGGCTCCAAGAAGCCCTAGACGGTATTGTGGTTGGCAGTGCTGGCGATTCTGTCGAAACTCTGGTTAATATGTGGAATAACAACTTTACCAGAGCGATTGACATGATCGCTCCCAAGCGTCCTTTCCAACCCGCTCAAAATCGTAACCTTTGGTATACGGAAGATCTTAGACAAATGAAGCGGGCTGGACAATGACTAGAGCACCAGTGGCAGAGAGCTCAACTCATATCCGATAAGACACTTCATTCAACCTTTCTTAGGTCCTATCAAGTGGCGATAGATGCAGCTAAGAAGTCCTTCAATTCTGCATCTATCGCATCTACAAAATCTCATCCTGCTGAGCTGTTCAGGGTAATGAGGAAACTAACCCAACTACCTCCTACCCAGAACCCTTTATTAGATTCTTCTAAAGCCTGCTGTGACGCTTTTAATGATCATTTTGCAGATAAAATCTCACGGATAAGAGCTGATTTGGATGCCAATTTGAGGACAGAGACAACTAGAGAGGCATCCAGTGCCTCTGACATTACTGTTAGACTGGATCAATTTGAGTTGGTAAGTACTGAGGATGTGGACAAGCTTCTTAGTAGTTTGAAAAAGACAACTTGCCCTCTCGACCCTTGCCCAACCTGGCTGGCTATCCATGGGGGAGAAAAAATCATGGTGATGCTGGAAAACATAATTAATGCATCCCTCAGGGAAGGCTCCCTGCCTCCCTGTCTCAAGGGGGCAGTAGTTAGACCACTCTTTAAAAAGCCCTCCCTGGACCCCCTGGATAGAAATAACTACAGACCAGTCTCACCATTTTTGAGCAAGGTGATCGAGAGAGCAGTCGCCAATCAACTACAAGCAGTCTTGGAGGAAACAGATTTTCTGGATCCATTTCAAACCAGATTCAAGACAGGATACAGAGTTGAGACTGCCATGGTCGCCTTAGTCGATGATCTCCATCTGGGCATCGACAAGGGAACTGTGACCCTGCTGGTGCTCTTGGACCTCTCAGCAGCCTTCGATACCACTGACCACGGTATCCTTCTGGAACACCTGAGAGAGTTGGGTATTGGAAGCACTGCATTGCAGTGGTTCCGGTCCTACCTCTCGGGCAGGTTCCAGATGGTGTCGCTTGGGGACAGTTGTTCAGCCAAGAGGGAGCTCAAATCGGACGTCTCTCAAGGTGCAATTCTGTTCTCAATGCTGTTTAACATTTACGTGAAGCTGCTGGGTGAGATCATCCAGAGACATGGGGCGGGGTGTTAGTACGCTGATGACACCCAAATATATTTCTCTGCGTCTCAGACTGAAGCAGTGACTAAGGATGGCATTTCTCCTCTGAATGCCTGTCTTGGGGCGGTAATGGACTGGATGAGGGAAAACCGACTCAAGCTGAATCCAGGTAAAATGGAGGTACTCGCTATAGGAACCCCGAATCCAGGAATGGAGTTGTGTCAGCCAGTTCTGGATGAGGTCACACTTCCCCTGAAGGATTCTGTTCGCAGCTTGGGGGTGCTCCTTGAGTCGTTGCTCCAACTGACAGCTCAGGTGGATGCGACAGTCAAGAGTGCCTGCTATCAGCTTCGTCTGATACGCCAACTGCGCCCCTTCCTGGAGCCGAGGGACCTGGAAAGAGTAGTACATGCACTGGTAACCTCTCGATTGGACTTCTGTAATGCTCTCTACTTGGGGTACCCTTGTGCCAAGTTCGGAAACTTCAGTTGGTACAAAATAAGGCAGCCAGATTGATCACGGGAACCTCTAGG
>NC_056522.1:30483125-30485858 GCF_019175285.1 Sceloporus undulatus | reverse complement strand
AATAATAATAATAATAATAATAATAATAATAATAATAATAATAATAATAATATATTTTATTTGTATACCGCTTTTCCACAGATCAAAGCAGTTTACAGCCATAGAAAACCATTACAACCATTAAAAACCATTACAAAACATCTCTAGATAAAAGCCCAATTATACAAAATTTAAAACACAGTCATACAGCAAAGTAAGGCAGGAAATCAGTGGCATCAGCACACACAATTTCATTTATCAGGGAGGAAGGCTTGACAAAAAAGGATGACCATATAACACCGGTCTTGAAGTCCCTGCACTGGCTGCCTATTAGTTTCCAGGCAAAGTACAAAGTGTTGGTGATTACCTTTAAAGCCCTACATGGCTTGGGCCCAGAATACTTGAGGGAACGCCTTCTTCCCTATTGTCCGCCTCGCACACTAAAGTCCTCTGGAAGAAATCTACTACAGCCAAAAAAATCTAGGCTAACATCAGTTTCCCAGAGGGCCTTCTCTACTACTGCTCCTAAACTATGGAACGACCTGCCAGAGGAGATCCGTCACATTTCCACTCTGACAGCTTTTAAGGAAGCACTCAAGACAGATCTCTTCCGGCAGGCCTATCCAACTTAGTTACCCTCCCCAGATATAGAGATATTGTCCCCTCATTTGTCGATTCTTCCCCGCCTATGTTTCTACAATATAAAGAGGCCCCATAATCCCTGTCCTCTCCATTGTTGTTTTCCGCAGGTTGAAAGCAATTATTCTTAAGGGTGGCAGTTTACGTATACTTAGAGAAGATGCAGACACGCAGGTGAGAAAACACACAGATTTTCCAGATTTTCACTTCCATGGAAATCTTCCCTACAAAAAGGACTTCTTTCTTTACAACAATCATGGCACTGGAGCTGGGCACATATGTCCTCTAATGTTACTTCCATCTGGGTTAGTAACATCAAGTTAAGACTGATATGATATCAACACTACAGTTCTTGGCATGAGAAGGGGTCAAAACAATAGTGGTGTCTCTTCAACCACTAAATACACTAAAGGCACCGAACCCATCTGATCTTGAAAGCTCAGCAGCATCAGCCCTGGTCAGTACTGGGATGGTAGACTCCCCACCCCAATGAATACTAGGTGCTATAAACTATATTTCAGAGGAAGGAACTGGTAAAATCACCTCTCAGTATTCCTTGCCTTCCTGACTCATACACACATTTCAACACTATCTGACCCCATCCTCAGGGGGGCATCCTACACTCATCTATTCTCCCCACCTACAGGCTAGTTTCCAAAGCCAAACTGATCTTGCCTCTTCATTCCCATACACACTGGCCAGTTCCCAATGTCTTTATTCATTAACAACCATTGTTAAAACTGGACTTGCGACTGCATTTCCATACACAAAGGTTTTTGAACTTGAACTGACATTCTCACATACCAATGACATATATATATATGCCTGTCCCTGGTTTCCATTCCACTAAATGCATCTGAGGAAGGAGACAGAAGTCTACGAAAGCTCATGCTGCCAACTTCTTTTTTTCAGTTAGTCTCAAAGGTGCTTCAAGATTTCTCTACATACTGATTCCAAACCTTGGATCTGGTACATGCAGTCCAGATGCCATCCTTCACAATCTGCACCAGAACCAGGGTATAATGGCCTTAAAACAGTTTTTAAAAACTTACCTCCATTAAGTTCGCCATTCCTGTGCTGTGGCAGCTGTCCAGGCAGGTATCTCACTGAGCTGCCTGGTATGTCCGTCGCTGCTGTGGGTCACTTGCTCTGAAGTTAGAACAAGGCACCCAGCCATGTGATCATCACTGGGTGCCTCATTCTGACCTCAGAAGCTAGCAACCCATGGTTGTAGCAGAAGTGCCAGGCAGCTGAGCAGGATGCCTGTGCAAGCAGCCACTGCATCAGGGAAACAGAGGATGACATCTGGTAATGGGGAAAGGTCAGAGCAACTCTAAGGCCAGGATACCCAAGACTGCCCCGGAGTATCCTGGGCTGGGCAGACAGATCCTGTAGCATATTTCATCACAATTGTTTGTGTTGTAGCATAATCAACTTCTGTGTGTAGATTGGGGAAATATCCTGCACTTCATTGAACTGTCATTCCAGGCCCTGAGATTTCAGGCCCCATGCCTGAAACACAGGGATGCTCCTGCTGTTGTCATGAAATATGATATATCAACTATTGCTACTCAAAACATATAATTCTAATGAGAAAACATTTCTCTGGTTGGAAATTAAGTTTTCTACACTCTGCAGTGAACACAGACAAAGAGACCTTTCCCAGCCCTGTTTTTAACAACTTTGCAAGTGCTGCTTTTAGAGACATGTGGACGTTGTAGTGCAGAAAGTTTTCCAGGCTCTGCTTTGGCCACAACTGCTCCAAAGGATCTTACAGCAATGAGGCAGTGTGTGTGTGTGTGTGTGTGTGTGTGTGTGTGTGTGTGTGTGTGTTGAGAACACAAAGAAATATGTAATTTGTAATTTTCAAGGCAGAGGTCATGACCAGAGGTCCCCCCTCCCCCCAATAGACCAAGTCCTAAGATCTGGAAACTCTAGTCTTTCATTTTGTGCAGTTCTCTTTTGAACTACACATTCCAGAATCATCCAGCCGCCATAGCCACTTGCTGTCTTAGCTAGGAGATCCTGAGGGTTGTCATCCAAACAAGTAATATTTTAAGACACCATAATTTATCAGAGTGATTTTCTGGTGTGGGCTAAAAAGAGCAGGAGACA
>NC_056522.1:30406520-30483115 GCF_019175285.1 Sceloporus undulatus | reverse complement strand
AATAATAATAATAATAATAATAATAATAATAATAATAATAATAATAATAATTTTATTTATATTTCCCGCCTCTCCCTGCGGATCAAGGTGGGATTACAGCAATAAAACAATTCCATATAAAATACAATCGTTAAAACAATAACATTACTATTAATTCACTAAAATAACAGATCATCAACTAACATTCACACTAACATTCATACAATCAGATCAGAAGCGGAGTATTTAAGATCTCTTATAAAAGAGCAGATGGGTAGGCCCACCGGAATAGATCCGTCTGTAGTGCCTTCTTGAAGGCATCTAAGGTGGTGATAAGACGGATCTCCTCCGGCAAGCTGTTCCACAATCTGGGGGCCGCAACAGTGAATGTTCTGTAAGAAGTTGTTAGCCTGGTTTCTGAGTACTCCAATAGGTTCTTTCCAAATGTTCTGAGAGTGCGGGGTGGCTTGTGTAGGGAGAGGAGTTCCCTCAAGTAACTCGGGCCCAAGCCATGTAGGGCTCTAAAGGTAATAACCAACACTTTGTATTGCGCCCGGAAGCTAATCGGCAACCAATGAAGGGATTTTAACACTGTTGTTATGTGGTCTGATCTAGGTGAACCTTCTGGCGAGATAGTTTCACAACTGGGAGGTGGCTACCAAAAAGGCCTTATCACATATCAGAGCACAGTACCCACTCCTTCCTAGAATAGAGTTGACAGACAAAAAAAGCATGCAAATGTGAAGCCTATCCAACCCAGAAGTGGAAAATAATGTTTTGAAATGTACCTAACCAATGTGTCCTTTCTGTAATGTAGCTTAATTCTGTCAAAGCCATTTTCTAAAATGCAGGCATGCTGTGTACCCATTTCCAAGTGCCTGTGGTTAGGTTGACACTTGCCAAGTTTCCAAAATAAAAAATAAAGTTCTCAGCAGAGCAAAGACCAATGTCCACAGTTGAAGAAGAGGCATGCTCATTTTAAAATAAAAAGTTGCTACGTAAATATAGCAAATTTTTTGACAAACGATGCAACAAACAAGAGGAATTTCTTTATTTAGATAGATTGGGGTTTTAATGCACTGTGGTTGCAGGCCAGTTAGAATTGCACTCTAAAATGGTGAGGTAAAACGTGATGAAACCAAGATATGTCTTTCTTATTAAATGCCCTGTTACTAAAGACTCAGGGTACATCTACACTGAAGAAATAATGTACTTTGACACCACTTTATGTCAGGGTGCATCTGACACCACTTATGTAGGCTCCATCCTACAGAATCCTGGGATCTAGAAGTGTCGTGGGGGGTTCCGGGGTGCAGAAGGGGGTGACAGCTCAGGATGGGGGGACACCTGGTCATCTCCCCACCCCCTGCAGGCATAGTTTTCACCTGTGCAATGGCTTCTCTGTCCACCCCAGGAGCTGCTTAGACCTCCACCGGCACTAGCCTGGGCCTGCACCAGCTCTACATGGACCCACGGTGGCTCTCCCCTGGTCGGGCTGTGGGGGCATGGCTGCAGCCCTCACAGACATCCTTCCAACCTTCTGGAAACCCCACCGGAAATCCAGGGTCAGAAGTCCTGCCCACCCTGGAAGTCCCCCGGTGCAGGGACACCACTGCTGGGATCTGTAGTTTTGTGAGGCATCAGCACCTTTGGCTAAAGACCTTACAAAACTACAAATCCCAGGATTCCATAGGAAAGATAGGAAAGACAACAGCTAAAGTGATGTCAAACTGCTTCATTTCTACAATGTAGATACACGTTCAGTAAACGACCCACTCCAAACCCTTTTGTTAGTACCAACAAGAGGAGACCCACAGAATCAATGGTGAGGAATTTATTTGGTAAGTAATTGTTGAACTGTCTGCACACCCTGCCCCAAAGTGGCTGAAAGCCACGCTTTCTGGCCATTTGTTTCAGGCCCACGTTTACTTCCTTCCTCCAAACAAGAACAAGTAACTCCAGTCATTTCCCCCTTCCACTCTGTGAAAATGTAAAAGTTTCTGTGAAATTTGTGAAAACTATTCATAATTCTGGACTTCTTTGGGGCAAAATTTGTTTCTAAAAATACACATGCATATTTATTTATTTATTTATTTTTGCAAACCCCTCCATGTTTCTTCTGTATAGTAAACTTGTAATTAATACAGAACACACTGTTTCCTGTCTTAGATCAGTTTTAAAATTGAATCTCAACTCTTGGCAGTGTTGTACATCACTGGCACCTATATTACACAAAAAGAGAAATTTTCTTTTCTTATTTTCTTTCTGGCTTCTTATTTAAGGAAGACTAAAAGCCATAGTGATGCTAGTCACACACCCAGGTGTGAATACCACAAGTACACCTGTTTTGTAACTTATTCACACTCCTTTTATCCAGGAACATGAGTAAGCTACCTATCTGCCACCTGATCTGCTAACACCCTTTGATGTCCTTCTGTCCCATACTTGAGGTCGAAGGACACAGTGGACGTGCTTTTGGTATGAATGATTTAAGGCAACAGGTGAAAATCTTTACATGGGAATACTTACGACAGGCTATGCTTGATTGTCTCCTCTCAAGTGGCCCCATGTGTATTTCCAATCCTGTTCCTGTTTGTACAGTAGGCTGTCCTGCCACATTTCATGGCTATTTAACTTTTTAATGAATTTTGCCAACAGATCCTCTGAGCTTCATCTTAGGGTGCATCTCTCAAAAGTTCGTCACTCATTCAGGGACAGATGCAATTCAAGAAAAATGACTGACCGCTGGTATAAATCTGCTATAAGGTTCCCATTCACTTTCCTGCTTCTGTTTTCTCTGTGTATTCATGGATGTTAAACATTCCAGAAAGCTAGACAAGAGTGGATCCTCTTTTTTTTTTTTGGCTGATTTTTGTGAACTTGAGTTTTTCATTTTAGTACCTGGGTTTTAAAGTTGGTTTGGATTGTTTTCAGTTATTAGCAAAATACACATCTGTTGTGTACATGGTCAAGCTTCCTCCCTTCCCACCTACATATCTGGTCTATGTGGAGTTCCATTAGTATTACTTCCTTTTTAATAGAAGGAAATCTCTCTCTTCTCTTTCTCTCTCTCTCTGTATTAAACTGTGGGCATTGTTGTTCACATCTGAAGAACTGTGTACATTGGTTCAATGCATTTCCTTAACTGACTAAAGCATAATAATAATAATAATAATAGTTTTTATTTATATATATCCCGCCTCTCCCTGAGGTGGGAGTACAGCAACAAATTTAAAATTACAGTTAGTTATAATATACATTCTCATATCATAAAATCTTAAAAACACATCAATAACCCTATACAGGTACAATATCTACATCTAATTTCCCATACATGCTCCGAATGAAGTGTCATCTTAAAGCTATTATAGCAGGTCCGGGGGATAGGCTCACCGGAAGAGATCTGTCTTGAGTGCCTTCTTGAAGGCATCTAAGATAGTAATAAGACGGATCTCCTCCGGCAAGCCATTCCACAATTTGGGAGCCATAGCAGTAAATGCCCTGTGGGAAGTAGATCTTAGTCCAATAGATTCTACCCAGTTGTTCTGAGAGTGCGGGGCGGATTGTGTAGGGAGAGGCGTTCCTTGAAGTAACTCAGGTCCAAGCCATGTAGGGCTTTAGAGGCAATAACCAACACTTTGTATTGCGCACAGAAACTAATCGGCAGCCAGTGAAGGGATTTTAGAACTGGTGTTATGTAATCTGACCTAGGTGTTCCGGTGACCAATCTGGCTGCCGCATTTTGCACCAGTTGTAGTTTCTGAACTTGATATGAAGGTAGCCCCATGTAGAGCGCGTTAACAGAAATCAAAATGAGAGATTACCAGTGTGAGTACCACTGCTTCAAGGTCCTTACGGTCCAGTAGGGACGCAGTTGGTGTATCAACCAAAGTTGGTACCAGGCGCTTCTGGCCATCGCATCTACTTGACATGATAACTATAGAGATGGATCCAGAAGAACCCCCAAACTGTGAACTTTGTCCTTTAGGGTGTGACCCTATCCAGGACCGGTTAACAAATCTCCATCCCTGGACTTGGGAAGCCTATAGTGAGTACCTCCGTTTTCTCTGGATTCAGCTTGAGTTTGTTTTCCCTCATCCAGCCCATTACCAACTCAACACAGGCATCCAGAGAAGAGGTGCCTTCCTTAGTCACTGCAGCAGTCGGAGACATAGAGAAATAGATCTGGATGTCATCAGCGTACTGATAACACTGCGCCCCATGTCTCCAGATGATCTCTCATAGCGGTTTCATGTAAATGTTAAACAGCATGGGGGACAGAATGGCACCCTGAGGGACGCCAGATGTCAGCTTTCTTTTAGAAGAGCATGAGTCCCCTAGCTTCACCATCTGGAATCTGCCTGAGAGGTAGGAATGGAATCACTGGAGCACAGTGCCCCCGATACCTAACTCCCTCAGCGTTCCAGAAGGATACCATGGTTGATGGTACAGATTGTTAAGGAAAAAGCAACATGGGATATACAATGAAAGAAATAAAACTTGTATGTGAGAGTCAGGATGACTCAGCAGAAGCAATTAGAAACCACACAGGTGTAAGAGGTAATGTAATTAACAAGTCCTAAATGCCAAGGACAGAAGTGCAAAGTGAATAATTGAACACACCTGAGAATTGTTAAAGTGGACAAGGTGAAATGATGAAATCATTAATTATGGGATGAACCAAGAGAACCAATGAAAATGGTTGTACACGCCCACTGGGTGGAAACTGACAAGAGTGGGTGGTGTTTTTCCAATGACTATAATAATGGCTATGAATCCCAATGTATTGTGTGGGTAGTAGTAGTGGATAGTATTGGAGCTGTATATAGTAGAATAAAGTAGATCTGTTATATAAGACTACTGAGTTGTCTGGTGTCTTGGGTGAAGATACAAGAGCCAGCTGGATCCTGAAGAAGTGTGAAGACTTCTGTGGAAGCAAGAGTGAGAAGGCTTGGAGAGTTTGTCAGGGTCTTCAGCCTATTCTCTGTAACTCTGCTGCTTTATAGCAAAGCTTTAACCACTGGCCAAAACTGGTCAGCGCCGGTGCGTAACAAGGTGGTGAGTTCGAGCCAGAGGTGAAGAGCTACAATTCCCATCATCCCTGACAGAAAGCAGATGAGATATCCAAGAGCATCAACAAGGTCACACTTCCCTCGTCGATACTCAGACAGAGGTCATCGACTAAGGTGACTATGGCTGTCTCAACACCGTATCCTGCCCTAAAGCTGGTTTGAAATGGATCCAGATAATCGGTTTCATCCAAAACAGCTTGGAGTTGGAGGGTGACTGCCCTCTCAATCACTTTGCCCAAGAATGGTAACAAGAATGGTCTGTAGTTATTTCTTATCAGGGGATCTAAAGAGGGTTATTTTAAATAGCGGTTTAACTATCGCTTGTTTCAATTCTGATGGAAATGTTCCCTCTTTAAGGGATGTGTTAATTATGAGATGTAACAAAGTTTTCATAGAATCCTAGAATCATAGAATAACAGAGTTGGAAGAGACCACAAGGGCCATCCAGTCCAACCCCCTGCCATGCAGGAAATCCAAATCAAAGCATCCCCGACAGGTGGCCATCCAGACTCTGTTTAAAGACCTCCAAGGAGGGAGATCCCCCCCGAACGGTCAACCACGATGGGCAGGGACTGAGAGAGCACGTCATCCCCTTTACACTTCCAAGGAGTTTGTCCACTTCATCGGTATTTACAAACTCAATGATCCAGTATAACTAAGTCCACGGAGTCACTGGTCACCTCTCTTACTGATTCTGTTACAATGTCCGCATCCAGATCAGCCTTTATCTGAGAGATTTTATCTGCAAAGAAGTCATTGAAAGCATCACAGCAGGCTCTAGATGGTTCTAGTAATGGGTTCAGGGTGGAGGGTGGTTGGGTTAGCTCTTTAACCACCCTGAACAGCTCTGCTAGTTGAGACTCTGCAGAGACAATTTGTGCAGCATAGAAAGAATTCTTTGCTGCATCAATTGCCACTCCATATGACTTCAATAGGTTCTCATGGAGTGTCTTGTCAGTTAAATGTTGATGTTTCTGCCAATGGCGCTTTAGTCATTGCGCGGCCATTCATTTGATGAAGATCTTCTGTATACCAAAGTTTTTTATTTGAAGCGGGCCGGAAAGGAAGCTCAAGAGCAATACTGTCTATAGCCCTGGAGAGGTTATCGTTCCAGGTATCAACAAGGGCATCAACAGAATTGCTGTTGTTCCTAACCATAAAGCCCTCTAAGGCTTCTTGGAACCTTTTGGGCTCCATCAGCCTTTGAGGGCGGACCTTTCTAATAGGTCCTCCACCTCCGAGGGGGATATGGATGGTAGCCTTCAGTACCACTTTGACTAGGAAATGGTCCGTCCATGACAGAGCAGAGGTCTGAGTTACTTCTGCCCACAGATGTTCCTGATCCGTACTAAAGACCACATTGAGTGTGTTACCAGCACAATGTGCTGGACCCAAGACTAATTGGGTCAGGCTCATGGCTGTCATGGCAGCCATGAACTCCCAAGCCGCACCTGTACAATAACATCCAAAATCTACAAAACAGTGATTCTTATTTTGGATCAATCAAAATACTCAAAACAATGTTCTTCAAGCATATTGTGGAAGCATTTTGTACACATTTGAAATGTGAACATTTTTCTATGTGCCCTTTTCAGATGTGCACATTTTAAATATGCATCCCCAGCTGTCTGTCAACATGGAGGTTTATTTCGCCCTCCTGCCATGTTTTGCCTCCAATTGCATCTGGTCAGTTTAGGAAGTACAAGCTAGCTGAAATCTGGCATAACATAAAATAAGATCCATCAGAGTAGATTCCTTCTACATCCCTATTAGTTGTATTTAGATTAAATTGTTATGTGAGTTTCCCTGGGGATTCATTTGAGGCCTAACAAGATGGAGTGTACATGTATTTTATTTTATTTTTACATTTTTGTATTTCTCCTTGTTTGTTTTATTCTATTCTCCCTTTCACTTCTACCCTACTTTGACAGCTCTTCCTTTAACAGGCATAAACAAGATGCTTGCTTTGGTTGAAAGAAAGAAAGAAAGAAAGAAAGAAAGAAAGAAGATGTCAGCTTTTGAATTCTAGAAAATGATTTTAGGCAGAATAGAAATTGTATCCAGCTACTTGAAATGTTAGAGCTTATGCAGTGAAATAGATGTTGTAGTATCATACTTCACAGTTTTCAGACACAACTAAGAGAGACATGCCTGTTTCCAACTTACCTTGTAAGCAGCCCAGAGGATTTCTGTTAATATTCTTTAAAATGCATAAATAAAAGCTGACTTTCTGTTTAATGTTGAAATACTATAAAGCTCTCTCAGCATACTAATGCAAACAATGGAAGAACACAGCTCATTAAAAAAACAAATTATCTTGTAGCTTCCCAGCCCTCCCCACATCCAATTCTTCATTCTTGGCAGGGGGTTGGACTGGATGGCCCTTGCGGTCTCTTCCAACTCTATTATTCTATGATTCTTTTTGGCAAACAAAGCAGCTTTCACTCATGCTAACCAGCCTATAATCCAGTCCATGGTGCAACAGGTGAAAAGGGAACTGACCACATGAGGAGGTTCTGGATACATCCTTCTGCAGGCTTATTAACAACACAGTTATACCTATATACCCATAATAGGTGTATAGAAGAGGAAATTAGCAAGTGTTGCTTATTAGAATCATAGAATCATTACTTGATTGCATGGTAACCAACATAAGATGAAATTCCTGCTTCTACACAACTATTAAAAGTATAGGAGTCCTCTCCAGTTTTCAGTCTGGTAACCCTCAAAATTCCACTGAACAATAAATGTAACAATCTTAAAGTAGAGTTTTTCTTACATGTCTTCTTCAGTGTGCCTAGCATCAAAGGGCTAAGAAGGACCTAATATTCCCTATCACCTTGCTTTTCCCAGGCTGTTTCTCTGGTTCTCTTTTAATTATATTACTGAAAGGCTCCAACAAGTCATCCAACCGGTATCAAAGTTTTAAATTTTGCAATTCCTACTGGATCGCTTATGACAGAATAACTTTAATTATATGCAATCTGTCATTGAATTGTTTTAAACATTTTAATAGTTAGATATTCTGGTATGTATTTTATGCTTTTTTGCCAATGCATGTTTTAATCAGAGGATTTTATGTTCCGATTACATGTAAATAAAGATGATTGATTGAATTACATGTTATCAGCCACTTTGGGATTGAAATGAAAACATAAAGATAAATAAACAAGGAGATGTATAAATAAGAATGAGGAGGCCTGAAGGAAAGTCTACATTCAGCTGAGTATCACATGTACTTTGGCTTTATGTCTGGGGGGGTATTTTATTATCACTCAGTAAGACAACAAGCCTCTTTGAAAAAGTCTATGAAAGATTTTTTTAAAAAAAACACATTAACATCAATATTTTGTAATGTTTCACAACTCAGAATGTCGTTGTTGACACTGGAGTGAAAATTCATTAATAGATTTTTCATTAATAAATGCTACCACAATCCAGATATTGGGATTTTAACAGCTGTTTTTTTTCCTAGCATTCTGGAGACCCTCTTTGAACTCTGGAGAAATTACCCCAAAAACAGAGTTTGGAAAGTTACATTTAAAAAGCTAGTGGTATCATTGCTATATATCATGTAGTTGTTGCTATAGTTACAATTTTTACAAATAGCATTACATTCCCATTTTTCAAATGACACGAAATAGTTACTTTTCATTACTTTATACAACCTAGTAATTTATATACTGTGAGTCATGGTAAACAAAGGTAAACTGGATTTTCCTGTCAATGTAAACACTTCCTGGTATACTAGGAAAGGATAACTGCAGTGTTCTGCTGGTCAGGGGGCACACTGAGGGCACATTGCTGGAGTTATCATTTCCCAGCAGCCTAATCTACAGCACCTCAGAAAGGCTCCAGTTTGGGTGCTGCTTGGTTTAAGAGGTAGGGTTTTTTTGGGGGGGGGGGAGTGGTCACATTTGCTCATAAATGTGAATCTCAAAAATGGTGAGACTGTATATCTGGCATACAATCTTGTAAATATTGAACAGGAGGCCAGCCTCAAATTATTCGACAAAAAGGGCACACTTTGCAGATGAGTTCTTTTGGTGTCTTCAGCCCAATATACACGAGCACAAAGTGGAGTGCCGCTGCCAATACTAGGGTTCGGGTGCGCGCAGTAGCTACACACTCCCAAACCCTAGCATTCAAATGGCATGGGACACATCACCGCGCTGCTGGAGGGTGCTTATCATGCCTTACCAGCAGCGTGAAAAAGATATCCATTTCAGAGATCCTTTTGGGCACGTGCATTATTGGTGCACCCACCAAACAGCCACGCTAACGATACAGAGGAGAAAAGGACCACCCCTTTCTCCTCTTTAGTGCCGGGGTGTCCGGGGACATGAAGCCCCAAGGACACCTCTTTTCCTGGCCATGGAAAAGCGGCATTTTTCTGCTTCTCTGTGGCCTGGAAAAACGCTGGGTTGGGGCCACAGGGCAGCCAGTGAGGCTGCCTTGGCCCCAATCCAGCGCAAAAAGGGGCGACACAGTCTGTACAGCCCCAGTAAGTCGTTTATGACTAATGGTGATTCTAAGACAAACCTACCATGGGGTTTTCATGGCAAGATTCATTCAGAGGAGTCTTGCCATTGCCTTCCCCTGGGGCTGAGATTATTATTATTATTATTATTATTATTATTATTATTATTATTATGCTTTATTTAAAAACCGCTGTAAATTTACACAGCGCTGTACATACAATCAGTTAAAATAGAATAAAATAAAATAAACCTGCCTGTGGCATACATTCTACTAAAATAATTAAACATAATACATATTAAGACATATTAACATTTAAATAATAAAATACAGCAAACAACAAATAAAAATAAACCTAGGCTAACAATAATGTCATGTCTGCGAATGCTTCCATGAACAGTATTGTCTTTAACTAAGTTTTAAAGCTGAGTAAAGAGGTGATGAACCATACTTGGGAGGGAAAGAAGTTCCAGGAGTGAGGAGTGGCCAGTGAAAAGAGGTGGATCCGGGCTGGAGAACTGAAAATCTTTGGTTGGGACAATAGTCCTTGATTCCCAGAATGGAAGGTGTGAATGGGTAGGTAAGGGGAAAGAAGCTCCAATAAATAAGAAGGGGACAGCCCATGCAGGGCTTTAAAAGTCATCAACAGCAGTTTATAACAAATACTGAAACAGAGGGGGAGCCAATGGAGGGATGAAAATAAAGGAGAAATATGGTCAAAGCGGTGAGCAGAACTGATGATGCATGCAGCTTAATGCTGGACAGAAATTAAAGGATGGAGATGAGAAAGAGGACACCCCACCAGAAGGAGGTTACAAAAATCCAGTCGTTAGACTACTAATGCATGGACCAGGATCTTGGCAGTGGAGGACGAAAGAAACAGTTGGATTTTAACAATATTATAACGAAATATTATAAAGGAGCATGTGAGTGGGCTTCGTGGCCAAGCTGAGAATTGAATCCTGGTCTCCAGACTCTAACACTCAAACCACTATGCCACGCTGGCTCTCAGTTTCTTTTATAAAGTACATTTGATCTTAACATAGGCATAATAGGAAAGGGGGGGGTACTTGGTTATGTCTGGAGTCCAGTTGTTTACCCTAGAATCTCCCAGAGAGTTCATAAGCTGCCAAATATGCCAAACAAAACCTCAAAATCAATAAACTGGAAGTGACTGGAATTCCACTTCTAATGTTTAAGTATGTTTCTATTGTATTTCTTATGCCAAAACATGGTGTATAGGGCCTTGCAACCTTTTAAAAAGTGAATTGTTGTTGTTCTTTGAGCCTTCCAGAAAGACAATTTATGGGGTTGTTTTCGCCAGAAATGGGGAAAATCTGTAGGGGTTAAGGCCACAAAACAATCTTGTGGCTGCAGATCCTAGGCCCTGCCTTCAGTCTCAGTACCTGAGTCCTCTTCGGCAGCCTCCAGGGCAATCTGGAGGAATTTCAGGACAAGAGTGTTACCCTGACAAATGCACATATATTACACTGTGTATTCTTTTCCCCACCACCCCATCACCTGGTTCAGATGTTCTGTTCAAAGCAGAACTTGGGGAAAAAATCTTTAGTTGTTCTTTGTGTCCTTAAAAGCAGTACTTCTAAACTTGTTAAAAACAGTGCTGGAAGAAAGTGTGCATTTTTTGTTCCATGCCAAGCTGAGAAAAGCTAATTTCTGATAAGAGAAATAGTTTCTTATTTGTTAGATTTGGTTTCTGTTATATCAGTTATGTACTGCAGTTGATACTTTATTTATCATGCTTAACATCACGATCAGAGCCCACCCCTTGTGAAATCAACACCTCAGGTCTTGGCTCTGAAATATCAGGGTCTGTGATACAGATGTGTTTTTAGAAAGTATTCATTCCCATAGGAATGAATAATTTAATCAATTTTGTCCCCATGGCCAGGCCTCTTAAAAAAGTTTTCAAAGATATCTTGCAAGGGAGAGAAAATCTCTGGCACCAGGCTGGGGGATCTGAGTGAAGATCTTAGAAAGTATAGCCTTCCACATTCCTCTCTCAGGTTGCATCTGCACTGCTGAAAAAAATCCAGTTTGACACCACTTTAATTGCCATGGCTTGGTGCTATGCAATTCCAAGTGGTGTCAAACTGGATTATTTCAGCAGTGCGGATGCAACCTCAGTTTCTCCTGTCCACCTTGTGCAACATTGAATGGGCTGGGCTGATGAGTAAGCTGAATGATGACAAGGGAGGCTATAGGTTTCCACAATCTTCTGTCTGCTCTCCTCCTCTCTGCCAACTGCAAAACTTCAGCAAGGTAGGGGAAGCTGAACAAAGATTGGGAAAGCTATAGGTTTCCATAATAGGCTCAGTGGGATGGAGAGCTGAGGAACGAGGATTGTCCTCACTGCCTGTGTTTTGAAAGCTAGTTCACAACAATGCAGACATTGTTGTCACTGTGTGCCAGTAATATTTTTATTTATTTATTATTTATTTATTATGGAAATGCATCTTGTGATACTACTCTTCCCTGGGCCACCCGCCACACCTTGAGGGGGGACAGGAAATAGGTGAGTTTTGACTAGAGGGGAAGGAGTAATTCTTGAGTCTATTTGAGGGATGAGGAGAGACGAGAAAGGGGATTGAAAGGGATTCTTCATATAGGGTTTCCAGATACCTGACAAACCCCCATCTCATTTTTTTAATATTCTTTTTTGAAAGATATTCTTTTGTTTCAGAGATTCCTTCCATCCCTAGCCTGCAGTGCTCATGGCATTGCAGCTCTGTATAATCCATAGAATCATAGAGTTGGAAGAGACCACAAGGGCCATCCAGTCCAACCCCCTATCATGCAAGAACTCTCAATCAAAGCATCCCTGACAGATGACCATCCAGCCTCTGTTTAAAGACCTCTAAGAGTCTGAACGTTGCTGAGTCTTGATTTAAAAGCACTCCAAAAACCCATGTGTATAATATTTAAAAAATACAATTGGAAGGTATTTTGAATTTGCAGAAATTCCTTTTCTCTCCCCCCCCCCCTCATTATTGTGGAACAGCTTCATAGCAAGTTACCCAACCCAGCACTGCAGTCACTTCTGTCTGGACTATATCCCTATGCACTCTTAACTCCACTCATATTCAACCAAGGCAGATTAATATTCATTTGATCATCTTAGAATCATAAAATCATAGAGTTGGAAGAGACCACAAGAGCCATACAGTCCAACCCCCTGCTGACAGATAGCCATCCAGCCTCTGTTTAAAGACCTCTAAGGAAGGAGACTCCACTACACTCCGAGGAAGTTTGTTCCACTATCAAACAGCCCTTACTGTCAGGAAGTTCCTCCTAATGTTGAGGTGAAATCTCTTTTCTTGTAGCTTGCATCCATTGCTCCAGGTCCTAGACTCTGGAGCAGCAGAAGACAAGCTAGCTCCCTCCTCAATATGACATCCCTTCAAGTATTTAAACAGGGCTATCATATCACTTCTTAACCTTCTCTTCTCCAGGCTAAACATCCCCAGCTCCCTAAGTCGTTCCTCATAGGATATGGTTTCCAGACCCTTCACCATTTTGGTCACCCTCCTTTGGACACGCTCCAGTTTCTCAGCATCCTTTTTGAATTGTGGTGCCCAGAACACCACATCCAGTACACCACAATGTGGCTATGCTGCTTAAGCCTAGTTGTGAAAACAATCATGCAGATTAAAATACAAACAAATTATCAGTCTCATCCAAGCAATCATGCAGGTTCAGGGAATGGGATGGGAGAGGTGAATCAATGAAAACACCACTCGTGCATATAAAATGCAGAAAACCATATGATTGATTGATTGATGCAATTACAGGTTGAGTCTCCTTATCCAAAATTTTGATATCTGAAATATTCCAAAACCCAGAATTTTTTTCATGGGTGACATTTTTGCTTTCTGATGATTCAATGTATACATGAACTTTGTTTTGTGCACAAAATTATTAAAAATATTCTATAAAATTAGCATCAGGCTATGTATATGAGGCATATATGAAACATCAACGAATTGTATGTTTAAACTTGGGTCCGATCTCCAAGGTATCTCATTATGTATGTATATGGAAATACTGTACAGGTATTCTAAAATCCAAAAAAAAAAAAAAAAAAAACCAGCCAAAATTCAAAACATCTCTGGTCCCAAGCATTTCGGATAAGAGAGACTCAACCTCTACTACTTTTGCAATATCAACTGTACAAGAACTTCAAACTCTGGAAAATAATTTGCTTACCTGGTAAGTTAGCACAACACTTCCTTGGACATTTACCTATTACTGTTGAGGCCAAAGTAATACTCTAGGGTGGCCATACTAGACCAGAAAAATTAGTTGATCTGAAGCACAGCTGAAAGATTCTTAACTATGGCCGATACATAGTTGGCCCTTTGTGATGCCCTCATCAAATGCTAGGGTTGCCTGGGGGAGCGGAGTGCCCACACGTCCCGCAACCCTAGCATGTAACGAGGGCATAACAATGGCAGCACCCTGTATACATGGGTGCTGTCATTGTTACGTAAGCGCCACATGGCATCCACACGTTGCTGCACGGCACTTACGTAACCAGTGCACCAGTGGCACAT
Organism: Sceloporus undulatus; assembly: GCF_019175285.1. Lineage (NCBI taxonomy): Eukaryota > Metazoa > Chordata > Lepidosauria > Squamata > Phrynosomatidae > Sceloporus > Sceloporus undulatus. The sequence continues at coordinate 30,469,014 of NC_056522.1, read as the reverse complement.
GCGTTATGCCGCCACCATGGCTTTCAAAGAACTTCCTTTTTGAAGGTTCTTTTTCTGCCGGCAGGAAGCCATGCGGTTTGGTGGCTGCGGCTTCCCTCTGGCAGAAAAACATGTGCCAGAAGTCTGCCTTTTTCGGGCACTCTGTCAGAGATAATTCAACTCAGTTATGCCAGTCACTGAAACAATAGAACTCACATATGTGTTGACTAACTAAAATTCCATTGGTTTAATGAGTTTACTCTGTTCAAGGCAAACAATTGGACTTATGACTTAAGCACCTTTGTTCCCTGGCTTTCAAATTTTGGGCAGCAGCATGACACTTAGGGGCTGAAAAGGAGCACCCTTCAGCTGCCTCTTTCTTTGTTGGATCAAGGCTGTGGCAACTACACACCACAATCCCGATCTGGGCACCACTGAATGCAGCACCAGAGGAGTGCCATGATGCTGGCCGCCATGTGATGGGGCACACATCATCAAGCTGGCATGGGATACTTCGCCCTGATGTCGGCCTTTGATACTGGCCTGTATAGCCTCTTGGTGGACAGGAGACTTGAAGGTGCTTGCACAGGCGCACAGGCACACACACATGAGGCATGCAGGTTAGGGGTAAGAATATAAGGAGAGAAAGCTGGGGTGAAATCTCACAAAATGACCCTGCTGTGTTAATCAGTTATGTGATATTTTGAAGTTGGGTTACCCTTCAGGAGGCAGGGGAAGCAAGAGGGCCAAAACCAAGAACTTGGGAGCTACAAGTTGTCACTTCAGCTGTAAAGAAGAAGGATCCATTTCCACTCTTCTATCTTGGTTAAGCCATTTAGAACTTTAAATATCATTACCAGCACCTTGGATTCAGATCAGAAGTGGATTAGCAACATCCTATAGTTATTTTACATGTAGCTCATAGGCAGATTCAACTCCTGCCCCTTAATGGGTTCATTCCACATAATTTTGAAGATCTTAAATGTTTGAAGGTCTGAAAGGTCTGTACATAACTACAAAATGTGAGTAAATTTCCAAGGGACATAATTGTGTTGTGGCTCAGAAACATAGGCCTGTTACAGACAGCCAAAATAAAGCTGCTTCGAGTCACTTTGGAGGTATGGTATTTCAATGATACATGCATCCTAAGAGTCCAAAGGCCGCACCAAAGCCACGCTCCAGTCCTAAGGACTGGAGTGCAGCTTTGGTGAAGCTTCCAGACTCTTAGGACTCATTCATCATTGAAATACCATACCACCAAAGTGACTCGAAGCAGCTTTATTTTGGCTGTCTGTAACAGGCTTTAGTCTTCCTTAAGGATCTAACTTGGGCACATGAGATAAACTGACACAGTATATATTTTGCTTGAAAGAAAATAATTTCTTGCTTCTCTGGTTGTGGAAATACAATTCACAAAACAAAAATTAAAAAAGAAAACAAAATTCTGATAGCATTGATGCCACCTTCAGGACTGGCAGAGGGAGATAAGAATAATATTTAAAATAACAATTTACCCTAATGGTGTTTGCAAAAGGCTTGACCAAACAGTACGGCTTGTTTCAGATAGTCTTTGGAATCAGGTTCCTAGGGCTGGGTTCCAAATAGCCCTAGATCTCTCTAATCAAAAACATTTACTATGGCATGTTGGCAAGGGAGCAAAAGAAACAATGGGTAAGAAATGGGTACAGAGGACCTTAGTAAATTCTGGCAAAAGAAAATTGTTCCATGGAAGATTTCAAGGTCTAGCATGAAACAATAGAATTGTCTCCCATCACTGGCTTATATTTCCGCAATGCAAAAGCAAAAGAACTTTGAAACTCCAGAGCAGCATGGAGTTCTTTTTAATGCAGAGATTGTGTCTATTTAGAGCAATAAAAACGAGTCCTTGCCTTGACAAACTGAATTTTGATTGTTTCCCCCCCTTTTGGGAGGAAAAATGCTTTCCAAATGCAATCATAAAGAATATGTCAATTGAGACCAATGTATATTAGTCACAGTTAGACAACAACCATTGCAAATTCTATAGGAAATGAAAACTATTTTGTCATGGCAGGATTTTTGTTTTGGTTTAAAGCAATTTTTTCCAATATTCTTTATTTATTTAGTGCTTTTGCCCAAAACAAACTAGCAGGAATAAGCATAATACATACATGTTTTTTCACTATAAAATATGTATTTTTTTTTAAAGGGAGACTTTAAATTTCCTGGACTTTGCCCACTTGCCACATGGCGAAAGGAGGAGGGGCAGCCTGCTAAAGATACCCTCCCCATACCATCTTAACTAAGGACAAAAACAACAAAATGCAGGCATCTTACTAACATCTCTAATTTTTCTCCTGTTTGGTATGTAACATCTTGTCTGATGAAGAAGCCAGTGGAGCTTCGAAAGCTTGCAACAAGTATATTGTGTATTTTGGTTGGCCAATAAAGATATCACTGTTTGGTGGATTTTTATTTGAAGGGAAGAAGCAGTTTGCAAATGTTCTGGGAGGCAATTCCAAGAGTATAGCTTCTCATCCAACCAAAGGTTTCTTCCTCCTTGGCTTGGATTCATCCTTTTTCACTCACTGATTTATATTTTGGTAATGAAGAAAGTTCAGGAGCAGCAAGTTCAGAATGGATAGTCTCAATTTTAGTATTAAAGAAAGTTATAAAATCATCAGCAAAAAATGATGGAAAGAGAGTTGATGGGGAAGCCTTTAAAAGAGAATTGATGGTAGGAAAGGGACATTATGGGTTCCATGCTTTAGCATGAATCAATAATTTATAGTATTTCTCTTTGGCCAAAGAGATAGTACAGGAGAAACAATGAATTTATAATGAATGTAGTCTGCTCACTCTGCTCATTCCCTAGTCTTCCTCCACAAACATTGATCTGAGTGAGAGCAAAGATAACAAATAAAAAGAGTAAGCCAAGGCTGAGGTTTGGTATCAGGAACATTACATGTTGACAAAGGTGCAAAACTATCAAGAGCTGAAGATAAAGTTGGGTTGAGTAAAGAAATGGCTGAACCCACGGAAAAAACATAATTAAAGAAAGTCAGAGAAATGGCCTCAAAATTAACAGAATGATGCTCTTGGAAGAAGTGTGCAACAGAGGAATGGATTATGATGAAGTGCAAAAAGGAAAAAGAAAGAAAGAAAGAAAGAAAGAAAGAAAGATGATCAAATGAAATTCAATAACTGAAAAGCACGAAAGACAGACCAATTCTTAATAAGAACAAGATCAGGACAATGTCCATGGGAGTATGTAGGTAAATCAGAACAAAACCTGAGTCCAAAACAAAACAATAAAGAAAGCAAATGTAACACAGAGGCACAGAGTCTCATAGCATGGACCTCAAACAACGAGAAACTGTCTGTTGGTGGAAAGGGAAAAGCTGGCATGGGTTAGATGATAAAAGACCTCCACCAACCCCGATGGTGACTTGTATGAAGAAAGGCAAGTACTCCAAAGGAGAGGCAACTGAAGTAACAGTATCATGGGCAGGAGGCAAGGTTTCAGTGGCCCTTATCACACGTGGGGGCGGGGGGGGGGGTTGCAGCTCAGATCCGCAGTCACTCCTGTTCTAGCAATGCGAAACGTCATGTTTTTTCACACCGGATCCAGAGTCACTCCTGTCTCGCAATGCGAATTCACGTTAAAATGTGATGTTTTACCACACCTGGTTGCCTTTCAATTGCCCTTCCGAATTGAGGGAGAAGCAGAGTCAGTTCGATTCCAAGCAAGTCACGTGATGTAGAATCAAGCAAAGGGGAGTGCACATTGTATTACCACACCGGAACATAATTTGAGGGTTCAACTATTCGAATCGGCACCCTTGCACATGCTCAGTGGGGCTCTGGATGCTGTCCTCCTTCCCTGCCCCCTCCTTAGCTGTCATCTTTCATTGAGGTGAAGGAGGATGCAGGGGATGATGGGATCGGTGGCAGGGTGAAGGAGGGGAGCAGATCGGGGTCTAGGAGGATGCAGGGGATGATGGGATTGGCAGCAGGGTGAAGGAGGAGAGCTGACCGGGGTCTAGGAGGATGCAGGGGATGATGGGATTGGCAGCAAGGTGAAGGAGGGGAGCAGATCAGGGTCTAGGAGGATGCAGGGGATGATGGGATTGGCAGCAGGGTGAAGGAGGGGAGCAGATCAGAGTCTAGGAGGATGTAGGAGATGATGGGATCGGTGGCAGGTTGGCAGAGAGGAGGAGATGGCTTGAAGGAGGAGGAGGGGAATGACGGAGCAGGACACAGAGGGCCAAGGGGGGTGACATCGGAGTGGTTTTCCACACCAGATCAATTCAAAGTTCAATCGAAGTGAGCTTGGAAGCGAATTCTGTGAAGTCACTTTTTTTTCCGGTTTTACCAAAATGAGGGATCACTTTGGAATCACTGCGGAAGCACCTCGCAAGGAGCTCCCATAGAAAGGAATGGTGTGTGATAACACATTCACTTTACGATGTGAATGCGCATCATTGGACCCGCAGTCATGTCAGAACTGAGCTGGAAAATCTCCAAAAAGCTCCTTGCGATATACTCCAGTGAGAGTAAGAAGATTAAATGGTCTGTAGAGAAAGAAAGAATTCATGAGCAGAAGAGACTTTGGGGCTTTCTAAACAGCCCTTTGGGACGTCCGGAGGACGTCCCATTTTAAAAAAGGGGCGTCTCTTTTAGACGCCCCATGTCCTAGTACGGACTCCGTCCGTACAAGATGGCGCCGGCCCTTCTACATGGCCGGCGCCATCTTTACGTATCGGACGCACAGCGTCCAGACGCGTCGCGCCGCTGCTGACGTAGCGAGCGCGCCCCTGGCGCCTCGCTACGTCGCAAACGCGACGCAAAAAGAAGCTCCATTTTGGAGCTTCTTTTTTCGGTCCGCGCGGGAGTCGGGCCGTCTGAAGGCTCCGGCTCCCCCGCGGACCTTCTGGCGGCGGCGCCAGACCGCTGCAAAGCGGCGGTCTGTACCCCGCCACTAAGAGTAATTGAGGGATAGTTCTACAAGGAACGAGAAAAGGGAAGCTGAAAAGAAGAAGACAGCAGATAGGTATCTGATTATAAGAAATGGTAGAAACAGGAACCATAACACAGAAAAAAGAAAATTGTAAAAAGAGTTACCAATGAAAGGATAAATATAACCAATAAAGAAAACAGGTAAGTTACTGAAAGTATGGAACACTGATATTACTAGTAATGAAACCAGTTGGCTGACAAATAGCACTTCCTATTTTCCTTGCAGGTGGTGTTGGAACAGTTCTGGCCTGATTTTATACCTCCAGCTCCAGAGATGGCACAGTTTGGTGTGGGAAGGCAGGACTTGGGTGTGATTCTGCCAAGAGGCTGCTGGAAGCTAGTCAGTAGGCTACAGGAGAGGTAAATCTCTACAGAGGCCACAATAGCAGCATTTCTATGCACGTCTATGCTGTGAGCACTTCATCCAAAGCTCACCACTGTTATGGGTGAATCAGAGTCTCTAGCACAATTGCTTACAAAAACAAAATTAAAAACATTAAGAGAGCCCAAGATGAAAGACAAAATTCCAAAGCTTTCTCTCATGCTCTCTACCTAGGGCCTTTGATCAAGAGAAGAATGGTTGGGATTAGGTTGCAGAATCTTCTCTGCATGGATCAGGAGAACCAACTTCAGCCTCAAGATAGGGTGTGGGGAAGAGCAGCCCAAAATGAATGATAAGAAAAGAGTTCCACCTAAACATTAGAAAGAACATTTTTACTGTAAGAGCTGTTTGACAGTGGAATAGATTGCCTTGGAGGATAGAGGGCATTCCATCTTTAAAGATATTTAAACAGAGGTTAGATGGTATATTTCAGATGTGTTTTAGTTGTGTATTCCCATAAGACATACTGTGGGACTAGGTGGCCCTATGATTATAGAAGTAACTGATCAGACTGGCATATTTCGCTGATATTGGAGGAAATATAGCTACACAAACACTGATGGTCCTAACCTCTGTTAATATATCCATCCCTATTTTAAAGGTGTCCCATTTGAGAGCCATCACTACATCTTGGGGCAAGTTCCATATATACTGACAGACAGATATGCCAACAAATTGTTCCTGATAAATGACAAAAGCCCTTGGGGGAGTTTGCTGCTCTCACATCTCAGTACTGTGATCTTTGGACTGGGCTCCTACAAGGAAGCCAGGCACAGATGAATGAAGGCATGTTCTCAGATTAATGGCTGAATGGGGTCATAGTATGAACAGGCACTTAGCAAGAAAGCCACAGCAGTTTCCACTGGCTGTGATTTCCAAACAGAACACAACTCTCACACTGTGCTGTGTGCGCCTGAAGCAAAACACACCGTGGCCACTTTAAATGTAGAGGTGTCTTTTTTACATGATGATGGGGAACACTGTGGGCAGCAACCACTCTGGACTTCAAAGAAGCAGCTTTGACTGAAGCAGAGACAGCAGGGTTTGGTGGTTAAGGCCCTGAATACATCTCAACAGCAGAGCAATAAATCACATTTATTTCCAAACTGAATACCTGGCCCTTAGAGTCAAGAGACATTTAGTGAACAGTCTTCAAGACATTACATAATTTATTGCTCCCTGATTTATTTACCATATGACAAGACAAAGCTGAAGCACTGACAGTAACTGTTCTGATTTCTCTGTAGAGCCATGCATCATTTGTTATCCAAAATGTTATCTTGTTGGATAACAAGATTTGCTTTGGCTTCTCTTGCAGCCTTTTTTCAATTTGTTGGTGGAAACAATTAATTGAATTAAACGTCAGTGGTTGCCATACATTTTGTTGGGTGAGAGTTATGTAGCCAATGTCCTGCACTAACTATTTAGCAGTTTACTGCACAAGAAAAGATAGGAAAAAAGGTTCCGCAAGTCCTCATAGCACTTCTGTTCTCTTCCCAAGCGGAGATGGTCATTAAAGCATGTCTTTTGCTGAATGTATTTTTTCCTGTTTGGCAAAAGGCATGCTCTGACCACCATCTTACTTTGGGAAGAGAACAGAACTGTTACAACATCATGTGGAGTGGCACAGAGAAAGACACTACTCTGCCAATCAGTTTTGCTTTCTTTTTTTTCCCCTAGTGTGGTAAAAACCTTTAGTTACATTTGCATAACTCATAGAATCATAGAATCATAGACCGCAAGGGCCATCCAGTCCAACCCTTGCCATGCAGGAAATCTCAATCAAAGCATCCCCGACAGATGGCCATCCAGCCTCTGTTTAAAGACCTCTAAGGAAGGAGACTCCACTACACTCCGAGGAAGTGTGTTCCACTGTCAAACAGCCCCTACTGTCAGGAAGTTCCTCCTAATGTTGAGGTGGAATCTCTTTTGGATCCATACCCTCAGCTCATCTTAAGATCCATCAGCCAAATCAGATTCCATTCAGCTTCTAATCAGAGCTCAAGGAAGAGGATGTTTCCACCCTCTTCCCATCTGCTTCTGACAGTCACAGCCTTGCTTGCTTTCTAAAGGAAAGTGAAAACATCCTCCTCCTTGTGCCCCAGCCAGAAGATGAAGAGACCTGCTATTGGCTCTTAAAATGGGATGGAGTAGCATTTACATTAACAGTGGACATTATCACATGGGCTTCCACCCGGCCCCAGAGCTGACTGAAAATTTGAGATTTTTTTTTCCCAGATTGTGTGTTATCACATACCTCCATCCTCAGATCTGATCATACCCAGATCCATCCCTGATCTGTCCTAACCCCATCCTTTGCAAAGGATGGGAGTTACTTGTCCTTTGCAAATGATGGGGTTAGGACATATCAGGGACAGAGCTGGCTAAGACTGGGTCACGATGTCTCCAGTCTGAGAATGGAGGTGTGCAATAACACCTGATCTGGAAAAAAAATCCCAGATTTTGAGTCCGCTCTGGAGCCGAGTGGAAGCCCATGTGATAATCTCCAGTAAGACAAGATAGTCTTACTAAATATAACCCAGTTATGAATCCATAACTGCAATACTGAATACCACTTATAACAGGTGGGACATATCAAGCTTAATAGGAAAAAAGGGCTTGGGGCAATTATAGTTGAAATTGGGGGTTGTATTTGAAATTTGCAGTATTTCTATTTAGAGCTCAAAATTTTGCAACCATGCACATTAGAGGGGGAAATTAATCTACTTGCTGCTCAAATTACATCTCCCCCTGTTTTTCCATTGAGAATATAGTCTCCTTACTATTGTTCCTATTATTTATTTCATTTCATTTATATGCCGCATTTCTCCTGTATTATTACCCAAGGCTGCTCACAAAAGAATAAGCTAAAAGCAATACAATATTATAACACAAGTAAAAGTATCACATTGAAACATGTTAAAAAACAATATAAAATCAATAAGAAGTATACAATTTTTTTCAAAATAAAGCACCTCCCATAAACAGCCTGCCTGCAAGCAATTACTCATTAAACGCCTGCTTAAACAGAAATAATAATAATAATAATTTATTTTTATCCCGCCCCTCTGAGAACAATCGGGGCGGCTAACAAAGGCTTTTGATTGCTGCTGGAGAGAGAGCAGGGATGGAGCCAGCCTAGCCTCTCATGGGAGAGAACTTCAGAGGGTGGGAGCAGCCACTGAGAAGGTTCTCTCTTGTGATGCTGGTGGGACTGAGTGAAAGCCTTCCCTTGTTGATCTTAGGACTCTGGCAGGTTCGTATGAAGAGACAGGGTCTTTCAGATAGTCTGGACCCAAGCCATATAGGACTTAGGAGATATTAGAGGAGTCTTTCCAGAAAAAAAGACTTTTGAATCCCCACCCTCACAAGTTCATTACTTTCCTCTCTTTCTCAGACTATTTTGATAGATTTCAGAAAGTGACTAGTTCCTTTTTAAAGTAACTACTTATAGTGACATCTCCAAGGCATATATTTCCAGTGGCTAGCTGGCATTATAATTATAGTGTTTACAAAGTAGCTATATATATATTTTCAAAATTAACTAAAACAGTTACTTTGAATTTTTTTTTTAAAAAATGAATATTTTATTAATCAGCACAAACCAGCACTTCAACTGTATAATATTATTTCTCCATTTGTTGTGGAGAAAGACAAAAAAGACATAACGACAAAAGTAACTATGGCGGGGTACAGACCACCAGAAAGAGGCGGCCAGCAACCACCTCTTTTTTCCACGTAACCGCGCCGCAGCAACTAAATTGTGCAGTGTGGCTACGCGGAAACAAAAGGACTGCTAAAAAGTGGCTCTTTTTAACGCCGCCACAAACTGCCTGTGGCGGCATGAGGACGTCGCTGCCACGTGCACCCGTCTGGAAGGCACGCGGCACTTACATCACAGCTGTACACACCGTGTATATGGCGCCGCACAGCTGTGACATCCTGATGACATCCTTGGGTTGTGGGGCATCTGGAAATGGCGCCCCAGGACGTGCTAAAGGGCCCGTGTGTACAGGGCCTTTAATATTCCAGTTATGTCCACAAAAAGAGTGAAGTCATCCCTTGTTACAGCTGTGATGTAATGAAGTTATATCCTAGTCACTGCAGAAACTACTATCACAAGTATAGAATCATAGAATCATAGAGTTAGAAAAGACTGCAAGGGCCATCCAGTCCAACCCCCTGCCATGCAGGAAATCCCAATCAAAGCATCCCCGACAGATGGCCATCCAGCCTCTGCTTAAATACGTCCAAGGAAGGAGATTCCACTACATTCCGAAGGAGTTTGTTCCCCTGTCAAACAGCCCTTACTGTCAAGATGTTCCTCCTAACATTGAGGTGGAATCTCTTTTCTTGTAGCTTGCATCCATTGCTCCAGGTCCTAGACTCTGGAGCAGCAGAAAACAAGCTTGCTCCCTCCTCAATATAACATCCCTTCAAATATTTAAACAGGGCTATCATATCATGTCTTAACCTTCTCTCCTCCAGCCTAACATCCCCAGCTCCCTAAGTCATTCCTCATAGGACAAGGTTTCCAGACCCTTCATCATTTTGGTCACCCTACTTTGGACACGCTCCAGTTTCTCAACATCCTTTATAAATTGTGGTGCCCAGAAGTGGACATAATATTCCAGGTGGGGCCTGACCAGAGCAGAATAGAGTGGGACTATTACTTCCCTTTAGCTAGACACTATACTTCTATTGAGGCAGCCAAAAATCACATTGGCCTTGTTAGCTACCGCATCACACTGTTGACTCATGTTCAATTTGTGGTCTGCTTGGACTCCCAGACCCCTTTCACACATAGTTTGATTCAGCCAGGTGTCCCCCATCCTATATCTGTTCATTTCATTTTTCCGCCCTAAGTGCAGTCCCTTACATTTCTCTGTGTTGAAATTCATTTTGTTAGCTTTGGCCCAGCTTTCTAATCTATTAAGTTCATTCTGAAGTTTGATTCTGTCCTCAGGGGTATTAGCTACTCCTCCTAATTTGGTGTCATCTGCAAATTTGATAAGTATACCCCCAATTCTGTCATCCAAGTCATTGATAAGTATATTCATTGAAGATACAGGAGAGAGCCTGCTTGCTGGCTTTTCCCAAATTGTGGAATTCCCTCCCATGGGAGGTGCAGTTGGCCCCCATCTATTCTCTTTCTGCCGTCTGACAAGCATGATTTTTATTTAGGCAGGACTTTGACATTTACTGTGGCAGAAAGTCTTTTATGGGTGTATCTACACTGTGAAAAAAAAGGCGGTTTGACACCACTTTCAATGCCATGGCTGCATCCTACAGAATCTTGGGATTTGTACTTTTGTGAAGCACCAATACTCTTTGGCAGAGAAGGCTAAAGACCTTGTAATACTACAAACCCCAGGATTGTGTGTATTATTTTTACTTTTTAATTTCAATTTTAATTTTAATAATACAGAAATAGTTTCTTTCTACTGTGTATATGCACCCTTAATGTGACGTGTTGTACTTTTATCATTTTTACTATGTTTTAATGTATTTTAAGACCCAGACATCATCTTCCCACTGCTTAGTCATGTTTTCTCAGCATGCCATTATATCTTAATAGGAACTTGCAAAGTGCTGCTCTTCATATCAGCCTTTTAGCTGGTCCCACAACCTCATGGCTCATCTTGGATTGCTACCAAAATTTGGGAAAGTTTCTTGTTTGGAACCAGTACTTTTCCATGTAGTGTCCTCCCATGGCACTGTAGATTCGAGTCCTTCTAAACAATGTCTATATTTAATAGCAATGGTTGTGAAAAGGCAAAGTTAATCATATTTGACATACATTCTCTCTACCATCACATACACACTGCCAACATGTCAGAAAACTTCTCTTCAGAGACAAGTGGAAGGTATTGTTAAAAATATGTGAAATTCAAGAGCAACTAGAGGGGATTCATAATCATTGTGAAGGCATCATGAAGAAAGGCAGAGGGGAAAGACTTTTTGGAATGTTTTGGGAGAAAAGCTGACACAAGAACAAAAGCTGCTTCAGACATTATGCAAAAAGAAAAAGGGAGGGTAGAGAGGGAAAGGGTCACAAGAGCACATAGGTGGACAAACAGGTTTAGGAAGACACCCAGACAAAGGTAAATAGACTCTAGTTTCATAATACCAAAAGCCTGAAGGAGAAGTAAAGATCAGGGTTTTTACTTTTTTTAGGCTAAGATTTTTATCATTTTTGAAAACCTGTGGGAATTGGAGAAGGTGTTTTCCCTGTTGCTCTTGATCTTGAAAATGACAAGTCAGAACCAGACAAAAGCATAGGTTTCAAATACCTGATCAGCATGACAACCTTTATATTTTCTTATTAGTAAAGTCTACCACAAATGGACCTGAAAGCTAAAAAAGATTTTCTAGAGAAATGAGGACCTAGCATTTTACAGTCCTGCATTGTTGGGCCATGGCTCTGGCAAATGCATGGCAAATTCCATTTTACACACATAACTAGGTCAAGGTTTTATGAAGTCCACTTCTTTAATGTAATTATACTGTGGAAATTATTTACAGTGGGCTATCCATTTTATATATATATATATATATATATATATATATATATATACACACACACATATATATATATGCGCATATATATATACATATATATATATATGCGCATATGCATGCAGATCTGGCTGGCTCAGTGAATTTGTCTGGTTACATCCTTGTAGCTAAAGGTCTCCATTTGTGGTGAGAGATGTAAGTGAAAGAAAATATTTATATATCATGTCAATGAAATGGATGCAGGACAGCAAATGCTGATTTTCAAAACCTCAGAGTCATAATTGGCACAATATTTATTTGTTGATAACACACAAACACACACAAAGTATTTCCTGATGCTGCCTGAATAAATGGGGTGGTTGGGGGAGATAGCTTTGCACACTTTCAATTATTTGTGGATGAGCCCTATGTATACAACTGTATGTATGGAAGTCTTTCTATACATGATCATGAACTAGAAATAATCCAGGAATGTTTGGAGTTCATATACACATGATTCTGGCTCCCAAACGCCCTCACTAGTTCTTGAGATTATAAGACTGTGGCAGACCAGGGTTCCTTTTTCACTACACAGAATGCACCCCTGGCAAGTAAAGAGGAATCATAGTACAGTACTGGTGGAATCACACCAATCACAAAGTAAAGTTACACTAACTTTTTTTGTTAGTGTGATTGAGCCAATCATTCTGCTGTGGGAAACTACAAAAAGACAAGAGCACAATACCACCCTCCAACTAACTATTCCCCAACTGGTTATTTAATGACATATTACCTCTGATACTGGATGTAGTATGCAGACCAGAATCCCATTAGTCTTACATTTGTAAGTTTCCCTGTTGAAGTGTTCAGAATCTTTGTCTAGAAGAGAATGTCCACATACAATACAAGGTTGCAGAAGCAAAGTTATATATGTGATACCACTGTGTATTGGGTTGTGCATTCAGTTATATTCACTTATGCAACACTGTCATCCAAATCAAGGGTTGCATAACTACAATCAAGCATAACTCCTCATGTACTGAAAAGGTGTCCATTAGCCATAATGGCAGTGACTGAAATTCAGAATCATGGTTGTGTAGTGTGATTTTCCACACTGATTGTGTTACACCTTCATGTTGGGTGGCAACATTGCACAACTGAATATGCAACTGAATGCACAACCCTGTGCACAAGTCACTATTTGTCACCATAAGTCACAAACAATATGAAGACACAACAACAACGTATTCACTGTCCCTGTCCACCCACCAGGATCCCTGAGGTAATGTACATTAAAATAAATTTGGGGGGGAAATTATTGGAATTCAGCACCACATTTACAGATATGTGATCTAAAGTTATGCATCCATAACTGATTTATAATAATAATAATATAATTTATTTATAGCCCGCTTTTCCAGGGTAGATCAAAGCGGGTTACAACAAAGCAAAAAGGAATACAAAACAGAATACAAAACATACAATATAAACATCATAAAAACAGCTCATTACGTTAAACACTATAAAAATACGAACAGCATAAAAGACCAGAAAAAAACCAACTAGCTGAATGAGACCATTGTATAACAGGGGAGAACAGCATGAAGTCAGGACACATGGGGGAAAGCTTGTCGGAAGAGAAAGGTCTTTAGTTCCTTCCTAAAGAGATCAAGAGAGGTGATGGAGCGGAGCTCATTGGGTAATAATAATAATAATAATAATAATAATAATAATAATAATAATAATACTTTATATACCGCCTTTCCAAGGATTAAGGCAGTTTAACAACATAATTAAAACATCCAATACAATAAAATCAGCAATAAAAACAATGTAAAACACAGTTTACATTAACACCCAAAAAATCTCAAGCCAGCTTCCAATGCCGCTGAGAGGGGAGGGGGGAAGTACTTCAGGGGGGTTCGGAGTATGCCTGCTGGAACAGGTATGTCTTCAGCCCCTTCTTGAATTGGTCCAGCGAGGCGGTCGAGCGGAGCTCGCCGGGAAGCGAGTTCCAGAGCTTGGGGGCAGAGATAGAAAAAGCCCTCGGAGTGGTGGTGGTATACCTAGCATCTGGAACCTTTAACAATTTCTTCCCGGCTGACTTGAGTGTGTGGGGCGGATTGTATGGAGAGAGGCAGTCCTCCAAGTACCGTGGGCCCAAGCTATTTAGGGCTTTATAGGTAATAACCAACACCTTGTATTGCGCCCGGAAGCGAATAGGCATCCAATGGAGGTCTTTAAGGACCAGTGTTATATGATTGGGCCTGGAGGTACCAGTGACCAGTCTTGCCGCCATATTCTGCACCAATTTTAGCTTCCGGGTATGGTACAAGGGTTGCCCCATGTAGAGCGCATTGCAGAAATCCAAGCGAGAGGTTACCAGAGCATGTACTACCATTTCAAGGTCCCCCCGGCCCAGGTAGGGACGCAGCTGGCGTATCAACCGAAGCTGGTGACATGTGCTCCTGACTGTCGCATCCACCTGTGATGTAAGGTGGAGCGACGAGTCAAGAAGCACCCCCAGACTGCAAACAGAGTCCTTCACGGGAAGCGTGATCCTGTTCAGGACAGGTGGAAACACTGCCATCCCCGGGTCCGGAGAACCTATCACGAGCACTTCCGTTTTCTCTGGATTCAAACTGAGTCTGTTTTCCCTCATCCAGCCCATTACCGACTCCAGACAGGCAACGAGAGGAGAGATGCCATCCCTGGTCACTGAATCAGTCGGGGACATAGAGAAGACTATTTGGGTGTCATCAGCGTACTGATAACCCCGCGCCCCATGTCTCCGGATGATCTCTCCCAGCGGTTTCATGTAGAGAGTTCCAAAGCTGCGGGGCCGAGATGGAAAACGCCCTTTGTTCAGTCAAGGTGTATTTTGACTTAAGAACCCTTAACAAGTGTTTCCCAGCTGATCTGAGAGTGCAGGGCGGATTATATGGGGTGAGGTGGTCCTCCAAGTACCCTGGGCCCAAGCCATTTAGGGCTTTAAAGGTTATAACCAACACCTTGTATTGTGCCCGGAAGCGAATAGGCAGCCAATGTAGATCTTGCAGGATAGGTGTTATATGGATGGTCCTGGAGCATCCAGTGACCAACCTTGCTGCCATATTCTGTACTAATTGAAGCTTCCGGGCATGGTACAAGGGTTGCCCCATGTATAGCGCGTTACAGAAATCCAACCAAGAGGTTTCCAGAGCATGTACCACTGTTTCAAGGTCCCCTCGGCCCAGGTAGGGTCGCAGCTGGCGTATCTTCACAGTCCCTGCATAGTTACAAGTGTCACAATTATAATTATGGAGTGATTATAACAGACCCCTAACCTACTTTACTGGGTATCAGCCACACCATCTTACTGGCAATCAGGGCATGATTGGATGATATTTCCACTCCTCTCCCACCAGCAAGTAAAGCCATGAAAATTGGAATCACACTTCCGTGTTACAACCTTACTCTCTGGCAGATAATATGGCCGTGTTCTGGAAAAGTTTATTCCTGACATTCTCTGAAAATGCCAACCACAGATGCTGGTGAAACATCAGGAATAATCTCTTCCAGAACACAATCACATAGCTCGAAAAACCCACAAAAAACTATGGATGCTGGCCGTGAAAGCCTTTGACTTCATAAAGTAGTGGAAACTTCATCTACCCTAATCATTAGCAGAATGGATCTTCTTCTCTTGGAGAGGTTGATTCACCAAAGTTTGGGGAGGTCTGGCTGGGGTCAGGCCATGAGCGTAACTTAGGGGCAAAGCAGACAGCTGATAAATAGGTGACTCCAGATGCTCCAGCCATGATCAGGCTGGAGCTGTGGCAAGCACATGTCCCACTCCCAATGCAAGCCACGGCATGTGGTCCCAAGCCGGGCTGCCCAGGAGCTGGATTTAAACGGCTCCTTTTTGATCTTGTCCTTTGGATTGCAGGGCGGCCTCAGAGCAGCTTTCGGCCACTTTGGGAGCATGCATCATGTAAACACCAGGAGCCTAAATAATGGGCCTAAGTAACTAATGTAAAATTCTTGTAATTGTTTATAAATATATTAAAACCAAATTTGAAAGCCAAAGACCAGATTGAACAGTTTTGGTTGTCCACTGGAGTCTCAACAAAAAAGGCCACTCTCTTCTCATCACAAGTAGCAGCTCTTGGGGTGGTAGGACAGAAAATTCCAAGAAGGCTCATTCAGGAGGAGACAATCTTTCAGATAACCTGGCTTCACACCTTGTATGAATTTGTCTAATCCTTTAAAGCCCTACATGGCTTGGGCCCGAGTTACTTAAGGGAATGCATCTCCCTACATAATCCGCCCCGCACTCTCAGAACTACTGGGAAGAATTTACTAGATCATACAAAAGTTAGACTAGTAACCACTTCCCAAAAAGCATATACAGCCATGACTCCTATGCTTTAGAACAACCTTCCAGAAGAGATTCGACTGATCCCAACCTTAGATGCCTTTAAGAAGGTACTAAAAATCTATCTCTTCTGGCAAGCATACCCCCCTGATCTTCTCTAAAGATCTGAAGAAAACCTCACCTCATGTCCCTATAGAGATTTGAGACAACTTTACCGCAGGATGTAATGAGATTTTAATATTGTATTGTACAACAGATACCACAGTTTTAAATTGTGAATTTAGATAATTGTTATTGAAATTATTGTTGTATGGAATGTATCTGTTGTAATCCCACTTCGATTCGTCAGGAAAGGCAGGAAAATACAAATAAAACTTATTATTATTATTATTATTATTATTATTACTATTACTATTACTATTATAAACCTGTACACAGTGGCAGCCATTACTCTGCTTTATGGACATCAATTCTGTACTTCAAGATATGTGTTGAAAGAATGCCTTTCATTTCCCATCATAGAATCATAGAGCTGGAATGGGCCCCATCGGTCACCAGGTCCAGACCCTGCTCAATACAGGATTTCCAGCTAGAGCAGGTATCTGTCCATCCTCTTTTTGAAGACATCAAGAGAAGGAGGACACCTCCCATCTGTCTATGCAATTGGTTCCACTGCTGAACCACTCTCACTGTGAAGAATGTTTTCAATCAAAATCTATCCTCCTGTACTTCAAACCATTAGACCTAGTGCTATCCTCTAAGGCAGCAGAGAACAAGCCTGCACCCTCCTCTTTATGGTAGTCGTAGAGGTATTTAAAGAGTGTGACCATATCACCTCCTCAGTCTTCTCTTCACCAAGGTGAAAATACCCCTCTTCTTCATCATTCAACTGGAACCATTCACTGGATGACTCTGAAAAGTCATAAGAGAAAATGAGAAAAAATATTTTCTATCCTCTTTCCCCACACCATGCACAATTTTTTACATTTCAAGTAATTCACTGTCATGGCTTCTATTGCCCCAGAACAGGAAAATAGTAAAATGAAATTTAGTATGCATATTCAAGACCAGCATGGCATAGTGGTTTGAGTGTTTGACTATAACTCTGGAAACCTGGGGTCAATTCTCAACTTGGCCATGAAGCTCAGTGAGTGATCTTGGGCAAGTAATATTCTCTCACTCTCAGAGGAAGGCAATAACAAAACCTCCTCTGAACAAAGCTTGCCAAACCTCATGATAGGTTCACTTTAGGGTCACAATACGTCAGAAATGACTTCAAAGCACATAACACACACACACATATTCAGGACATAAATCTATGTTTCAAGTTCACTGACAAATGAAAGTATCTCTCCACTGTGCCATCCATCTCTTTCCAAATTTTAGGACTGGCAAGGTAAAGTTCCTCATACCTTGTGTATGTAAAGCTTGTGTTAGGCACCTCATGGGCTTCCTAGAAGATATGTTTTGTTGAGGTTTTCTGTTATTTTGGGATAAAAATTCGATCTTGGTCCCAAGAAAAAGAATTTAGGCTACAAAAACCCACTTACATATAAGTTGTCTCATAGAATTAAGCCAGCCCAAGTGACTTGGAACTACCTCCTTGAAATCTTTGAGCATGAGAGAACATAAGGCAGTCGATGAAACAACAGTAGTAAGAGAACTCCAAACAACAATGTGATACATTTGCCTAAGCCCTGGGAAGAGTGGGAAGGAAGCCAATTTATTATAGCCACTTGCTTTATCCTGTGTCAGTTCATGTGAATGTTCCGTTTGCTTTTTCACATGAACTGCCACAGCATGGGTTAAATAAAGGGCTCCGTAGCCATGGTGTTGAAGATTCTTATTAGCATAATTGAGGAATCGTTTGAGCAAAGCCAATCCCTGTGATTTCAGTGCTGTTATGCCAAGGATCCACTGTTTGTACAGAGCCCTCTTTTTTCCACTGTTTCTCTTTTACCCATTTGTTTTTGTAAAGCCCTGCTTTCTTAACTGCAAATAAAACTGACAATCTAGCTCTCCAAATGTAACAGGTGTACATTGTACACATTTAGATCAGAGCTTGGTAAAATCCCTCCTCTTTTTTGGACTGCAGTTCTCATAATTCTCCAGTCAGCAGGACCAGTTCTACGGGGCTTTGAAGTTTCAGTTTCAAAAAGTAGTTTTTCCAAGTTGTGGCTTATGAGGGCTTCTGGTCAATGGGCTTGATACAGAGACACTCAAACTGCTTGATGTTGATTTTATTTCCCTATTCAGATCTCCTTGGCATAGGCAAAGCCAGATCCAGAGGAGCAATCCATAGGGAAATTTGTTCCAGTGCACAGATGGCACTTACTGGATAAGGACAATTACTTACAGAAATTAAGACAATTAGATGCTGCATTGCACTGAGAATATGAATGTTCTTGCTCTTTCTTATTCTAAGTTCATATGCTCCTTTTCTCACATTTCTTTCTGCAAAGTGTGTTCACAGCAGACACAAATGCACTAGTATTCCCTAATTAATTTACTGACACAATTGAATAAACCAACAAAACCAGAGAGCAAACATTAAGCAGTACCATTCCTAACCATTCATCATACTAGAACAAACTAGCCATACTATAATTGCAATATTCAACCACAAGCCACAATTCAATTTGTCTAAACTTGCTAAACTCACCAAGAGAGTTCAGCAGCAAGAGAATGAAGGCATAAATTATAATGAATGGATGGAAGCATAAATTAAAATGCCAATGTGACAGGGTTTTTTTTCAAAGTAAGAAAATGCAGGGCTTAAAAAGTGATACCTGAAATTTTCCCGAGCAGTTAAACTGATAATGTTCTGAATCTAGACTTTCTTATAATTAAGAATAGACCTCTTAAATCAGAATTAAGTTAGGTACCATTGAATTAAATTGCTCTACACATTCAGATCCAACTGAATATAAGCAGCAGCTAGCAAACCTTGCAGTTATCCTGATTTGGCAAGGACAGTCCTGAGTAATCCTCTGGCATCCCACTTTCTCCCTCTCTCACTTTCCTCTTTGTCCTCAGCTTATTCCAATTGCTGCAAACTGAATACAAAGTGCAAAAATCATGTGCACTCCATTAACTCAGCAAGAAGGAAAGGAGAAAATGGGGAGAATTTTGCCAGTTTCAGTAGGCTCAGACAAAAGCAAATTGTGGCAGCCTCCCCTAGCTTGTGTCTGTGTGTGTTGTTTGCCTTCAAGTCATTTCAAATTATGGTGACCCTAAGGCAGTGTTTCTCAAATAGTGGGGCGGGCCCCCCAGGGGGGGCGCGAGGTTCTGTAAAGGGGGGCGCAAGGCTCAGGATACAGTGTTATGCAGAGGTGTACTTATAACAATTTTATAGACAAATGATACTATTTACAGTTGCATGGGGGGCGCGAAATGTTTTCTTCTTCCTAGGGGGGGCATGACAGAAAATAATTGAGAAGCACTGCCCTAAGGCAAGCCAAGATTTTCTTGGCATGTTTCTTCAGAGTGGGTTTGCCATTGCCATTCTTCCTCATTAATAACTTATGCCGGCTTGACCACATTCTAATGTTGTTTTGCCACATGGGTCCCAGTTTTCATCTATGAAAAGTTGAGGGTATGAGCTCAGACGTGCCAGGAGCTGAAAAGTATTAGTATAATTTAATAATATAAGTATTTTATTAATATAATTTTAAAAAATATAATGATGATATTATTTTAACTCACATACTAGGCACAGATGTATCCAAAGCAGTCTGAGACAGCAAGGGGGCCATCAACCTCTAACCCAAGAATTCCCAAAATCTTCTTTAAAAAAATAAATCACAATTCTTTACTGGAACACTAGGAATAATCTGGCTTCCACTCTCATAGATCACAGCCACACGTCTAAGTGATCAAATTTCCTCTTGCAGCAAGGAAAGTCTGGTTGAGGATGAGAACTGTGTAGTCTATAGGCTTCATGTGGGCCTTGAAAGTCATCTGTATGGCCTCAGATTCGTTTCAAACTCAGTTTAACAAAAAAATTCAACCAAAACCAGCCCAATCTAAAGTGAACTATCTAATGAATGGATACTCACACATACACATGGATGCGCATTTGAATCCCCACTCGGCCATGAAAGTATCAGTCTCTTAGCCTCAGGGGGAGGCAATGGCAAACCTGCTCTGAACAAAACCTGCCAAGAAACCCCATGATAGGGTCACCATAAGTAGGAAATGATTTGAAGGCACAACAACAACAACAACAACCAACCAACCAACCAACCAACAATAAATACCTCAGTTAATAAGGTAAATGTTTTCCTGGGCATTATATTTTTAACAGAAAATTTGGTACCAAGCAGAAATAACATGGAAAGAAATGGGATACATTCCTATATGACCTCCCAAAAAGAACAGTTCAACATGTTCAGCAAACTTTTTTATTCAAAATTCATGTGAAATTAGACAACCAAGTCAGGTAAACTTTAGAAAAGTAAACAAAAACATGATCCTTCTAGAAAGCGCTTGAAGGTTTTCTCCAAAATATATCCAGGATTATTTTTTATTTTGCCAGACTCCACTTTTCTTATGTTTTCCACTTTGGCGGCCATATCAATTTTTGGCTGTTAACATGCTGGTGGGAGGTAGGCTAAGTGGCTTCCCCCTTTTCTCTCTGATTTGTTCTTCACACATGCTGAGTCAAAAACTCTGAAGGAAGCTGATATTTAACTTGCCTTTTGTTGGCAGGCACAGACAAAATCAATTCATTTGAGATGTGATGCTGGAGGATAGTGCCAAGGATACCATGGACAGTCAAAAAGACAAACAAATGGTTCCTTGAACAGAACAAAGAACAGAAATCTCCCTAGAAGCCAAAATGAAAAAAATTAGGCTGTCGAATTTTGGACACATCATGAGAAGGCATGAATCATTGGAAAAAAAACAATAATGCAAGAAAAGGTGGAGGGAAGTAGAAAGAGAGGAAGGGTGCATGCTAGATGAATGGATTTTATTAAAGAGATCACATGTATGAATTTGCAGGAGTTGGGTAGAGCAGTGGAGGACAGGGAGCTTTGGAGCTGTCTCATCAACAAGGTTGTCATGGGTCCAGATCGACGCAAAAGCAGTTAACAACCACGAAGAACAGAATTCAGATGGATTATGCCAGCTGCACAAACCTGTTGTTCCCAGGGGCTAGTCATCATTGCCACATAGGAATACAGACATTTAAAAAATAATTAGCTTTTCTGAGGAAGTCCTTCTCTCTACCCCACTACCCTCAGCTACATTTTGTGGGGACATAAAAGAGGGCCTTCTTAGTGGCTGCTCACACACTTTGGATCTCCATTCCTAGAGAGGTTAGACTGGCATCCTCTTCACTACCTTTCCGTAAAAAAAGAAAAGTCTTTAATAATAATAATAATAATAATAATAATAATAGGATTTATTTATATGCCACCCAATCACCAGGAATCTGGGCAGCTTGCAACAGAGGGGATAATAGATGGTTCCCTGCCCTCAGGCTTACAATCTAAAAAGACAATTGTTGTACCCCACATTGGAGATTATCACATTGTATTTAAAATGCCTTATTCCATATGGGATACAGTCATGTTTAATTTTAAACCTAGGTGTTATTGCACGCAGTCACAGCCAGGCAAATGGAACCTATATGCAACCCGGATCCCAGTCGAAATCCTGCAGATTTTCAAAAACAGGAAGCTCCAGTTTTTTAAAAGCCGCTAAGCACAGCTGGGATCCAGACTGCATACAGGTTGCACCCACCCAGCCGTGGATGTGTGCAATAATACCTAGTTTTAAAATTAAACATGACTGTACCCCATTGGATAAATCGCTTTAAATATAATGTGATAATCTTGAGTCCCAAACTGGAAAAAGGGAGGAAATTAAGAATGACAACAACAACAACAACACGTTGTTGCCTTTTTTATATTCAAAATATCAGAGGTTGAGGAAGTCGTTTGGACTGCCGTTTCTAGAGTGGACATGCTGACCCATGGATGCTGGGAGTTCTAGTTTTAAAAAAAAGTTGATCTTTCTGTGCTATGCAAAAGATGCTCTACTATCAAATGATAAAGCAACACAAATGAGTAAAATTTGTTCTGAACTTGCTGTTGGCAATGGAGATACCAATCAAATATGAAATTGCTTCTGCAGGAGTTTTAGTCAAATCCCAAAGCTCATTACCACACGCCAGGGGGAAAATATTATTTTTGTAATAAGCTGTCTCAGATTTTATAAAGTTTCACACAAGAATATGGTTGCAAAAGAAAATAAGGAAGGGGGGAGGAATGTACAAACCTTGTCTTCTGTGTTACTTGGTTTCATCATCTCTATGGTGTAATGTGATATTCCAGTGGCTTGTTTCCTCCTGTGCCAAAGCTCATGTGTTTATATTATTTAGTTTAAAAGGCTACAGAGGGATGCAAATATTTACTTCTTGCATTCTTGAATTCAAGTGCTAATATTTCATTGATTTTTCTCCCTGCTCTGTGAGAATGCAAATGCTTCTGCACAATTTTCAAGGAGGACAATACTGTAGGACTTCAGGAAAACCCCTTCCTATACACATGCAAATGACTTTTCTGCACACACACTAAAATGTGTTTTTGAACAGAAAATACATTTTCTGTGCAAAAAGGAGTGCTTTGTGCAGGAGGCAGTGGAATCTGTGCAAAATCTGATGATTTCCTGTGCAAAGGTATTGATTTATTGTGCAAAAAGGATGAATGTGAGGGAAATAAACATGTATTTTTGGTGTACAATTTTTTTCAGGTGCAGATGCAAGTATGAAGAATATTTCAGCTCTTCTTCTTTTCTTCAGTGGGGTGTCTCAAAGGTTGGGCATCCTTTTCATCAAGGATGCAAATATGAGTAACTATTCTTCACTTCCGTCAACTATTACAGAGAAGGATGAAGCAGAAAACACCAATAACAACCACTGAAGCGCTCAGGCTGAAGTAGCAGGAGTAGAGAACACACCACTCAGAAAACCAGACAAGAACTTTATTATCTCTCTGACATAGGAAGAGAACAAATGGTGGAAACTGGTGACTCTACACAGGATGAAGTAAGTTTAGTGCCATCTAATGACTACACTGTATAATAACACTATCCATGTAAAATATGTCCTTCAAAGCAGAAGCTCACTTTATAAATGTAAAATGGGATAGGAAAATCTTCCAAGCAGATGGGAATGAAAAATACTAACAGAAAGCATTTAGTTCCACCTAGGGCATCTGTCATTGGCAATACATTTGAACTACATCATCTCACTTCAGCAGCAGAAGAGTTCATAGTACAAAAAGCAAGGGAGCACAGCTACATAAGAAAGTGAAGCAACCTGTTGTAAGTGAGATCACTGGGAGAAAAGGCAGAATGTGCATCCATCCATGCATCTGAAGAAGTGGATTGAGATGAATGAAAGCTCACACTTAAATAAATCAATGAAAGCACATACCTAAATGTATTTCACTACATTCCTTCTGCCTGCCTGTAGTAGTTGTTGTGTCCCTTCAAGTTGTTTCCAACTTACGGCAATCCTATCAAGTTATTTCCAACTTATGGCAAATCTCTCATGGGGTTTTCTGGGCAAGATTTGTTCAGAGGGGGTATGTCTTTGCTTTCCTCTGAGGATGAGAGTGTGTTACATGCCCACAGACATTCAGTGGGTTTCCATGCCTGGGCAAGGATTCAAAGCCTGGTCTCCAAAATTGTAGTCTAACACTCAAACTGCTACAACACACTGGATCTCTGTCCCCACAAGCCATCCCCTTTCTTTTGGATGAGAACCAAAAAAAAAAGATATTACATAATGACTTGAAACAGTTCTTGATTTTTTTTCTCACCTTTTTAAAATATATATATATTTATAGCTTCTATTTTCCCCAGTCCAGGACCCAAGGCAGGTCACAGCATAGATTACAACAGAATATATATTGAAGCAATTGTATTAGTAATACATAAGTAAATTAATAAACTATCAGTCTCTGAATTAAAAAAGAACTGAAAAGCATTCTGAGGGGCTCAAAAAACCACCCCGAAAGGGCAGGCTGGAGGCACCTGTTTTTGCTCCTCAGGGACACCACAGCAGCCAAACCACATGGCCTCCCTCCAAACCAAAAAAGCAGGTTCGTTTTGGTGTGCATAGTGGATGTCATGAGTGTGCCATTGGCACACTGTCACTCGTCAATGATGCAAATGTGGCACCATGATGTGCGGATGCTGCGCTGCGCTGCACTTGCATTATCAAGGCGGTCCCCATGTGGATGGGGCCAAGCCACGATGGTGCTACCACTGCACGGCAGGGCTTGGGACTATGAGGTCGCACCGCATTCCTGAGCCCTAAAATCAGCCCTAGACTGCTGCTTTCAGGCCTTAGTTCACCTTTAAATATTAACTTTCCACAAAAAGAGACAATTAGAAACATTAAATTTTAGGCCAGATTTAGTCCCACTTAATATTTTAGACTTTTTAAAAATGCAAATAAATGTTTAATCTGGTTTACAAACCAGTTGAGAGTCATATAGAATAGAATCATAGAATTGTAGAGTTGGAAGAGACCACAAGGGCCACCCAGTCCAAACCCCTGCCATGCAGGAACTCTCAATCAGAGCATACCCGACAGATGGCCATCCAGCCTCTGTTTAAAGACTTTCAAGTAGGGAGATTGCATCACTCTCCAAGGGAGTGTGTTCCACTGTCGAACAGCCCTTACTGTCTGGACGTTCCTTCTAGTGTTGAGGTGGAATCTCTTTTCCTGTAGCTTGCATCCAGCTATATGCCAGCTATAATCCAAATAATTGCTGGGTTTTGTCCATATTTTGAATATGTAAAAATAATGTTTTAACCAAAGCCTTTGTTTTCTGCTGTATTTTGAATGTCAGTGTCTTTCACCTCAGGGACTCCATGCCTGATAGTGGGATTGTCACACATCATAAAAGAAAGCTCAAGAGCCTTTGAGTGGAGCAACTGATTGGTAAGGGTGGAAAAACAGATTCCTGAAGGAATCAGAATACTGTTATAAATTTCAAAGGAAGTATGGGGGAGAACAGAGGAGGCTGGATCACAAAGAAAATAATATTATACATATGACAGTATGGTATTTAATTAACTGGAATCTTTTATGTTTTATGTTCCATAGAGTGGCTGCTCCAAGGCCCTTTTCACACTATACCATTATAGTACTATGATGCCAATTTAATTGCATTGGTTACATTCATCTGGTTGAGAATTCTCAATTTGTTCTTGTCGTTGTGTGCCTTCAAGTTGTTTCCAACTTATGGTGATCTTAAGGCAAACCTATCATGGGGTTTTCTTGGCAAGATTTGATCAGATGAGTTTTGCCATTGCCTTCCCCCAAGGCTGAGAGCATGTGACTTGCGCAAGGTCACCCAGTGAGTTTCATAACTGAGTGGGAAATCAAAGGCTTGTCTCTAAACTGCAAATTCCAGAATGTTACCTAAGGCAGTTTAGAGTGGAATCATAGTGTGTGAAAGGGACTCCATAGGAACTATGGCAGTTAAAGTGAAATAGTAGTGCTATAATTCTGCAGTATGAATGGGCTGCAGATAAGAAAATGAAAAGACAGAGGATTAATTCAGACACTCCCTCCCAAATTAGACAGTTGGGAGGTAAGGTAGCAACTTTCTATGATTATGCAGAATATGTATACCCTACTTCTGGAGAAGACTATATGTCATAATCTTTGCTTTTTCCACCCATTTGGCCAATTTTTCAACCTTTATTTCAATCACTGCAGGATTTCACCACCTGGACTTCAAGCCTGATGACTTAAAGGTCAGAGCATTTTAAGTTCTCAGGTGTGATTGTTTATTCAGTCCTCTGCAGCTGACAAAAGTAGAAATTACCCAATTTTTAACATCAGTAGATTGAAACTGCTGACATTTTGACTGTGGGAGAAGGGAGAAAAGGGCAAACACCTCCCTTCTTACGTCTCATTGAATAACTCTGCTGTTGCAAATCCCCATATTCCATAGGATAGAATCATTGCAGTTAAAGCAGAATGACAGCACTACAACTGCATAGTGGGAAAGAAGAGCAAGAGGGTGTACAGATTGGCCATTAAGACCAGCCTGGGAGCGGAGTGGGAGTGGCATCCACATAATGCACACCCAACACTGCCCCCAGGACAGCATGACTCCATGTGCTGCACCACATGGTGGGTGGCGTCATGACACTCCTCTGGCGCTGCATCCAGATGACCCAGCACCAAAAGAGTGCAGAAAAACTGCAGCAACAGTGGCCTGCCAAGTCAATTTTAATGTACAGAATCTTTCAGGTAAATTAGTTTAATAAAACATTCACTTGGAAATTCACTACCCCATTCCCGCCCCCCCCCCCTAGAGCTGGGTTCAACAAAAAGACATTTAGATTCCCACTTCTGTTGTTCGTTGCTATTACTTTCTTGGAGAGCATAGCTGGAACATTATTTGGGGGGGGGGGGAAGAGATCTTGTGGATAACACTGTGTTGTCAAAACTACTTTGCAATTTGAAAACCACAATTATATTCAAGGCAAATTACCCACTATTCTTTTTTTATCAAATGTACTGTTAAGGATCATTGAAGAATGCCCATTGTCAAGCATGAAGGATGTTACAGGATAGTAATCTAACAAGAGACCAATGCTGTAAAATGAGCCAACAGGATATGTTCCAAATGTCAACTCTAATTATAGAGGGGGTGGGAAACTGTTACTTTAGGCCTTTCATATTCTTTAATCATAAGATAGATGTTTGCCACAATGCTGATGAAGGGTGTATACAAGCTGTTCCTTAGATTTGTATAGAAACAGGGTCCAGATCCTTTTTCTCTGCAGTGGGAATCAAGACAAGGGCACAGAGAGAAAGGATGAGAATAAACATACAAGTGGATTAGACAGGTCACAACTTCATTAGCAACTTCCAGGAGATTTTTGGCAGTGGGGTAATTGGGTGTATTCTGAACAATTTTGTGTGCATATACCTGGATGAAAGTGTTGGATTACAACTGGAAAGCAAGATTCAGAACCCTCTTCAATCATAGAAACCCACTGGGTGTCAGATCCATATGCATGGTTCTGACATGATGATATGACAAAAGTGGAATATTAACAAAGAACATGACAAAAAAGAACAACTAAAAGAGAAAACTGAAATTAAAATAGTAAATAAGATGAAATATTTAGGATTAATAATCTTTTTTAAAAAACCTTCATAATTATACAAAAGTAACTATATTAATGTCTGGAAGAAGATAAAGAATGACCTAAAGAGATGGAAATTGCCAGAATTATCATTGCTGGGGAGGGTGGCAACCATCCAGATTAATATATTACCAAGAATGCTATACCTCTTCCAATCAATTCCAATAATAATGAATGAACAACAATTTAAATCCTGGAGAAAAGACCTAGCAGAATTCATGTGGCAAGGGAAGCAAATGAGGGTCAAAGACTGTTATAGCAATAGCAAGTACATTTCTATACTGCTTATCAGTGCATTTAAGCACTCCCTAAGTGGTTTACAAAGTGTAAGTTAATTGCCCCCAACAATCTGGGTACTCAGTTTAGCGACCTTGGAAGGATGCAAGCCTGAGTTGAGCTTGAGCCATTTCGCTGGTATTGAACTCTCAAACTTATGATTTGTGAGTGAATGGCTGCAGTACAGGCATTTAACCACTACATCACCAGGGCTCCTTTGCGCGACCAGGGCTCCTGTTATGCAGGATAGAAAGGAGAAAGGAGGGTTAGGATTACTAAATTTGCAAATACAGGATATTATAATGCCAGCACTCTCACCTGGATAAAAGACTGGATACTTTTGGGAAACAAAAGATTATTGGAGTTAGAGGGCGATAACTTACACTTTAGATGGCATGGGTTCCAATGTTATGACAAGCTCAAAGCAAAGACTTTGAAAAACAGAAGGAAAGCACTCTACAACGTATGGATAAAATACAAAAGACACTTTTGCACAAGAATACCAAGATGAACATCTGTTCATAAAGCATTCCACAAAAAAGAAAACCTCTTCAAGGGGAATTGGACAAAGTATGAAGCCATCCTGAACAAAACATCAGAAGGATACAGGATAAAAATGAAAGATGACCTGCATCAAAAAGGCCTTGATATACACTGTCAATTGACAGAAAACTTTTTAAAAGACATAAAAATCCATGAGATAGCAAAGGAAGTAAGTGAAATAAATAAAATATTTTGGGTGGAAGGAAAAATATAACAAAAATCTGTTATATTATGATCTGAAAGAAGAAACATAATAAACATGGTCACATAGATGCAAAATATAGGTAGACAAATTCCTCTGTCAAGTTGGGAAAGATTATGGAAAGAAAATCTTAAATTCACAAAATGCAATAATCTAAGAGAAAACTATTACAAAGTGTTCTTCAGACGGTATATGTCACCAACTGAACTGGCTAAGATAAACAAAAAAATAACAACATCTGTTGGAAGTGTGAAGAAAAACCAGGGACACTATACCATATGTGTGGCACTGTAGAGTGATAAAGCAATATTGCAAAGGCATACACAAAATTATCAAGGAAACAATACATAAAAACATCCTATTAAGACCTGAATTATTTTTACTAAACATAACAAATGATCTACAGGCTAAGCTAAAGCAAGATGAAATAAATGTATTATTGTATATGGTCCCATTTCTATGTATGGTAGTGCAAACTGAACAGTGAAGAAAGCTGATAGGAAGAGAATCAACTCATTCAAGAAGTGGTGCGGAAAAGTTCAGTGGATTGCTTAAAAACAAATAAATGGGTGCTAAATCAAATCAATTCTCAATTCTCCCTCGAAGTCAAAATGACTAAGCCGAGGCTGTTGTACTTTGTCCATATGATGAGAATACATGTCTTACTAGAAAAGACCATAATGCTTAGTAAGATAGAAGGCAGTAGGGGTAAAAAAAGGAAGAGTGCATTACAGATGGATAGACTCAAGGACTGAGCAGGGCTATTTAAGTTAGGGTGACTTGGAGACCATCTGCCATTCTGAGTCCCATATTTTAATAGAGAGGTCTCTCCTAGGAGCTTTAGACTGATCTGTAGTCAGGCTCCCAAAAGCACCTCAGGGCACACAGTTCCCACCCTTATGCTATATCCCTTGGGGCCTTGCTTCTTTTCCTGTTTATTATAGGGATATATTTCTTGGCTGATATCATTCTCAAAGAAACAACAAGTTACTTGATGTTATTATCACTTCAAGGAAATCTCTGAAAAGCACACATTTTTGAAGGCTGTTTTCAGTTTGGCACTTACTTTGTGCAAAAATCACACATGGTATTTTTGCACAGAAAACAGTATTTTAAGCACAGGAAATGGCAAAATACCATATGCAAATTTTGTGAAGGTAAATCCAGAACTGCAAAGATTCTTGTCAGTCCAGGAATCTTCTCATCAGAGTTCACCAGTAATCAAGAATCATGCTACTGGGCATTTTCCCTAGATTCATGCATCTTGCTGTTCTCCCTGTGTTCTCTGGGAAAGGAAAAGAAGCAGCTGCCATTTCTTGCCTTAGACTTTCCTTCTGGGTGACCATGTAGTTTTATGGAGAAGTGAATGATAGTGATGTGTAGATGGTAGGGCACCTACTGAGAGTAATCTTCCCAAGCTGCACACAACAACAATAACAACAATCTTGGAACCTGCTCCAAACCATGTTTGCTAATTTTTTCACAGCCAAGAATGATGGTTGCCCAAGTCTCCTATCCATTTTTCCTACCCCAGGAGGGTTTCTGTTCCTCTTCATTCACTCCAGTAATTTCATACTTGATCTTGAGCAGCTCTGTTAAAGCAAACCACTGCCTTTGCCTCCCCCACTTGCTCGCCTCCTAAAAATCCTGCCTACTTCCTTGCTTCACCATCACAATTGGCCTCTCTGCCAGCCAGCAAATTACAGCCCAGAGGCCTTCTCTAAAAATAAAAGTCTTTACATTTCTACAGTGACACATCACAGAGCCATGCCAGATCTGGGTCAGGTTACACAGCACTCTAGTGTGCCAGAGGTCTTGTGACATGACGTAAGGGGGCTGCAGAGGAATGAGAGAGGTTTTAATGTAAAGAAAGGCAGCTTGAAAACATTTGCCTAGAAGCAAATCATTGTTGCTGCAGATAACGGAACCCGGGAACTGAGGAGTTGGTCTTGTGATTCTCTCCTTCTCTCTCACCCTCCTTTCCAGCCCCTTCCCCCTTCTCCAGACAAAGAGGCCTTCTGATTCTTAATAAAAAGCATCCTGCTCTCTTAGGATCTATGCTAGAGGCCACAAACATGCCATATTCATATTTTTTTTTTGGCTTGTGGACTGGCATTTCACTGAGAAGTATTCCACTTTTCTTCAAAAGAAACATCAGCTCATTTGCTAATATAGAGCTTTGCCCATCCCAGGTCAGAATGGATTTCTTGCAGATTCATTGACTGGAGTCTTCTTTTACAGAAGACAGTCCTCCATTTTCAGGCAGCTATAAGGCAATCCTGATTTTAAAGGTATCCTCTGTTTAAAGCCAATCCGAATTGGCTTTAAAGATGAAGAATCATAAGGAGGCAGATCAGAAACCTTAAAGCTGCCTATTCACAGTAGGGATAATAAATCTTGATTTCTTTAAGTCCCAACTGATGTAAAAAAAATGGCGATGCAATGGGACACTTGGGAATTCAGTCCACAATGACAAAAGATAGGCAAACTGCACAGTTTTCCAGAAGTTACGCAGCTTCTCCAAAAAACTGCCCAATCTATCCTGAAAACTGTGCAACTATTGACATAGAAAGGACTGCTTTCAGCTAGCCACATGTGCATTTTGTGCATTTTGTGCAAGATTTTATTTTTAACTAGAAAAAAAAACAGCAATGTTGTGCAAAATCGCCAATTCTAAAAAAACAAACCATGTGGCCATGTGACTATTTGTTGAACAATATTGCGGATTTTCTGTTATGCAGAAAATCAGCAAAATCAGCAATGTTGCACAACAAAACCACATGTGACTAGTTTTGGTTGGTCTGAGTCTCTTTGCTGTGTAAGTTTTCAGCTGCACAACTTTCAAGCCAGCAGAGGTTTGAAAGCCATGACATGGAACACTTCACCATGTTGTTTGTATAGCGGCATTGTCTCCTGTTTTGTTTTGCACTTTCTCCCAGGACATAGAGCCATGATGGAGAACCTATGGCATACATGCCACAGGTGGTACGCAATGCTATTTCACCCGGCACAGGCTAGGGAGAATAAGATACAGGCACATGAGTGCTCCTCCTCCTCCCTGCCATTTTCAGGCCTCCAGCTGTCTCAGAGAGAGAAAATGGCACTGGAGAGAAAAAGCCACAGGTGCGCACCTTTGGCTCCTTCTCCTGACCTTCTCCCAGCCTTCAGCTGCCTCTCTGAAATAGGTGAAGGCTGTTAAAAGGGCAGGGAGGGAGTAGCAACTGATGTATGCCAGTTGCTCCACCCCAGACACCTTTCCGAGGCTCCAGCTATCTCTGGAGGGACAGCTGGGATCAGGGCAAGGTCTGGGAGGAGGAGGACCTGGATCATACCCACTCCTTGTCCTCCCCATGGGCCCTTCCTGATCTCCAGCTGCCTCCCCAGGGACAGCTGGGAGTCAGGAAAGATCCAGGGGAAGGAGGACCAGGTGCATGCTCACCTCCATCTCCCCATGGGCCCTTTCTGACCAACAGCTGTCTCTCAGAGACAGCTGAAGGCCAAGGAAAGGATGGGGGAAAGTCCTGCTCCAGAAGCCCTACATCCAGAGGGCAGAAATCCTGCCCCTGGAGGGCAGAAGTCTCAGCCAGAGGGTGGAAGTCCTGCTCCTTGATACACAGCCCCGACTCTGGGGCGCAGAAGCCCTGTCCCCGGCACACAGCCCCAAAACGTTTTGTCATTACTGACATAGAGAATAACAATATAAGCAAGTGGGGGTTTCCCCCGCCATATGCTATGCAGTTTTCAGTGCATAGAAAAAAGGACTGTGAGTATAGGTTTTGACTGCAAAACAGTGCAGTT
Source organism: Sceloporus undulatus (assembly GCF_019175285.1). NCBI lineage: Eukaryota > Metazoa > Chordata > Lepidosauria > Squamata > Phrynosomatidae > Sceloporus > Sceloporus undulatus. The sequence continues at coordinate 30,436,791 of NC_056522.1, read as the reverse complement.
TATGTTGTGCCAGAAACCAAAAATGTTTGGTGTGCCATTTTTTCATCCTTAATAAGTTTATTGAGGGGTTGGGAATGCCAAATTCAAACCCTCTTGGGAATGTGATGAATTTCCTTTCCACCCCTAATACACAGTTAGCAACTGGACTGAGATTCAGCAGATAGACAGGTCCCTTGGGCACAATTCCCTACTTTTGGAAGAGATTTATTGTAATGTTGTTTTAATTATTTTTAAAATCATTTCTAATTTTGCATCTGTCTGTCTGTTTCTTTCTCTCCCTCCCCTTTTGACAGACAGATACACACACACACACACACACACACACACACACACACACACACACACTCATGTGTATACATATTTTGTAGATCAGTTTCTTCCTTAGCCCTGTTTTTCATGGGGAGTGGATTATATGTCTCTTCTTTTTGGGTGATGTATAAATGCCCACCATACCTAGGGATGATGTTTATATTATGGCAAATATAGGTCTGGATGAGAAATTGTTTATGATCTGGATATCATGTTAGTTGAAACGAATAGGACTTGTTACTCCATATTAGCTTAAATTCATGGTTGCACTGGTTTGCTCATTTTTAAAGTCTTTATAATATGGAAAAATTATAAGGATAAGCCAAATCTCAAGGCCTAAGTCTAGGCTGTAAAACTGGACCTATATTCTGACCATGGACATGGGTGAAGGTCTTAGAGGTGGAATATTCCATGCAGGGCCATCAAGAGAAGGTTCAGGTCCTGGTGGTTTGTTTGTTCAGTTCGTGCAAGTTTGTTCATTCTCTCTTTGGGAGCCTAACCCCCTGGCATGGCTTGTGCCCATTAGTGGCCAATCTTGGCAAGCTAAGAGATGTTTGGGAGAGGAAAGCAATGAGGAACAGCTGCTCACCCTTGCCATAGAGGCAGAGGTTCTCCTCTTTCTCCTTCTCCTCTACTGGGTGTCTTCTGCCTCCGGCTTCCAATTTCCAGCTGTCACTGCCATCAACAAAGGTCTTGTGGCTTCTTTCAGCACCACCACCAGGGAACTCTGGTTCCCTTTCTCCCAGTCACTGGCACTACTACATCCCTTTTCTCACCAACAGCTTTCTTTCCCTACATCCTTGTCTCTCTCTTTCAGGAAGGGCAGACCAGCTAAACATCTTTAGTATTTTGGAATACAGAATTTTGTATATCATGATTATTTCTTTTAAAATTCACAAATTTTGCAACAGATGTGACGAGAAGATGTGCAACACAGTTGAACTCTAGGACACTTTCAATACTTCCAGGCTCTGGTGATTTGTATCCATTTCCCCTCAATATAAGTTTGGATTCTCTGCACTGATGAGGGAATGCAGTGCCACAACCCTATTTGAGCACTGACCTGACAGCCATGCAGTAAAGAGAATATGTAACCTTTTCAACCTTGCTTCTTCTCAAGTTGTGCTCAGCCACAAAAGCAGTAAGATTTAAGTTTTCAGAGAATTTTGTGGGGCATTTCATGGCTATCTCTCAAATGCTCCCCTAGTCATGCTTTGACTCAATTCTAACCTTGCCCACTTCTGGCAACTGAGATTAGCTGATGATGGCTGTTGCCACACTGCAGAAGTAATGAAGTTTAACCCAGCTTAGTTGTAACACTAGAGCTCTCTGACAGAGAAGTCTAAATATCTTGAAAAAAATACAAACCCCAGAATTCCACAGCATGGTAGTTAAAGCAGTATCAAAATGCATTAATTCTACAGTGCAGATGCAGCCTAAATAATGTTGTTATGGCGCGGTACAGACCGCCCGAAAGGGGTGGCCTGCAGCCGTCCCTGTTCGCACCAGATTGGGGCCAGGGCAACCTCACTGGCAGCCCCTGCGGCCCCAATCTGGCATCTCTTTGGCCTGGAAAAGAGGTGCCCTGGAGCCTTAGGTGCCCAGTGCACCTCGGCGGGCCCAGCGCTACAGAGGAGAAAGGGACGTCCCCTTTCCTCTCTGCATCGTCGGTGTGGCTGTTTGGTTGCAGCACCAGTAATGCATGCACTGAAAAGGAGCTCCGTTTCAGAGCTCCTTCCTGCACTGTGCTGTTTGGAAGTGGCGTGTGCGTGATGTCACAATGGTGGCGCCTGTATGGACAGGACACCTCCATTATACTGCCGCCGTGCTATGCTAGGGTTAGGGACTATGCAGTTGCCGCACAGTTCCCAACCCTAAAATTGGCGCCAGCATGGCGCAAAAGAGCAGTCGGTACCGCGTCAATGTTATATAATAGTGAGGCCTGTTTATATTAGAATCTCATACAGAAATTTTTGCATGCACAGGCTGTGCATTTCTAGCGGTGTGGGGGGGAGTAATTCAGGTTTCTAAAAAATATCCTTCTTGTTCACATCAAAACTTCTCAACATTCCAAGTAACAAACTAGTCCAACTTCATACCTCTTGTTTTCATTCTGTAATCCTTCATCCAACTCACAGGCATTTGCAATGAGATATGAAAGTGACCTATGAATAACTTACTCTGAATGTCTGGATGGACATGTTCCCAAGGCGACAGTCCTCTGCCCTTCAAACTATCTCCACACATAATTCATTTAGCTAGCTTGTCACTTTTGGCCATTATAAAGAGTACAACAGTTGCCCATTTAACCCCAAACACGACTGGGTCCCTCTGCAGGGAAGAGTGCTTAACAAAAGCAGAGAACCAGAAAAAAGTTGGCCCACTGATGGATTGAATGTTATATTTGCCTTGCGCTCAAGCTCTTTCCCTTTCTGTTATTTAAATCAACCGCTCCTCTCATACTGTGGGAAGGTTCCTGCAAAGCTACATGTTTGTCAACGTGGCCAAGCTGTTTCAGTAACTTGATCCAGCTGGCTTTAAAAACCTTGAAAGGGTAAGGAGCACATATATATCTTCCTACTGGCACCTATCCATTAACCTTTTCACCTACTCAGCTTCTGGCAAGTGGTTTGGTTGGTAGAATGAAGTTTGTCCCTCTCAAGGGAGAGGAAGCCAGTCTTTGCCAGAGGGAGGATAAGCAAACAGGTGAGAGTTGCAAGGGGGATCTTCATGGGTGGCTGTATCAGCTGTCGGAACTGCTAGCTACTACAGGCATGCAGAGTATTATTTCAAAATGGAAAGTTGTTCACATGATCCCATGTGAATCGGAATGGTGAGAGTAATCATGTCCACGAAGAGCATCTTCATCCATAAGTTTAAGAATGAGGCATACAGATATACTTTAGAAAGAGGCAGCCGGCAACCGCCACTCTTTTGCGCATAGCTGTGCTGCAGCAACCAAATTTTGTGACATGGCTACGCGAGAAAAAAAGGAGCACTGAGAAGTGGCTCCTTTTTGCCGCGTCGCAAACTGCTGGCGGTGGTGAGAGCACATTGCTGCTGTGCAGCTTCATCTGGAGGCTGCGCAGCAGTGACATCATCACTACACGCACCATCTATTAGGCGCTGCACAGCAAGGACGCCCTCGTCACGTGCAAAGGATGAGGGGAGTGTGGGTGGGGCACCCTTCGCATGTGATGAGGGAGTCCTTCAGGGCCTGTCTGTACCAGGCCTTAGTTAACAAAGTAGATGTGTTCTTGGGCATTACTTCTTTAACAGAAATGTTGAAGATTATCACACAGAAACTTTGCATTAAGAGGAAATTCACTCTCTCTGAACGATCCAGTGACGCTAGAGCAAGCCAATGATTTCATGATGCTGAGGACGTGTGCCATCCTTTCATATATGTGTGTTTTCTCAACAATCCAGGGATGATTAAGAGATGGTAAGCCCTAGTGTGATAATCTTCTTAGATACCAGAGCAGGAAATAACATAGAAAGAATAGGGATAGGTTCCAAAACCACATGTGTGTGCACGCACACACCACAATCACAAGAACAACATTAACTTGTTTCAGCAGACTGTTTATTCAAAACTAAAGATATGCACATGTGAAATGAAAGGTACACATTGTACGAGTAAACAAAAATATTTGGCATCTTCTACAGACCATTTCAAGGTTTCTTCCAAAATGCAGCGAGGGATGGGTTGTTTTTTTCACCAGCCTCCATTTTTTTTAGTGAGTTCCATTTTAGTAGCCACATTTATAGAGCTATCCTTTTTCAGCACGGTGAGGGTTATCTGCTTTCCCCTTTTCTCTCTGCTTTGCTGTTCAGACATGTTCAGTAAAGGATTCCAAAGGCAACTGCTGTTTATATTAATGGTTGTAAGGAGGCACACATGGCTACTGTTGGATTGGCTAGAATAGAATCCTATTCTTTCCCTTATTCTTCTGTGCCTTCAAGCCATTTCCAAATTATGGTGACCCTAAGGCAACCATGTCAGGGGGTTCTCTTGGAAAGCTTTGATCAGAAGAGATTGGGGATTTGCTTTCCTCTTAGGCTGAGAAAGTATGACTTGCCCATGGTCACTCAGTAGGTTTCCATCGCCCAGTGGGGATGCAAACCTTGGTCTCTAGAATCACTACACCATGCTAGTTCTGTTTTCTCCCTAGTCAAGCTTTATTGTATTATTTACTACATATCAACACCAGAAGAATGTGTCTCCAGCCCTCCTTCACCACCCTCCTGATAGAAATGGTGCAAAAAAATAAATAAATAAAGTCTAGCTAGGTAGAGGACAAGGAGTAAACAGAGTCTAGAAAGAAATAAAAAGATTTTGTAGAAAGAAGCTTCTTTCTCAGGGGCTTTGTTAAAATATGCCTGTAATTTCAATTAAATTCCATCAATATGTAATCCATCATGTTGAATTCCTTCAGTCTGTAAACTATCAGAAACCCACCAGTTTGAATTTCTACTTGTGTGGACAATTATTCTAAACTACCTTCTGTCTGATTGTATCTAACTTTATTTTTCATCATAATATGAATATGCATTCCACTGAAATCAAAAGACAGCGCTTACTATTGACTGCACAAGTTTACACTGAAATATCTAGCTGCCTTAAGCACATAGTTCCTAAATGCAAGGGTGAGCACAATGCTAGATTATCATCCAATGAAGCTGCAGATTGGACAATGCAGTGCATATAAAAGGAAGTATTGGGCTGGTGTGCAGTTTCACATCTGTACTACCTCAGTATTTCATCTTAGAAACAATCTTCTGACTCAGATTCTAAAAGTGTAAGGGAATAAGTCCAAAACTTGTGACCTCACTGTTGACATTTGGGAAAACTCTTGGGTATTTAGAGCTACATTTCCCACATTACTCTCCCCAGACTGGGAGATTTGAGGGCTATATAGACCACCCCAAAGCGGTGGTCTGCAACCGCCCCTTTACTGGCTGGATCGGGGCCACAGCCACCTCATGCTATGGCCCTGATCTGGCCTCTGGAAGGTGCAAAAAGGCACCACAAAAGGCAGCTCCAAGGGGCACCATAGCCACGACGGCACAGCTTTATGATTCCCCCTTGGTGCTGCATCATGTGGATGCAGCACCGGAGGGGTGTCACAGTATGCTCCATGTGCACTGGCACAAGCCAAAATGGTCCCCTGGGGGTGGGGTTAGGGAGGCCAGCATGCTCACACTGCGCCCTAACTCTGCCCACTGACCAGCAGAAAGTGCTGGTCTATTTAGAGCCTTTGAGAGATATAGTACAAATAACTTTTCCCAGGTCTGACATCCCCACACCATTGCTAGCCATTTAGATGAACCAGAAGAGTTTTGCAGGAACGAAGCAAAGCAGTAGAGGACTGGGGTGGGGGTGGGGGATCTTGGAGATGACTCTAACCATAATCTGAAGTTGCTAATTCACACATATCCCATTTTCATCTGTGAAATGTTGGTGGGTAAGTACTAGAAAAGATTGTTGTGATTATCAGAGAAACTGAGAATAGTGTTATTTCAGAAGGTTAACAATGCACTATGAATGGATACAATTCTTTGCTTAACTGCTCTGATGTGGATCATGCACATAGGTGAGGGTGGGAGTTATTTGTTTCTAGTGAATATTTGAAAAAGAAAAGCTTGTATCACACAACCTAACTCTAGCACTTATCTTCCAATCGGTCTTTTCTTCCCCCATCAGGGATATTTATTACAGAACAAATCCTTTCCATATGGACTCTGCTTAATCAAACATTTATTTGAGAGTGTGAAAAAGTGAAAAATCTGCCAGGACTGCTTAATGTCTTTATCATACTGACACACAACAACAACCCTGAATGAAAAACCTCTGCCTCACTATTCCTCTAATCTCAAAACAGGTTTTGACAGCCAAATAATACCTTCCCATGATGCTGATTTAAAGAATCCATGTTTTGCATTGTTGAGGAGCTTGGGTTAACCTCAGGATCTCACTCAGAGAACTTCTCATTAATTCACTTATGGGGAGCAAAACAACCTCTTCTAGAGTCTGTGAACTGCTTTCCCATTCAAAGCCTGAGCCAAGCTTCACAGATCTAAGCATCAATGTTTAAAAAAAAAAGGAGGGGGGAGAAGAGAGCGAGAGATCTGATTTCCCATTCCATCTGTATTCAGTTTCTTTCTTATTCTTTGTGTAGTTTCTTGGAGAATTTCTGGGGCTCCGGCAGAGGGGCTGGCAGTCTGCCAGAGTTTCACTCCAGGAACCTAAAGCTGGAATCTTTAATACTTGAACCAAAACTCTAAGCACTGAGAAAAGGGAGTAGTGACAGCGAGGGGGACGAGAGGAGAGAAAGAAAGAAAAGAGATGGTGTTTTGTCTCAGGGCAAATCTCCATTTTTGGTTATTCCAACATTCTCAGAAAGTTGCCCTTTGCATCTCATGAATAATTCTAAATAATATTTCACCCAGCAACTTTGCCCTTACTTCCTGCCAATGTCCTATTTGTGAGCAGAATGAGATATTTTATATGGACTTAATGCTTGCATAAAAGAATCTAGCAAGTCTTGCTAACTGTTCACTAAGGATGCTCCAGCAAGCCCTTGGGAACTGATTGTAAAAGAGAGAAAGGCTTTTTATGGTGCGGTAGCATTTTTAATCTTTGTTTTAAAGTAATATTTTAAATGGTTATAATTCTCTTGTTAGTTTAATATCATTTTAATATCTATGTTTGTATGTTTTTAGCTATATCCACTTTTAATTTCATTTTCTGCTCTTTGTAAGTGGCCTTGAGTTCCCAGTCTGGGAGAAAAGAGGTATATAAATAAAAGGAGGGAGGGAAGGAGGGAAGGAGGGAGGGAGGTAGGGATGATGGATGGATTGCATCCAGTCTGCATTATTTAGGAACCTGACTGGGTTCATACTTTTCTGGATTAATATGTGGATCAGAAGGCAACTGTCCATTGGGATTTGAACTCTCTGGATTTTCTGATACAGGTCTTTGCTCAATCTACATACCTAAATGTATGCAAAAACATGCACGTTATGATAAAATATGTAAAAGGAGGCATATATTTGCATACTTATATTTGCTGCATTTGCATTGCCTCGGTAACTTTGCCAGCCTGTTTTTTTTTTCCAAACACATAAACCCTGTCGGTGCAGTGATTCAGTGCGTGTACTGCAGCCACAAGGTTGTGAGTTCTCTCCCAGGGCTCCAAGAGCCACTCAGCCTTGCATCCTTCTGTAGGTCACTAAAATGAGTATCTAGCTTATTGGGGGCAATTAACTTAAACTGTTTAGGGAGTGCTTAGTTCACTGATAAGTGTTATAGAAATGTACTTGTTATTGCTATTCTATTGCTATATTTCTAAATGCTTAATTAATGTTTTGAATTTTTGCAAGTCTAGGAATTTGGGAAGTGAAGCAAAATTTAATTTGGCAATATAGTGGTTGTTTTAATTTATGGTAGCAATGCCTTCATTTTGTCTTCCCATAGTTACATCCCTAGTCCAACATAATAATAATAATAATAATTATTATTATTATTATTATTATTATTATTATTATTATTTCCCGCCTCTCCCTGCGGATCGAGAAGGGATTACAACGATACAGCAATAAAAACTACAGTACCATATAAAATACACTCAATAAAACAGTAACACCACTATCAATACAATACACTGAATAAATCGTCATCTAAAATACATATCATTACGAACGGGATGCAGCATTTTTTATTCTCTTATAACAGATTGTGTGGATAGGCCATCCTATCGGGCAGGAATCCACAGAATTTGGTGGATCCACTTCTTCAGATGCAGTACCAAGTGATATTAAGGTTTCAGGTATAAAGCATATTTATATACTTGTGGCAGTGGAATTGTAATGTATTTGAATCCAGAAAGATGTAAATAATGCCCCTTGCACTTGCATCTTTCTAGATCCTATTACTTTCTATCCCATTCCCATAGCTGTATAAATATGCTTTAAACCTGAAGCCTTAATACTATTTACGTCACTACTTCATCCAAAGAAGTGGATTTAGCTCATGCTAAATTAAAAAACAGTTGGTCTTACAAGGTACTGCCACGTTTCTTTGGGGTTTTTTCCCTTCCATTTCCCTTTCTCTTTTTTATTCCAAGAAAGTATTTCAGTAACAGTTATTACTGTTCAGAAGTTCTTCCTAAAATTTAGGAAGAATTTAATATGTACACTGATATGCATTCGCACTTTGATTCAAGGATTTGGAGCAAGGAGAAGGACTGAAAGCAATAACCTCTATATAGAGTCTTCTAACCCAAAAATTTCCTGGCTAACTTATAGTTTGGCCTGTAGAACCATGTTTTTCACTGCAGACCAAAGCAGAATGAACATTTGTCTGAAACACAGAAACTGTACTATCAAACTATGTTTGACCCATATAACACATTAAAATGTTACAGCTATCTTCTTCACCTTCCATTTTGTGCATATTTTCTCCAGATAGCACTTATGAGACACTTTTGTAAAGAATGTATTTCCTCTTTCTAATGCATTTTTAAAGTAATGTGCCTAGTAAACGCCAATTTTCCTCTGGATAACAACCATGTTTAATCCGAATGGTAATCCCTAGAAATTTAGCTATGTAACTGAAATAGCTGGGTTGCTACTAATGTCCCCTCTTATTAACAGAGAGAGCCTTCAGTGTGGATACTTTTAGCAGAGCTTGGGAATAACTTGTTTTCAATTGGTTAGTTGTCATTAGTTCCTTTTCCCAATAATTAAGATATTGTAATTGTAATTAAACAAAGGATATATATATATATATATATATATACACACACACACACACACACACACACACACACACACACACACACACACAGTGCACCCACGTTATATGCGGGCATGCTATACGTGGACTTGAGCGTACACGCTCAAACCGCAGGGAGCGTGCGGGGCGATGCGTCTGATTCAAATGAATGGGGCATGTGCCCATGGTGCACGTGTGCTGCTGCACCACCGCGTGCATGAGCCCCATTCAAATGAATGGAGCTCGAGCATAGGCGAGATTCGCCTTATGCGGGGGGGGGGGGGGGGTCCGGAATGGATCCCCCATGTAAGGCAAGGGTCCACTGTAGTTAGGGAGAATGTAGTCCCCATGGAAGAATATCCCATGGTTCAAGTGTTTGGCTCATGCTTTGCCTCTTGTCTCCTGGCTCATGCTATGTTGGGAGCCTGTTGAGGCAACAATGAAGTAGACTGACACTGGCAAACACTTCTAGCATTTATATTTTATAAAAACAAGTGAAAATTGCTCCATAGTTGCACCAAATGGCAAGACTGGCAGTAACAGCAAGAAAAATAAGAAGTAGAAGGTGACAGAGCCAAAAGACGAAGAAAGTCATGGGAGGAGGATGTGGCAGCCTCTGAACCACCTATTCTATCAATGCCTGGCTTTGAAGACCTAAGACAGAATGGGAAAGTGACATTGAAAATCATCCGTACCAAAGGACAGACAATTTTCCAAGCCACCTCTCCCATTGTGAAAGTGAAAATGCTATGGTCGGGAGTTGGAAGTTCTTGGTGGAATGAGGTCAGCAGCTCACCCACCTGCTAACACTCCTTCTGCTGTTCCCCACTTGATGTGCAGTCTGCACACTATGAGGATTCTCTGGAGTTTCTACCCTGATTCAGAGCAAAAGGGGACTCATTTTACTCTGGAGAATCACCCTGAATTGGGCCTGTGTTCCAGCCATTTTGCCCCTGTGCGTGATCTAAACAGATCAGTGTGGGAACAGGGTGGGAACATTTCTTTTCCTCGGTGCAGATATAGACCTGCAACCAATCCCATCCTCCTCGCATCACTGCCATTACTGCTTTCCCTCTTGTGTAAGAAGGGGAATTGTTGAACCAGTCACCAAATGATATGTTTCATGAGGGGCTTGCCTCTCTTAGATGTGGACCTCAGTTACTTTTGAGAAATACAAAAGTTAAGACTTATTTTAAAATAGTAAGTATAATGATAGCTACTTTGGGCAGCTTGGAAGAATCACTGTGTCACTACTTTTTTTTAAAGAAGTACCTCTCTAAACTATGATTTTTCTGTCACTGATTGTTCCCTCATCCCCCAGTTGTAACTATCATCACCTGCTTTCAGATTCCTGAAAATGTGGCTTCTCTTGCCTTTAATAGCAGCATTTGTAACAGTGCTTAATGGTGCAGTCTTAGGCATGTCTACTTTGAAGAAAGTCCCACTGAGTTCAATGGCAGCTTATGCCAAGTTATGAGTGTAGAGGTGGAAATCTCTGATACTACATGAACGTCTCCATGAAGACATGGACACAATCAAGCCAAAAGTAAGCACTTGCCAATTCGATTCAGATCACTGTGAAAACACAACAAATTCCAAACTCTCTCACATTGAAATAAATATGATTTAAATGTACAACACGTCAGCTGGATTGTGTCAACAGGACCTAGTTTTCATTGTTTCTCATGAAAACAACCTGATGTTTGCAATTGTAAAATCCCAGGACATTCGGTATGTCATTCAAGCATTTCCAATGAAGAATACTGGCGTCTGTCAAGGATATAACTAGCAGCCTGTGTGGGTGATGGAACAATCAAATGGGATCTTGAATCAGATAACTAATATGCAATCATGCCTGCTTTGCCAAAATTCATTCCTAAATATTGTATGCAGCCTTAATCCAAGTCTAAACATCTGAGGGAGATATGCCATTGCTTACATCAAAGGCAGCAGATTTAGGTTTACACTGGAAGAACGGCTCCATTTAGCAGAGTCAGGTCAATAAAAAGTGCATGTAATGTGCTGCAGCACAGAGGCCTGTCTTTGGGGCAATGGGAACCCCCCCCCCCTTTATTGCTCATTATCATTTAACAATAGCAGAAAAGGGAAGCTATCCCGACTTCAGAGGGAAGGAAAGCTGGTATAAAACAGCCTTTTGCCATTCCAAGATCCTGCAGTGATTTCATGGAGCTCTCTTGGGAGATTTTAAAAAATGGAATTGGCTTATAGAACAAGAATGGGAAAAACATATTACTTTTTTAAAAATATAGTGACTGGTGTGTGAAACTGAACTTTTCATTTCTCCTTCTAAATTAAAGGTACCCCTCATTCTGTGGGAGATTTCATGCGTCCTCATGTTAACAGCAGGAGCACTGGAGAATTTCATTTGGGCCACATTTTTATACAGAACAACCTGATTTGCATTTCTCAAGCTAATATGCAGATTAGAGAAGTTATCCTTGGGATTCTGCCCTTTACTGAAGTTTCCAATGCAGGTCTCAGCTGAAAAAATAATACATACAAACATGTGCATGTCAGGGGAAAAGGCAAATCTGGTTTTTTTGCACTTTAAATTATTAATATTTTATTAGTATTCATATTAGCCATAATATTGATATTAATTAATTCATTTTATTAATTAGTCTATCTAATTCCTGCATCATTTTGTACTTAGCAAAATTGCATACAAAATGTGCATGTCAGCAAAAACTGCAAAGATCTAACTTTTAATTTTTGCATTTTTTAAAAAAAGTACAGAATGATATAGAAATCAGATGAACTAGAATTATGATTGTATATATTCTAAACTAGGATGAAGAAGATATTGAATAATACCTACACTCCAAATTAACTGTCAGCAAATTGTATTCCCCAGACTGAGCCTAAATCATTGAGGGCTTTTGTTTCACTTCAACCTTCATTGCCAGCTATTTTTTTTAACCATTCTTCCTTATCACTGGCTTAGAACCACCCAACACTAACTTTAATTCCATCACACAACTTCAAATCAGAATTTAGGCTATAGCAAAGCCTTTGAATGAAAAGAACCCAAAAAAAACTATGGAACACTCTTAAAGTCATGGGAGTGGCACTACATTTGATAGTCCTGTACTTCGTATGAGAGGCAGCTGTTAGAACAGAATATAGAGAAACAGAATGGCAAGGGGGTCAGCCAAGGTTGTATATTATCACCCTACTTGTTGAACTTGTATGCAGAAAATATCACATGAAGAGCAGGTTTAGACTCAGAAGAGAGTAGAGTAAGAGGAAGGGATATCAACAGTCTAAGATATGCAGATAACACCACATTGCCAGCGGAAGACATCATAGACTTGGAACAATTACTAAGAACAGTCAAGGAAGAAATTGCAAAGGCAGGCTTGTGGCTGAACATAAAGACAACAAAAATAATGTCCACAGAGGAATGACATAAATTCAACCTAAATAAGGAAGAAATCAAAGTACTTAAAAATTTCCCATATCTTGGATCAAACATTGATCAAAATGGAGACTACAGTCAAGAAATAAGAAGAAGACTAGGAATGGAAAGGGCAGTGATGAAAGAACTAGTCAAAATCCTAAAGACTAAAGATATACAACTGAGCGCAAAAGTGAGAATCATTCTAGCCATTGTATTCTCGATCACCATATATGGATGTGAGAGCTGGACAGTGAAGAAAGCAGATAGGAAGAGAATAAACTCATTGGAGGTGTGGTGTTGGAGAACAGTACTGAGAATACTGTGGACAGCCAAAAAGACAAATAAATGCATCCTTGAACCAATCAAGCCTGAACCCTCCCTGGAAGCCAAGGTGATTAAATTGAGGCTGTAATACTAAGGCCACATCATGAGAAAGCGTGGTTCATTAGAAAACACAAGAATGCTGGGGAAGTTAGAAGGCAATAGAGAGGAAGAATACATGCCAGTTGAATAGACTAATTAGGGAGATCATGGGCCTGAATCTACAAGACTTAAGCAGAGCGGTGGAGGATAAGGGGCTTAGAGATGTCTCATACACAGGAGTCAGCATGAATTGAGGCTGGTTCAAGGGCAGCTAAGAACAGCAACAACATAAACTCTAAAGGGTTATACAGTGGACCCTTGTTATACACTGGGGTTTGGTTCCAAGATCCCCCGTGTATAACAAAATCGGTGTATGCTCAAGTCCCATTAAATATAATGACCTAGCAATATGGTGTCCCTTATAAAAAATGGAAAATCAAGGTTTGATATTTGAAATTTATACTTTTTGGAACATTTTCAAACCATGGATGCTTGAATCCGTGTATAAAAAAATCCATGTATAAGAAGGGCCGACTGTACTGTATTCTCATTTCCAGGTTCATTCCTGAAAATAAGAGCTGTTTGACAGTGGAACACACTCCCTTGGAGTGTGATGGAGTCTCCTCTGGAAGTTTTTAAACAGAGGCTGGATGGTCATCTGTCAGGGGTGCTTTGATTGTGTGCTCCTGCATGGCAGGGGGTTGGACTGGATTCTTGCAATTCTATGGTTCTATGATTCAAAGGGGAACCACACAAGAAGGACCTGGTGACTTTGTGGCATTTGGGGACCTTTGTACCTTCCCTCATCTCTGTGGTGCTTGACAGCTACCTGTCTTCCATGATATCGCTAGGATTGTTGTCACCCAGTGCAGTAACTCATAATGTAATTCCCACACTCAGTACCATCAGGCCAGTGGTCCCTTGGGATTAGATTGGGCCACTAGGGAAGACAAAGGCTCAGGTCTACTTGCCACCGACAGCTGGTGAGCTGGGATACCTGAAGGGTCTGTCCTGGGTTGCTCCACTCTATCTGTCTTGTTCACAAATCCTGAAGGGGTCCAGGTGCCATTTGGTGATGGAAAAGGCATTCAGAAGTTCACTGTGGAATACCAACAGCATCCTGGCTGGCCTCCTTGCCACCTCTAGGCACGTGGACAGAGTCCTTCCCAGAACCCTCAGTCTCTGAGAGTCCTGGTCTGCTCACAGAGATGCACAGAAGGCAGACACACACACACCCCTCTCTAACAAGTCACCCAGTGCATTCCCCGCACTTTCATATAAATGCCCCTGCCTATCTGGAATGCTGTAGTAGCTGAATTCCTTCACTGAACAATGAGATGGACTATATGATCTGAATAAGTTTATTACAGTCAAAGACCAATGATCTCTCTTCCACCTCTAAAATACTAATTTTATTTCTCCACACCTTAAATCAAACCCAAACAGGGTTTTCTCAGCAGCCACTCTCAACCTTTAGATCTCCTAGTCTGTGAGGCTAGCCTAACTCCATTCCTGTTATTCTTCCAATGTAATGCAAAGGGCTTCTTTCATTCAGGCAGGATTTTGACAATTCACCTTCCTTGCTGTAAGGTTTTTTTGTTTATTTGTTTGTTTGTTTGTTTGTTTTAACTGAATGGATGCATTACCATTTCCTGTGTTGTATTTTTAAATGGTTTTCAAAATTTGCATTAACTGTATGCATCTGTGCTATTTTATCTGTATACTGCCTTGAATTCCATTTGTGAGAGAAAGACAGGACATAAATAATTGAATGAACAAGTGAGTAAATTAGCAGAATGACTCTCATCCCTCCTACTTCCTTCTTGATCCAAAACTGCTGTTTTGATTTTTAGTGCAGTTATTTCAGTGTTTAATAATGCATATATAAGTTACATGATAGAGCTTTTAAGATTTCATCAGTCTGAAATCAACCCTAATAGACACAGTGTGGGAAGCCTAATAATTAAATATTGGAACTTTCTCCCCCAAGTTTTCTCTCCTGGCAAAGCAGTTTGGTGAAAATGTATGTCTCTGTCGGAACACTTTAACAAATCTGATGGAGCATTTTTGTTGTGGGGGACTAATGACATACCTTGTTTCCCTTCTTCCCACTCAAGTAAAGCTTCTTGAATGTGTTTGATTTTCCTTTCAGTTTCAAGCCCCACTCTCCTCTTCACTAGATCACCTTCCTCTCTGATGTCAGAGTTACACAGTCCATAAAGAAGACATTAGAAAGAAACAGACAGGATACCCTGAAATCTTCCCTTCAAAAGTTTTAATCACATTTGGGTGATGTAATACCATCCATGCTGCAAAAGGTCTTTGCATTTTGGTCAAGGTGGAGGTAAGTTGAAGGGTGGATGTAAACAGGACAGCAGCAAAGATGCAGACTCATACTATTTCTCTACTGGAGGCCAGGCTTTCTGTGAAAGAGGCTCAGCGAGCTGCATGGGGCCATCTTGCTCCACTGAACTGGAACAGTCAGTCATTCACCAAGCACAAACATTAGGGCATATGACTGAGCTCACTATAGCAACCCTTTCCCATCCAAGCCTTTCTTCTCAAGAAGCTTTATGACTTATTGGTGCTACCATCTATTATGCTTCCTCCCACCTTCTATCCCATTTTCCTCCCGTCTCTAGGCAAATTCTGCCATTCACTTTTGGGCAAATCAGTCTCTCTGAAAGGTTTACACTTCTGAAACCACTATTCATGTGGTCTCTCCTCGTGTGCTTCCAGGCACATGGAATGGCAGGAGTGAGATTGTGCCATGTAGCTCCACACACTCTGTCACATCCCTGTCACCACGTCCATCATGCTCCTTGCACTGGAAAACTGAATAGCTGGAGCAATTGGCTGACATGCTCCTGTAGTCTGCCTTTATGATTTATAGCCCTATGGATTGAAAACGGTTCAGTCAATAACCATTGGGGCCTTAAAAGGGCACACATAGACTGTATCTGCACTGCAGAAATAGTTTGACGCCACTTTAATTGCCATGGCTCAATGCTGTGGAATTCTGGGATTTGTGATTTTGTGAGCTATTTTAGCCTTCTCTGTCAGAGAGCACTGATACCACAACAAAGTACAAATCTGAGAATTTCATAGGGTGGAGCAGTTAAAGTAGTGTCAAACTGCATTCTTTCTGCAATGTATATGCAGCCATAGACAAGGGAAGAAAAAAAAATCAACCAGGGTGGTTTTTCTTCTTCTTGCAAATTTACTTGTAATCTGCAAGACTGTTCACAGAAATATGCGTGTATCTTGCATGCAAATTGCAAGTCCCATATGAAAACTTCATGAACATTCTGAGCATCAATTTTTTAAAAATTACACCCAAATAAATGTACACAACTAAAATGCATATATTTGAGGGAAAAATGCACAAAGACAGAGCTTTCAGTGAGGAAATTCATGTGTAGAAATGTGTACATTAGGAAAGGGAAATATCATATGCATAAATGCATGAAGAAAGAAAAAGAATCTGGCAACCCATTGTGGAACACTATCAGGACAAGAAAGATAGTGTAGCTATTTAAAAATGCAGCAAAAATTAAACTAACAAATTTTCACATATTATACCGACTATGGCCCAGTATAGGTCACCGGTTTGCAGTGGCCTGGGGCCAATTCTAGGGTTCCAGAGCACATAATGGCGGCACCATTGTTATGCAGTGCCATCTACATGGTGTGTATGTCACTGAGGTCGTGCCCGTGCTGCGTCCAAACAGCACAGCGCGCACGTGATGTCACCATGCCACCCCAAGGTGCTTGTGGCAGCTTGGCAGCCATTTCGTAGATCCTTTTGGGCCGGATCGTTGTCACGGTCATGTGGTTGCCACGCCAGTGATCCAGAGAAGAAAGGGGCAGCTTCTGGCTGCCCCTTTCTTCTCATCTGTACCAGGCCTTAATTATACCTTATTTTCAAATTCTGGATGTATCTGTACTACAGAGTGAAATAATAAATTGTTTTCCTTACACTTTAACTATCATGCCTACATCTGACAAGATCCTGAGATTCATAGTCTGGTAGAGGATTCTAGCACCTGCCTATAGTCCTTCATTGGTGTTGTGTGCCTTCTTCTGAGGCTGAGAGCATGCAACTTGACCAAGGTCACCCAGTGGATTTCCATGGCTGAGTGGGGATTTGAACCCTAGTTTCCAGAGTCATAGCCTAATGCTAACCCAATCCACCACTACACCATAATGAAAGCCAGTATGATGTAGTGATTTGAATATTGGAACATGACTATAACCCTGAAAACCAGGGTTTGAATCCCCACTCAACCTTGAGTGGACTTGAGCAAGTCACATTCTCTCAGCTTCAGAGGAAGGCAAAGTCAGCCCTCCTCTGAACAGATCTTGCCAAGAAAAGCCTGTGATAATGTCACACTGAATCAGAAATGACTTGAAGACTTACAACAATAGTCCTTCATTGAACTATAAATACCAAGATGCCATAGGATTGAGTCATGCAGTATGAAACTGGCATAAGTCTGTAATGCAGACACCCCCTTATAAAGAAGGCACTGTGTTCTTGCATTGGTAACTCTGGGGCAGTACAGATGGGCGGGAAAACACAACCTCTTTTTGTTGTGCAGTGTTGCCACAGCAACCAAAGGGCAAGGCACTGCTGCACAACAAAAAAGGAGCCACCTAGAGCGACTCGTGTTTGTGACGTCATAAGGGCTACATTGTACATCATCTATACACCCCTCGTGTGGACAGTGCTGCTTAATAAAGGTGCTGCCCACATGTCGTAAGGCTTTGGAGCATGCGGTTGGTGTGCGCTCCAGAACCCTACTATCACTTCCACCATACCAAAAAGCGCCCGTGTGTACCGGGCCTCTGTCTTACTTCCACTTCAGTCTTTTGTATTGAAGGTTTCTATTAAACAAACATATATAGGCTGTATAAGATACTGCACTGGTCAACTCTTTCTTTAAGGCTAGCAGTTCGTGGTCATATTCTAAACTCACATGAGGTAGCTAGAGCAGAGGAAAAGCTGCAACTGCCATACAGATTATTGTGTCGCTTTCTGATACAGATTAAAATGGTCTTCTGTAGCTGCCCTTGTTCTCTGATCTCATGGACCTCCCAACTGTGACATCTCATATGAATGCATCAATAACTACTGCAGAGTCCAACATCAGTCTTGATCACTAAGGTCATGCTTCTCCTTGTAAGGATTTAAATCTAGTAGTCCTTGCATGATCCTGATAGCCTCTCTCCAATCCCAATAATACAAGGAATGCTGGGAGCCAATCAAAGGTAGATAAGGAACCTGTTTCCAAGTTTTTTTACACAAGATCAAAGGAACAGTAGCTAGACATGTCCCTTGATCTGCTAGGCAGGGACCCAAGACTTCCTACATTAAGATCCATTGTCTGATTTCTCATTGGTAAGCAGGATAGACTTCCATGGTTCTGCTTCAGTTGCTTTTAACAGAATAGGGTTTGGGCTGCATACATTACTACTTGCATCACAGAGGCTGAAGGGGCATTGAGGCTTTAGGCCACCCATCACCCTGAACATACAAAGGACAGAGAAGACCCAAAGAGGTTTAACAATAATATTTTAGCAAGTCATTTTGAGTTGGGGAGTTTCCCTCCTATGGGCCACCACTGAAGATGGAGGAAGTTGCAAGGACAATTATTGACATTCCTGAGACTATGTGATCCAAGTAGTCTTTAAAGAATATGCTTCCCCTCTTGGTAAAGAACTGGTCCATTGAGAGAAAGACAGAAAGATAAATGGACACACAGAAAGAGAGAAAATCTTCATTTTGGCTTGTTATTCTAGAACTTTGATGAGGAAACCAATGAAATGACAACACATTCCTGGAAAACTAAGGATAGCCCTTCTCATAGAATTCATACTATGGAATTTGCTGCTACAGAACATAATGTGGCCCCTAATTCCAAGGGCCTTTAAAATGGAATAGACATGTTCATGAAAAATAGGTCGGTCAATGGCTCCTAGCAATGGGAGCTAAATGGAAATTTCATGTCCAGCCTCCACCACACACAAAAAACCCTCTGTTTTCTATGCACAAAAAAGCATGTAGGAGAGATTTTGCACAGGAAACCCATTTTCTTCACCAAAAACTGCTTTTTCTCTGCAGAAAATGTTTTTTGGTGTTGAAATTAATCCACAACACTTCTGGAGGGAGAATACTGCAGAGGAATATTCATTTTTTCACACAGCAGGATGAAAACTGTAATTCCTCAAAACTATTGTACATTTTACGCAGCTCCCAGCTTACGCAGAAGCCACTTGGGGATGAAAACACTGCTCCGGAACCATCACACGCCCATTATTTCCTATGGGGCTCAAGCATAGGTGGATTTCCCCTTATGCGGGGGATCCAGAACGGATCCCCCGCGTAAGGAGAGGGCCCACTGTAATTCTTTATTCTCACATGTAATATCAAGGATTTATTCAAGGATTTATATCCTCAGTAAGAACTTCCTGACAGTATTTGATGTTTGACAGTGGACCAAACAAGGTGACAGGTGGTGAACTCTTTTTTATTAAAGGTTTTTAGACAAATGTTGGATGGCCACATCTCAGGGATGCTTCAGCTTGCCATGCCTGCAGTGACATTGGGTTTGCTAGATGCCCCTGGGTACATTCCAAAAGATATGATTCTGTGACCACAAATTATCCATTATTTAATTTATTGTTATTGTACTTTTCAGGCCAAGTAGATGGGTAGTATTGTACAATTTTCTGGCACATGTGCCAGAAAAATTTGGCTGGCTATAGATACTATGTAGCAATAACAATAGCAATAGCAAATACATTTCTATACTGCTTATCAGTGCACTTAAGCACTCCCTAAGGGGTTTACAATGTGTAAACCAATTGCCCCCAGCAAGCAACCTATGGAAAGATGCAAGGCTGAGTGGACCTTGGAGCCCTGCCTGGGATCAAACTCACAAGCTTGTGGCTGTAGTACCGGCATTTAACCACTGCTCCACCGGGGCTCCTTGTAACTTGACATGGGTGTTTGTGACTGTTTGCTGCTCCATCTAGGGAGCAAATCTTCTTTGGATGGGTACTTCTTAACAGCTGTTTCCCTTCTCCATTTTTATAGCACCTGGTAAAGAACCCCAAATGGAGGTTCATCAATCTTCTGGTGTCCTGTCATTTAACATGATGATTTACAATTTTGTACCTTCCAACTGTCTCATTTTGATAGGGACAGTTCCGATTCATCCTCTGTTCTCTAATTTTCTTAGCTTCTTTTAAAAAGTATCCCAGTTTCTCTCTCTTCCTCCCACTTTCCTCCTTTGTTCTCAGCTTACTTCATCTGTTGCAAACTGAGCTCAAAGTGCAAAAGTACTTTGCACTGAATTTTCTTAGCAGGAGGAGGGTAGGCAAACTCTTGCAACCTCTCATAGCTTGCCTGTATTTTCTCATTAATACTTTTTGCCATCTTGACTGCACTCTGATGTTGATTGGCCACATATGCCCCAGTTTTCATCTGTGAAATTTGTGCAATATTTTTAATCCCAAATTAGTATATGTGATGGAAATCAATGCATTTAAAGAAAATATGTGCCAATTTTTGTATACATGTTTATATATATTTTCTGGAGAGGGAGTCTGTAGCTTTCATGAAATTTTCAAGCAGTTGTTTTGTTGTTGTTGTTGTTTCTAACTTATGGTGCCCCTAATGCAAACCTATCACAGGGTTTTCTTGGCAAGTTTCTTCAGAGGGGGTTTACCATTGTCATCCTTTGAGGCTGAGAGAGTGTGAGTTGCCTAAGGTCATGCAGTGGCAGGTATGTGACTCAAAAGCAGTTAAGAGCCCCTCTATGATATAATAATATATATGAATATAATAAAAATTAATAAATAATAAAATATTTATTTATATCCCGCCTCCCCCTTCCGGGATCTAGGCGGGTAACAACAATCCAATAAAACAGATATACAACAATAATAAAATTCCCAAGAATATCCCAAGAATAACACAATATTTTACTATACTAATATTCATACTTACTTTGTGAAAATAATCATATTATTCTGGATTCAGATTTTTAAAAATTCATGACTCAACAGTGGCTCTCTTGAATCAGTCACCAATAATGTTATTTGGTGGCTCGTTCATAAAGCAAATTAATCCTGGACAACTGTAACTAATCTGATCAGGAGGACTGCGTGTGTCCAGTTGGGAGAGTTGAGAGCAGCCTGACATGATATGTCTTGAATGGAACCCCCTACACAATGAACTGGGTAACATATGCACATTTTAACACACCGCTTAACACTGAGACAATGCCTCCGCTTTTGTCACTGAACACATAGGAATAGTTTTGATGGTGGGAATATCGATCTTAAAGCTGTCTTCTTTTAGATGTGATGCAGCCTGGATCCATCCTAAGAAATGAGAAATGGAAATTTTTTCCTTTAAAAGTTCATACTCTGTCCTCCCTTCTTCTCCCCGCCTGCTTCCTTGCCTCTCTCTCTCTCACACACACATATACACACATTGAACAGATACAAAAAGATAATCCTCCATTCATTTCCTAACTGAAAGAAATGCAAAACTGAATAATCACAGTGGGAAATATTACAAACAAAGAAGGCCATGAAGTTCAACAAGCTGCCATCTTTTTAATAGTGAGCTCAGCAAGATTCAAATCCAACAAGTCTGCTTCAAGAGCAAAATTCTGTATTAGAAGAAGCATATCTAATAGAAAATATGTATCAAGCCCTGCCATGGTCACAGCAAGGAAAGAGCAAAAGCTGAACAATAACATCCAATTTTGCATTTCTCTCTCTAAATTTTCATTTGGAAAATAACATTTTAAATTCTGGCAAGGCCAGTATCTCTTGAGTATTTGGATTCCAGCAGCTTTCTAATTAGAATCCTCATAGGCTCTACAGATCTATACTAACACGTGTATGTGTGCATATATATACATATATACAGATACATACTGTTGTTGTATGCCTTCAAGTTGTTTCTGTCTTATGAAGACCCTAATGCAGGGGTAGGCAACCTGCGGCCCGCGGGCCGGATGCGGCCCGGCAAGGCCTTGGGACCGGCCCCCGCCCGGTCCTGCTGCCGATTGCCACCGGAGCCTTTGGCCTCTCGCTTGAGGGCGTGGGGCCTTTGGCCTATCAGGAGGAGGCGGGCAAGGGGGGGCAAGCGGCAGGCAAGGGGGGCAATTGTCTATAGAAGCCTCCGAAACATGCATTTATATTAACATTTTTTTAAAAAATCAGCAAAAGTATCCTCCATTTGAAAATTTTGTCCTACATTTGTCCCAGTTTATTTAGTTAATTATTTTTTTTAAAAAAATATTTAATTATTTAATTTTTGGCTTCGGCCCCCCAGTTGTCTGAGGGACAGCAACCCGGCCCCTGGCTCAAAAAGCTTGCCTACCCCTGCCCTAATGCGACCCTAAGACGGGGTTTTCTTGGCAAGTTTCTTCAGAGGGCATTTGAAATTGCCATTCTCTGAGACTGAGAGAGTGTGACTTGCCCATGGCCAACATGGTGGTTTACATGCCTGAGCTGGGATTTGAACTCCAGAGTCATTGTCCAACACTGAAACCACCACACCATGTCAAATAACCCTGAGATTCCCCCCTGCCCTCACATTCTGCTTAGAACTGATGCCAAATTTCAAGTTTAATGGTCGTGAGTCTATAATGGAGACAAAGAGTCAGCCCTCTAGCTAGACAAATCAACAAAAAAGAACAATTTATAGATATGAATATCTCCCCATAGCATGCCAGATTATTGGTGTTTGATATTGATATTGATAATGATATTGTCTACTTGTGATGCCATAAAAAGTCAAATTCAATAGAATCCTCAGTTTAAACCTGCCATGTTTTCTTGGGTGTAAACCAAACTCTGGCTCAGATCAAATCAAGTTAATTTGTTTTTGTTTTATTTCACATTCCCTGCACACTGCATGATTGGTTAGGAGAGGCAGCTGAGATGCCTCAAAGGAAAAGCCTCTCTGAGAAGCTAGGATGCATTACTCCTTCTAATGAAGGGTCTGAAAACCATGCCCTATGAGGAGAGACTTAGGGATCTGGGGATGTTTAGCCTGGAGAAGAGAAGGTTAAGAGGCAATATGATAGCAATATGATATTTAGGTATTTGAAGGGGTGTCATATGGAATATAGAGCAGACTTATTTTTTGCAGAGAGACTAGGACCCAGAGCAATGCAGTCAAATTACAGGAAAAGAAATTCCACCTCACCATTAGGAAGATCTTCTGGACACTAAGAGCTGTTTGACAGTGGAAGTCTCCTTCTTTGGCGGTTTTAGCAGGGGCTGGATGGCCATCTATCAGGGGTGGTTTGGCTATGTGTTCCTACATGGCAGAGGGTTGAACTTAATGGCCCTTATCGTCTCTTCCAACTCTATGATTCTGTGATTCTATGCTTTTAAAATGGAGTCGGAATGGTCCCTGGAATTGGGATATGTTCTTTCAACAACTCTGTGCAATAAAAGATGGTTTCCTCCACAGGCAGAAGAATGTAGATTTTGTTTGTTGCTAACTGCCCTCGGGTCAAGTCAACCCTGTGGATGAGGCATCTCCAAGACCCACTGTCCTTCACTGCTCTGCTTAAGTCCTGCAAATTCATACCTGTGTCTTCCCTGACTGAGTCCATCCATCTGATGTGCTGTCTTTCTTTTTCTTTTTTTTCTATTACCCTCTAGTTTTTCTAGCATTATTGTCTTTTCTAATGAGTTGCACCTTCTCATGATATGGTCAAAGAATGTTGATATAACTAGAGATACATTTAAAAAATCCATTGCAAAGGAGAATTTGGGGGCTAGCTCTCCTACAACTTTAGCTTAAACCACAAGCAGAAATAGTACAAGAGTCTATTACCTTAAAACCTAGGCTTGAATGTTCCTGTTTGAAATACAAAAAGTTGTGATATACCATCTTAGGCTGTTTCATGTGGTATAACTGCCCAGTAGTTTACACAGCCATGTTCCATAACCACCCACACAAATCTCTAAACAGAACTTTCAGAACTCACAAGCATAACAAAATACAGGCCCTTTGACAGCTTGTCTCATGGGCTAAGCGTACATAAACACAAAGGGAAAATGCCAAGCTCTGATGTTGTTGTCATCCCTCAGAATAAAATAACATAAATAAATCTTTGCAAAAGTCCCACCTAGTCTAGGACTCTGTCTAGAAGAGCAGCCAGCAAATCTCTCTTGGGAAGCTCACACACAAGTCACAACAGAAATGACCATCCCTTGTTTATGCTAATTCCACCAAAAACCCATTCTTAACTATTTGTAACCCTAAAGATCAGAGTTGCATTCTTGATTATTACAACCATGAAAGTGCCTCATTTTCTATGCAGTTATCTCACATTATTTACTACAAGAATTCTCTCATTCCATTCTTTTAATAAATAACAAAACCGAGGTACATATTATTAAGATGGTGTATCTCTTTCAACATCTCTAGACCTTCTTCCATTTCCCTCTTCTTCTTTCATTTGATAGCATGTGAACTATTGAAACAGCTGGTTTAAATCATGTACTACTTTCTTATGAGATTCATATTGGTTTTTTTAAAAAACTATCTGCCTGATTGAATTCACATTATATTCATTCAAATGTGAATGCTTTAAAATTGCTATCTTATCACTATCTCTTTAGAATTACCTTGCTTTGAGTTCAACAGACTTTTTTCCAGGTAAATGGATTCTACTTGCAATCCCAAATATACTTATTTGGGAGTTCACTTCCATTAGACTTAACAGGGATTATGTCTGAGTAGACATACCAGAAATGTATGCAACTCCTAACTTTTTCTGCCTCCACCACTTTATCATGAAATCCTTAGAAAAATGTTTTGCTGTAGTAAGAGTACATCTTGCTTTTGGTTAATAACACTGGCATAAATGTTTGAGAAGTATATTATTATTATTATTATTATTATTATTATTATTATTATTATTATTATTATTTACCATTGATTGAGGTGGGGAACAACAATTAACAAACATGCCACATCAGTCATTGTGATATATGTGTACATGTGTATATATGATACTAGTATTGTGTGTGAAGATGCCATTTTTATCATTTATTGAGTAATCTCATAACAACACCTGCATTGTCTTTAGTTTCATACCCCAGGAGGAGAAAGTCAAATTTTCTTGAATTTTTTTTAGCCTTATTGCATGAGAAAAGAAAGCCAAAACTGGAAAAATCTGTTTGACAAAAGGCATGCTTTTAATATTGTCTCCCTCTGTAAGAGAATGGAAATGATATGATGATGTGTGGAGATACATGGAGAAAGCCACTACTCTTCCAAGCCACTCTGGCTTTCTTTTTCATGTGATAGGACTCAAAATGTGTTTGGCTAACGTAAAATGAAGCCTATTCATTGTCTGTTAGAGCTGCAGTCACAACTTTAATTCTGTCCTCTCTCAGAGTCCCTCTTAGGCTGCATCTACACTGAAGAATTAATGCTGTTTGACACCACTTTAACTGCCATGGGTCAATGCAATGTAATTCTGGGATTTGTCATTTTGTGAGATATTTAGTCTTCTCTGTCAGAGAGGTTTGGTGCCACAACGAACTACAAATCCCAAGATTCCATAGGATGAAGCCATGACAATTAAAGCAGGGTAAAGCTGCATTAATTCTGCATTGTGGCAGCAGCCCTAGCCATCATTTTGACTGTGTGTGTTATGAAATGTGGATTCCTGAACTACAGATTCCAACTGGCCCAAACATTGCTTAAATAATCTACATGAGTGTGAGTACAGATTCAGACCCCTGAGTGGGGGAAAGGAAATGGTGGAAGGATATGAAGTAAATGGTGGTCTCCTACAACTTGAATGATGGGGTACATAGGCAAGTCTAGCAACAATTGAGATGTTTTTGTTACAGCTGCTGCCATAGGAAGAATTGTGGAGATAACAGAGCAGATTTGTTGTCCATCCAGTCCAGAGCTGTCTTTTCTTGTGGGCAAAGGTATCCAGGGAGAAGTCTTTCTTTTCCCTTTTTACCTGGTTCTTTTAACTAGAAATATACAGGTTTCATAGAATCCTAGGGTTTGAGTGGACCATAAGGGTCATCTAGTCTAACTGCCTGCCATGCATTAATATATATCTAAAGCATTCCTGAGAAGCTGTTGGAACTTGGGAGCCTCTGAAAAACATGTGCTCTTTCACTGACCTGTGGTGCCTCACCATGGAGGAAACCTATCAACTAATATACAGAAATCGTAGCAATCTGAGTTCTCTCAGCTTGCATCCACTCAATTAAGCAGTATTTATGGGTGGCCTTTTACTTTCAGATGGGAATGTATAACAATTAGTCCCCACAGAAAGGTGACGCCATTTCCTCTCAGAGGAAACATTGGAGGAAGGAAGGTTATACACAAACAAACCTCCATTCAAGAAAGCAGAGTGGGTCATAATCAAACCAATATTTTTGTTTCTTTACTTGGGTGAGGCTAGGGCAGCCTTCCTGTCCATATAGTTCATCATTTATCGCAGTCCTATTTTGCCTTCATTTCAGTGTTTGCATGCCTTCTAATTCATGCATATCTATTTTCTCCCCAGTACACAGATGTATTCCATTTTCCTGTTGCTGTGGGGCACAGACACAATTGCAAGTGGAATTACATAAACGGCCATCTGGGCTCTGAAAACTGCTGACGCACACAGTTACTGTGTGAGAATTTCAGCCAGTGAGTAAAGTCAAGCTGTGAATACTTGTAATATATTAAAATCAAAGGAAAACCTAAATAGCATTACCTCCAGAGTAAGTATTCAGAGAACAGGTTAGTGATCTCCAAAGCTAAGAGAAGAATGTATTTAGAGTAGCCACCAATCAGTGGAAGAGTATGTGCTTTGTACAGAGTCGGTCCCAGGTTCAGTTCTGGATGCATCCTATTCAATTATTTTCAGGTCAGTATGTTGGGAAAGCAGTTTTAGACCTTTGACATAATAGGCCCTTTGCACACTGGCCATTAAAGCCGGCCTGAGGGCCAAATCAGGTTATCGCGTCCACATGAGGCACATCCCGAAGCTGCCCCCAGGGCACCATGATGCCACGCACCGTTCCACATGGTCACAGCATCATGGTGCTCCTCTGGTGCTGCGTCCATATAATGCAGCACCGAAGAAGCGCCTACAAGATGTGCTACTTTTTGTGGCTCTTTTTTGCGCCTTGGAAAGGCTGGATTGGGGCTGCAGCATACGGCTACCGCTGCCCTGATCTGGCACACCTGGATAGAGGCAATCTGCACAGCCCCATAGTCTTGCCTGTGGGGGGTCTTTTAATGGTCCTTTAAAGATGTTATTACTTCATGCACTGGGCATGTTTTTGCAGTTGCTCTCTCCTTCAGAAGGTCATGTGAGCTAATTACTTCAAAATGTATTTTTTTAATTTTATTGAATTAAAAAGATCACTCACAAAACCACAAAAAGAAAAGAGAAATAAACCAAATAAAACATAAAAAAGAACACATATACATAATTACATATTTTACATATATCTATACACATATCTATCTTCGTACATATAAATATATAGTCATTCCTTCTTCAAAGAAGGCTATATAAACCCCTATTTGTTCCTTACAATTTTAATTTCTTGTCTTCTCTTGTTAAATTCTTAAATTTCTCTTCTTTCTCTACTTGGTTCACTACTTATTTTCCAAACTTATTCACTCTAATTCCATCTAACCTCTTATTACAAATATAAAACCATCTTTAAGAGTTATTTAATTCGTCAATGGTTTGACTTCCTTTATCTCCCTCCGATAGATCATAAATAATGGATGTTTGTACTTTCTTATAACATTGAAAGATCTCTTGTGAGACTTGTCTCTAATTATATGTTATAGTTTGTAAATTGAATTGGTTATTTCATTGTACATTGAGAATCGCAATCTTCCCCCAATATGTATCAAAAAAGTTTAATAAATTACTCTATTCTTCTGAAAACCTGTCTTCTGAATTATTCCTTAATAATTGGGTAAGTTTATCCATTTCCATCCCTTCATAAAGTTTTATTAACCAGTCATGTTTCGTTGGAATTTTGTCGCTTTTCCAAGTTTGGGCTAGGCAGATGCGAGCCATCGTTACCATGTAGAATAATACCTTGCCATATTTCCTATCTAAAGTTTCATTGAACAATCCTAGTAAATAAAATTCTGGTTTTAATTGGATTCTTTCCTCTAATATCTCTCCAATTGTATCATTAATCCTCTTCCAGTAATCTTTAACCAGGGTACATGACCACCAACAATGATAAAAAGAACCAACTTCCCTTTTGCATTTCCAACATAATGGGTTACTACTTTTATACATTTTAGCAATCTTGTCGGGCGTTAAGTACCATCTAAAAAAATAATTTATAGAAGTTCTCCCTTAAGTTTTGTGAGACCGTATATTTGTAACAGTTTGACCAGATCTTTTCCCATTGGTCTAGTTGTATGGGGTGGCCAATATTTCTTGCCCAGGACAACATTTGTTCCTTTATATAGTTATCCTCCGTATCTAGTTCAAGTAGGATTTTGTAAATTTTACCAATTAGTTTTTTATCATCTTTCTTTAGAATTCTCCCCAAATCACATTTGTCTTCTTTCAAATCGAAACCACATGTTCTTAAATCCATTTTATACCTTTCAGTTATTTGCCTGTAGGCAAACCATCCCATATCACATCCCAGTTCAATAAGTTGTTCTCTAGATTTCAATTCTATTTTATCATTCTTCGTATTCAACATCTGTTCATATGTGTACCATGATTTGGGTTTAGGCAGCTCCCTCCTATGGAAGGCCTCCAATGGTGATACCCAACCTCTCATTTTTTGGTATGATTCTTCTCCTGTATTTATCCCATACTTTAATCAATGGCTTTCTAATGGCATGATTATAAAAATTCCTTTTCTGTTTATCTTTATCGTAGGCTAGATATGCATGCCATCCTAGATTTAACTCGTCTCCTTCTATTTCTAAAAGGTCTTCATTTACTAGGGAAACCTAAAAGGGTGGTCTGCTGGCGCCAGTGTTTGCTGCGCCAGGGAACCGCAGCGGACAAACCACGCGATTCTCTGGTGCAGCAAAGAACAACTGCGCATGTTCCAAGACCCCAACTCACTATGCGACGGAGCTTTTAAATGGGCAACTTAAAGTAGCAGCGTAGCAATTCTGGTGTACCGGTGCACCAGCTCTCATGGCTTCTTCCACTTCTCGATATGTGTCAGCATTCAGGTAGGACTGCTCCAGTTTCTGCAAAATGTTTGGCTGGGACCATATAGCTATGAGGTCAGCCGTCTCAGTATGAGACCAAGACGTCCCCCTGCCTTTTTTCGGGGTGCTGGTGGATGGCTGAGCCATCCTGCCTGGTGGCAAAGGGGAGCCGCCACACAGCTGTGCCAGGAGCAGCCGAACTGTGCCCATTCCCAGGTGAGAATGGCACAGGAATGTGTGTAGGGGGTCACTTTAAATCCCAAACTTTCCCTTTTCACTTTCTACAACCAAAACATCTGCCGGCAAAACTTACAACTTCCCACGGTTCTAGCAACGCATGCGCACAAGTGACTCTAGGGTTAGGGTTACGAGGCTTAAAATGCGCCGCAGCTGTGCCTCAGCTTCCACAGCTGCATGGCAGCGGACGTTGCAATTAAAGCTTGACTGCAAACCACGCATGTCCCGGGACCCCGACCCATTATGGGACGCAGCTGACACGGAGCTTTTAAACCGGCAACTTATATTTGCGGCGTAGCAATTCTGACGTATCGGTGCAGCAGCTTACAGACGGAGCTGCGCAGGTACGTATCAAACAGAAAAGAAGCAGAAAAAAGCAGCACCTTTTTAATGCCGCTTCTTCCCGCTTGGGGCGTGCAGGGGGCATGTTCATGACGGCATTCAGGTAAAGCCCGTCTGAAGGCTCTACCTTCATGACGTCATGAATACATCCCTTTTTGCCCGTCTGTAACCCGCCACAGATTCCTATGGAGAACATATTAATTAAATCTGTGAATAATCAAATTTTCAAAAGTCAAAGTCACAAATGTGGAGGGCCTAGGTTTGTGTAAGAGTGTGTGTATGGAGAGGGGGGAGAGAGAGAGAGAGCAAATCTATCAGAAAGGCCTCACACTGGAAGCAGTATACTACATGGAAAGAGAAGTGAGGGTCTTCTCTCCTGTGGCACCCAATTGTGGCCTTTTCTCAGACAGGTATTGGATCTTGATTTCTTGGATATCCATTCAGTATTGATGACTTTGGATCATAACTTTGTGCAAAGTTTTTGGGATTTAAGGATCTTGACATAAATACCTTGCAGAATTCTGTGTAAGTATATGCTTTGATATTCAATTGTTCTTATATATTTTAGACTATTTTACATTGCCCTAATAAACTGTTT